>NW_017728897.1:1622765-1661805 GCF_001723895.1 Crocodylus porosus
TTGCTATCTCAGAGGCAAGGCATTTCACGCACACATTATACTGGTGTGAATGACTGCTCAATACAGACTCAGGCCCTACTTTTCTATCTCAGCTGAGCCTCTATTCCTCTTCTCTCTTTTTCTTGCCTTTCAACTATTTCACTTCCTTTAGCTACCCATTTAAGTAACCAAGCTGGGGAGCAATAATGAACAGAGTCAATAAGGTCGCACTTAATCACACTGTCCACTGCGTCAGTGCCTGTTTATCTTTTAGTGATGTAGCTGGTATTAGTGAGCCTTCCTGTTTGCTGAGATGAGAGGCTAAAACAATGCCTTCATCTTTCTCTTAAGTAGGGGTCAGGAAAGAATATTATTAGGTGATGATAACTTGAGCTGCTTCCACTGATGATGCCAAAATGAAGCACCATTCCCTAGCTAGTGCAGATCTTTACAACCTGCTGTTCAGCCACTCTAATTGCTGGCATGCCATGATTAGGAGTTTAAAAATTAAAGGGTCCTCAAGACTCAGAGTTAAAAAGCCTTGAAATTAATCTGACATATAACTATCATGGATTTATAACTGTAAACAGAAGAGGAATGATGGTCTTGTGTGTACTGCAGCGGGCCAGGAATCAGGAGATTCCCTGTTTGGTTACAGATTTCCCTTGTGACTTCATTTTGTGACTCAGTTCTCCACCTATGAAATGCTGCTGCTTCTTTCCTGCCAGCTTTTGTCGGTCTTGCTTCTTTAGACAACAATGCTCTTTGGGGCAGGCATTGCCTCTCGCTATGCAATTGCATAGCACAAACTGGGCCCCAATCTTAGTTTGGCTCTTCAGGGGCTACCTTCAGCTACATTACAATTGAAAATATGCCAGTAAAAGAAAGCTGTTTGCTCCTGATGTGCAGGTATTGTCTGTGCCACTGTGTGTACAAAGCATTTAGCATATAGCTGGGCACTACCATACAAACACATTGTTTGTTCCTTTTATTACTAGGTTTCAGACTGTTGGCAAACTCAGGCATACATGTTTGGGTTAGTTTTCTTCATAACCTCAAATGTTACAGACTTAACATTTTTTTTAAACAAATGCTTAGCTTCTGGAGTAACTAATTCATCAGCTCACCCAGATGTGACCAACAGGACCAGTTTAACCTCTGGCCAAGAGGTGTGGACAAAGCTAAAGCTACATTCTAGTTCCCAACCAACGTGCTTAAAGCAGGGTTTTTATTTTTGAATGATGTGATGGTAGCTCTGCTGTTTTCTCTACATGGCCTCAGCAATTATTAACACACACTCTTGCTTGCCCCTTGGTCTCTGAAGAGGACGGATGCACCGGGGAATATGCTCCTTCGGAGGTTTTCCCCAGAGCTAATAGTTACAGTAACTGCTTTCCTGTCAGGCTCAGTTAGGAAACAGCTGCAAAGCAGATGCAGGAGGAGGGCTGCACAGCAAGTGGCCTCTGTGATTACAGGTGATCCTCAGCTTGCTTCTCTCATGTAGCACCTGATGGCTTGGCATGATGCAAAGTAAGAAATCACCACTTTGGTCACACACCATCTAGCAAATAGCCTCTATCCCACCAGCATAAAATCCTGTGCATGCTGCATCCACATCTGCTGCAGTAACTAACCTCACCCTTACTGCCAGCCACCAGTTTCACACATCATATGAACCTCTCCCTCACCTCTGTTTAGTAAAACAAGCCTTTCTTACCTTAACACATGCACCACAGGAGGTCCTCTTCCATGAACAGAGGCCAGAACAACATCATTCTTGCCTTTGCTTCCTAGTAAATCCCTTAGAGTTTAACAGGGATAAAATGTATAGGTTCCTATAGCAATTCCTCCCAGGAACTACATAAGCTAATAAAAGATGACATCTTTGGAACAAGCTGTATTAACCAGCCCTCAGTAAAGAATAGATTCTCTATTAAATTCTATAGGATGGCTGAGAAAACCCACAGAAAGGAGATCACCCTCAATTCAAAGACAAGTCCTCTGAACTTTGAGACATGGACTTTCTCTAAGTTCAGATTCACACCTCAGGCCCAGGAGACTGAAATTCTGAATCCTTATCACCACACTCTGAGCATGTCTGCTTTGGAGCTGGGTCTATGTCTGAAATATAAAGGAGCCTCCTCTCTGCGCGGTTTGTGAAAAGCAGCTGGGAGTGAGGGGCTAGGAAATAGAAGGGACTAGCCCTCATGCTTGTAAAGGGACTTAGCCAAAAGGACTGCCCAATTCCTGGTTATCGTTGGTTTTTTAGCTCCTGGGATAGCAACACTGGTGGAAACCTCCAGGTTAGACATGATTTGCTACTGTGCAGCATTATCTGCAAAAAAGTCCACTGCACCACTACACACCATGTTACACTGGTGCAGATGTGGGTAGCTACTCTGCTGGCAAACATGCTAGTGTCTGTGAGACATTGTAGGGAAGCAAAGAAATTTCGCAGCATTAGTTATAGCGGGTTCATCTAGAAACCACTCTTCCACATCGCTGTCAGATAATCCCTGAAGGAAAACATGGTCCTTATGCCCTCAATAGAATCACATGCTGTTCATGCTCATCTGAAGCCCTGCACATGCATGTTAAAATCCATGGGTCATCACAGATGAGAGCAACCGTTACTGCTGCTGCTCGTAAATCACTGCAAAGCAAAGACAAGTGTACTAAAGCCAGTGTCCCACAGGGCACTGTCATTATCTTTGCTGAATTTCTGATTCATAAGCACCTGCTTTCTTGCCCCAACTGCCAACATCTTGGCTCTGCAAAGCACTCCTCATAATTGTTTTGGGTATCTTTCACCTTTGCCAGCACATAATGCTCTGTCAGTGCCAACAGGATGCCCTGAACCCTGGAATTTCGCCAAGGCCCAGGTGCTTTCCAGACACAAAAAATAACTGGCCCCATCCTGGCAGTCCCAATAGGCAGAACATGGAATGAAGAGAGAAGATGAGCTTTTCTCTTAGCCCCTGATGCAATCACCCCTGATCTAAAACCTCTTAACTATGATGAGATTCTTCTCTTCTCCTTTCACGAGCTTTGGACTAGAACCAGGATCAGAGGCCAGGGTTCACTGGCAGGTGCAGTACAGCAATGGGAGGAAGCTTGTACTGATGCTGCTTTCTAGACATGAGCAGGGGATGTTGGTGTGCCCAGCTGTCACTGCAACTTCTTTTACCAGCACTTGCATTCACTGAAGCAAGACCTGAACAGTCGGAAACCCGGTTTTCCTTTTGCTGTAATTCTTCTGTCCTAGAATTCCCAAGAGCTGCACCACCAGGTTGTCTGCAGCCTGAGCTTATATAGTTCAAATGGCTAGCTCTCTCTCTCAGCTTTAGGGAAGAGTGGCTTCCACTAAGAAATGCCTATCAAGGCAGAGCCTGTGCTGGAGAATATCGAGCCATCCGCACTTGACAGAAACCAAAATACATTCCCTACTACACTGATCTCATCCCAACTCCTGGTCCATCATGACATACTAACTGCATAACAGCTCTACACTGTGACTGCTCTCATCCCCACGCTAGGTTAACTCAACATTCACAGCTAGATGCCAATCACCCAAGCTATAGCAAAGACAAGCGCCCTAAAGTAAAAGTAAGTGCCTGCCATTACATCCCCAGTCCCACTTCAGCTCAAAAGCAGCAGACTCAGCATTTCTGATGGCTAATATGATAAAAACTACTAGATGCAAATTACTAAACTAACAGGCTTTCCTGGCCACTAACACAAGGTGAAAGGAGTTGCTCTAGCTGCTAGTCAGGATTCACTTGTGTACAAGAGAGAGAGACAGATGGAGGCTGCTTCTTCACTGGTAAGAAAAGTTTGGCTTTTACCACAGAGCAATTAATCCACATTAGTGATCCTGTACAAACATAAAGGGGAAAAAAAGCACTTTAGTTTTAATGGAAGGCCAAGTAGGTGAGGCCAGCCATGGGTAGGAGGTCATGGTATTTACCTCATCTTGCTTGCCTAGAGGTACATCTAAAGTGCCTAGTCTCTATGTTTATGCACAATGTGTGCCAGTCACCCAACACGGAAAACCTGACTTTTTGCAGGAGTGAAAACATAGTCAAAGCCTGTGTGAGTTACAGATGCAGAGTCTTGAGTCTGTGCAAGAGGAAGAATGAACTGTGAGTGCAAGCTTGTGTGAGTGTGACAGGAAAAGGAAAAGGGAGAAGAAGCACACATTTGTAAGAGCATGTGTGTAAAAAGCCCACTGACTGTAGAACTTTACCTCATTTCATGGACTACCTAAATTACCTCTGCAGCTCTGGCCTGATGTAGAGCAAGTCTGTTTAAAAAACCACTGGCTTCTCAGAGTCACATCTGGTTTCTGTAAAGAAATGACACACACAATCCCATTCCTTACCTGTTTCAAACCAGACTTGACTCTTTATTCTTGATTGTTTAACATGTCCAAGATCTTTGAGGAAGGTTGACAGGACCCGGTTTTCCAGACCATGTGCATGCTTTCTCCACTGTCTGCCAATGAGGGCTTTATAAGGTGTCTCTAGCTGGGTGCCTTAAAATTGGAGTAGTTAAAATATCTAGTCACTTTTGAAAATCTTGGACTGTTATAATAGAGGAAGGAAGGAACATCTAATAAACCACTGAGTGCTGGATAATCACAGTTTCAATTCACACTGACAAGACTTCCTTATATTAAAGTTTAACTTTGTTCTCAAAACCAAACTAAGGTCCTGGTCCTATGACCTGAATCAATGACAACAATGTGGTTCTGCCTGGGTGTGAGGGTCATTTATAGGATCATGGTCTATGGGAGAAGCTGCTGACCGCTCACGCGTGTCAGCCACTGGGAACACCAACTCCACAATCTGATTCTCTGAGATACATTTTCAATCTAAGTGAAATTAAATTAAATTAAATTAAATGAGATTAGCAAGGGACACAGAAGGAAAAAGAGTTAAGCTAATACTGTGCAGATGTATGCAATATGATAAAATGAGCGTAGAGTGTACGAAAGGATATAAAACACCCAGTGGAAGCTTTTTTCAGGGTTGGGTAGCAAGTCAGGCTAGTTTTGTGCATAGCCTCACGGGTATTAAAGTCACTTTAGTAAAGGTACAAGTTATTGCTAAGTATTGGCCCTGATTCTTGACTGCCTTGTGCAGCCACTGACACCTGTGAGAGTAAGCATTACCATGCTGATCTGACAGTATTTTCCACTGAATATTGAGGGCAATAGAGAAACACAGTAAGCCTTGGAAATGGCCATCTGAGAGAAGAGTGGAGAACCAGCTCTGATCCTGTTTCCTCATCCATAAAATAGAGGTAATAAAATTCCTCCACTTTGTCAAGTGGTTAGAGATCAGTGAATGAAAAACTTCTACATAAAAGATATGCAACGGTGGTGTTACACTCCGCATAGCAACAGGTGGTCATCTCTCAAGTGAAAAAATCCTCCCTCCCCCATATGTACAATTTAATCGCCTGCCCTCAAAATTATCTTTTGCAAGCACATGCAGTTTGACCCACATAACATTCTCCAACCCCTGCTGTCTGGACGGATCCAAACTATCAAGTATACACATCCACTCACATGCCCACATTTAATTTCCCCTAGGCAACTGGGATAGGGTATGAAGTTCATTCCCAAAAAAATCCTCTCCAATCCATGGACACATGGGCTTAATACCATGCATTTCCTATGGCAATCCAGAGAACGGGGCTTGATTTGGGCATCATCTGAGCCAAACACGCAAAATGATCTCTGCTGATGAACATAAACAGGTAAATAACATTCCCAAGTGAGTGTAGAGAACAAATGTTGTCCATTATGATGAGTGAGCAAGTTTGAATAAGTGCTTTAATGCCTTGACAAGTCAGTTAAGGCATAACTGGTTTAAATTGGCAGTCTCACCAGTTTGCGTGTTCCCTGTCTGCAGTCATGCCTCATTCAAAATTCTTGCCCGCCTTTAAAAACATCAAAGGGAAAAAGCTTTCCAGTCTCATCCTGACGCTTGGAAGCGTCCCCTTGGTCATTCTCATTTGTGGGCAAAGGCCTCAAGACATTGACTAAAGAAGAGCAAGTTCTGATACCCTGAAGAAATACTTATAAAAAGAAGAGTAAGCAAAATTTGCTGGACTCATACTTGTACATTGCAGCAACATTATTATAGGCATATTCAGAGCAGTGTTTGAGCTTTGTCTTCATGTTTTCCTTGCCACACCCTTCTACAGTGGGACTATCACTAGGCAGCAGGCAGGGAGCCAAGGCCCAGGAAAAGTTTTGTCATCAGAAGTTGCCTTTCATGGTCACAAGTCTGCATGAGCCCTCACTCCAATTTGAAACCCAGCCTTTCCATTGACTGAACAGAACAAGCTCTCCAGAGGACACAAGTCCTCCGTGAACAACAGAGTGCTACCAGCAAAATGCCAGTGTGGACATGCTCCAGTGACATAGCAATGTCAGCGGCTGGAAGCCCTGGGCTCCTACCCAGAGTGCGCTGGGTCTTCTGCCAACACAACCTCTCATAGTAGGTATACATGGCACAGGAAGACGCAGTCAAGTGTGCACATGCTCTGGTGACATCACCGTGTGGGCAGCTACGAGCAAAATGAACTCCTGGCAGCAAAACTTTCTAAAGTAAGAAATGTCTGGAGGAGCAGAGGCAGATGGATGTTTTGGTGACCAGCTGTATGGGCTTGATTCTGTGCTTCTTTATACTAGAAGGACTTAAGAGAAACTCCATTGGCATTAGACCTCAATTCAGGAGTGCAGTTTGGGGTATGATTAACTTTATGTCCGTGTATAAATCCTGCCCGACCCAGCAAAACACTTAACAAAATTAAGCCTGTGCTTACAGTTAAATACGTGTCACGTTTTGATAAATGCAACTACCCTGGTATGAAACCAGTATAAGGGGAAGGAGAATCCATCCTGCGTTTGAGTGAATATCTCAGTAATGTGCAGTATTTATTATATGTTAACTATAGAGGGTCAAGCACTCTGTAGTTCGTGTGGACTAAACTTACTGCATTCCTCCATGTCATTAAGGACTCCATGAATTTCCACATTGCCAACCCTCTCTGTGCCACTATTCCATTCTCCTCTCTTCCCAGGTTTCCCTGAAACTCCCCCAAATCTTATCCCCAGCAGAGGTTCTTCATGCCCCGCATTCTCCATTCTTCCCCTATTCAGGTCTCCCATTCTCTCCCCATATCAGAAACAGGACGCCTGTTGCCTCCTTTCCTTCTCACCAGATCCTCTGATTCCTGCCGTGTTCAATTTGGTTCAGGACAGAGAAATTATTTAAGTTGTCAACATGTTAAACATTGCTAAACAAGGACAGTTATATTGGAAGGTATTAACTGGAGATATAAACCATTTTTTTTCCATTTGTAGACAATTGTAGATGTTTTGTGCTTCTCCTTACTTCCTTGTTTATGGTTTTCTGATTTCCCCAAATACCAGTAGGGTTTTGGCCACTGATGCCTAAAACGTTCCTGAAAATTTTGGAACAGATCAGATATGGTATCCAAAACTTGCCACGGTATGCACATACACACAGACAGATACAGAAAGTTGAGTGTACAGGCTTGGCCAATAATTTATAATAAGCAATTTTATTCGTGCAGACTGAAAGCTCCTGTATGCCACATGCTATGCAACTAAGCACACAGAACCAAAAGCAAGGGTAAGTGGTCTAATAAATGAATTTCACAGCTCAAGTCTCATCCAACATTCACTAAAATTCACAGAACAATTCCTACTGATATGAAAGCACTTTCGGACCAGGCCAAACTAAAGCAGACAAATGACTTTCCCCAAACAATACAATATAATGAGACTCCAAGCATAAAATAACAGGGAAAGTATAATGATAATGAAAGCAAGTTGTATTTTCAGTGATGTAAGAATTAATTACAGACTACAAGACTATAAAATGAATGAGTCATTACATTAATTACTGTAAATGTAGACACAGGAGGATTAATGTATCAACTGAAAAAGAGAGAGAGAAGAGAAGAAACAAGATAAAATACAAACACAGCCTCCTGTCCCAAACTTCTGATTAACATGGTTTAAGCTAAAAGATGTTCAAATAACCCTAGGGTATTGTAAGCTAGCAGGAGAGTTGTTTGCTTAGTTTCAGTGGTGCCTATAGGATTTAGGCACCCATCTCCCATTAACTTTTGGATTCTCTATTACAGAAAGTTAAAAAGATTTCTGCATACATTCCTGTAGAAAGCGTTTGTGAAGAAAAAAAATGCTTGCTGTATGCTGTTCCGTATGCAATTTCAGTATTCTGACTGGGTACATTTAAATCAACAGAGGTGTAAGAACAGAAGTAGTTTCTGAGTAATCAAAGAGAAAAATTTTAGCATCTGGACATTTTTTCAAGCAGAATTAAAACCCTTTGTTTCACATTCTAAGATGGCTCAAAAATGACAAGTGGAATTTTACCAATTTTTTTGCTACTATAAAATACAAATCTTCCAGCTAAGGACAAAGCTGGTAATTTGTATGAACAATTATTATTTATCAAAGATGAGTTATAAAAATTAATTACTATGAATTTACTCACCTTATAACAAACATACCAATCTAGACATTAAATGCCAAATCATGGAGAAGACAACATTGACCCAGCATATAACTTCTTAGAAATCATATTTCCCTCTCCATACCACATTTGTGCGCATAAGGAATTTAACACACATTCATGTAACTATCTAAAGGTGATTTTAGCTCTGAAGAAAATACTTCCTCCAGCAGATACTACACAACTACTTTAAAGCTTTACTGCCACTTAGTGGTAATACAAAGCAGTATTTTCTTGCCTACATTATTTTTGGGTTGACTGTTAATGGCTCTGTTTCTAAAGAGGTTGTCCCTGGATTCAGGTGACACCCATTTATTTCAGAAGCAGAGGAGCAGGGACACTGTCCTAACAAACTAAAATCTGAACTAAGCAGTGGTGCTTCAATGACTCTATGACGGGACTGTTTTCCAATTGCTGGATGTGTTTATCCTTCAGGGAAGGTGAAGAAATGTAGATCCAGTCAGCAAAGTCCCATTTATTACTACAGATGCTCCAAGCACATGTTCACATTTGAGAAAGGAAAGGAGGTCTCACAGCTTGGCTGGGAGAAGGGAAGTCTATGCTGTGTGCTCTCTTCTTCACTGACGCTTGACTGTCTGTATGATTGGGAGCAAATCATGACAGCTCTATCTACCTCTTGTAAATGGGGATAAAAACACTTCTGTACTGCACTAGTAGGTCATATAGGCCAACTTCTCCAACTTGGAAGCCTAAAGTTAAGTGTCTGCATTCATATTAAAGTATATCAAAGGCACTGGTTAGGACCTGTTGTGCAACCTTAGGCAAATCACTTCATTTCTCTGGGCTTGTGATTTCCTTCCCACTCTTTGTCTCCTCTATTTAGATGGCAAGTTCTTTGGAGCCGGCATTGCCACTTATTACATGTATATACAGCATATAGTACAATGGCCCCCTGATCTTGACTAGTACCTGCAGCCCCTATGGTAATAAAATCTCATGGTATTCAGACGTGCTAAATATCTTCTATTTTCACTGAAACCCAAGTTCAGTTTCCACTTACACTGTTGTAAATCCAGAATGATGGAACGCTCAGTTACAAGTGGGAGAACAGTAGTTGGCCTACAATATATGATAACTTCCTCAAGCCAAATTAAGGCACATTTTGATGTGGTGAAGCTAGGATCTGATATTTTGCGACAAAGCTTGCCTATTTCTGAATCGAAATAAAATCAGAATGCTTTATCTGGACCCCTACCTGTTTTGGGCTTGCAAACTCAAAATCCAGACTCCTAAGCCCATCTCGGTGTTGTTTCAGTTAGTTTCTAAATATATACAAGTAGGGGAAAAAAAGATGGTTTGAGCCAACATTACAGTTCTGTAATGGGCGTAGGTGGCAAACAACCTTGGCCATTCCTTCTAGTGCCACAGCTTTTGTTCTAGCAAAGATTTATGGTAAAGGTCATCAGAAAGTTGCTAGCATCTGTTTTGTTGTCATCTGGTACCTGCTAGAAGGTTAATTTATCACTGATGACTTCAGGGCCTAGGGAGAAATGACAGACAGACAAAGCCCCTGGGGATGCTGGGAAGAAGACCACCCAGACCACCCTAGCTGTAATACCTAATCTAGGAAAACACTGCTAATGAAGAATGTATCCTTCCTTCCAGCATGGATCAGAGGAGAGAAAAGTTACCTTGATAACTTGAGGCTACCTGATTAACCTCAGACCCCTTTTTCCTGTGTGCATTTTTGTGTGCATACCAAAAGTGAGGTTCAAAAATCACACTTGCAGATCCAGAGGAAGCCCCCTTAACTGCTCTGCCAAAATGCCCCACAAAATGCTGGTGCTGGAGGGAAACACAGGCCAAATAGCCAAGAGAGCATGCTAGATCAAGGCAATCAAAAAGAAACAGGGGCCAGTGCTAAGTACACAGGTGCTTAAATAAACCTACTGTAGTTTCTTCTTGAAAGGACCCTACACTCTGGGCTTCACATAGCCAGGAGGACATGTGCTTGTTGAACGCATACAAGCACCTTCAGACTACAGCGGGTGTTGATTCCCTGTTGAAAAGATATTATCCAGATGACTGATCTGGAGGAATTTCATACACGAAGTTTAACAAAGCCTGTACGTGCTAAATCCTTCTGGTGAAATATTGCCTTACAAAGCCATATATCAACCCACCACTGCTTCGTACCTGTCAGTGCTGCATATAACAAGCTACAGTGCCTTCTATGAGGAAGATGCTGTGTGTAGCTACAATACAGCACGTTGCTCTGTCATGCTTCAAGCAACAGATTCAGGGAAATGTTGTAAAGTTCTTTGTGACAACCTGGCTTCAAACAGGCCACCTCTACTTTTGTATACAGTCCATGGTAAATATTTGCCATTGCTCCATAAGTAAAGGCATAGCTGCTACCACCTGATGTTTAAGTTGGTTGTGTACAAACTAGAGAAAGGATTCAACTCCAGGTTACTGGTTCAATCCTGCCCATGCCAGTAGCACCAATATTGTTACCATTTGGTGTTTGTCCAGCAGTCCATAAAATGTGGTGGGTCTCAGTCTATTTCCTTTTGGATAGGTGTCTAAATTAATATAAATAACACCCAAGTCTGATGTAGCGCACTTCATCAATGGATCTCCATGTTATTTTCAGTGGAAGGTAAATACAGTTATCCCCGTTTTACAAATGGGCAAACTGAGGCTTAATTAGGGAGAGTGGCTTGTAACCTGGCAGGTTTAATGTTGAGCAAACGGAAGTAACGAATCCTGACAGGAATTAATTCAAGTGTGTAAGAGAGTTTGCCATACTGTTTCCAAGAGGGTTAAAGTGTCGAGATGTCATGTTTACAGACACCACAGAAAAAATACAAGGAGGTCACTGTGTCACTCTCTAGCCTAGGGAAGGTAACAAAGCAGCTGAATATACAGACCTACTCCAGACAGTGATGCAAATGGGTAAGAATGGAAACACTGTTTGACCGAAAACATCATCCCCCCCCGCAAAAAAAACTTTCGCTATTCTGAAACCGCTAGTATCGGACTAGTTTGTGTTGACTACATTTTAAAACTCAATTAGTGTTCTCATTACAGAATCATAGAAAATGAGGGTTGGAAGGGACCTCAGGAGGTCATCTAGTGCAACCCTTTGCTCAAAGCAGGCCCAGCCTCAACTAGATAATCCTACTCAAGGGTTTGTCTAGCTGGGTCTTAAAAACCATCAAGGATGGAGATGCCACAGCCTCTCTGGGTAACCTGTTCCAGTGCTTTACTATCTGCCTCATGAGAAAGTTCTTCCTAATAAGTAACCTAAACCTCCCTTGCTGCAACTTGAGACCATTGCTCCTTCTTCTGTCACCTGCCACCACTGAGAACAGTCCAGCTCCATCCCCACCATAGTCTTCTCTTCTGCAGACTAAATAAGTCCAGTTCCCTCAGCCTCTCCTCAGAAGTTATGTGTCCCAGCTCCCTCACCATTTTTGTTGCCTGCTGCTGGACTCTCTCCAATTTGTCTACATTCTTTCTGTAGCGGAGGGGCCAAAACTGGACACAGTACTGTAGATGTGGCCTCACTGGTGCTGCATAGAGGGGAAGAATCATTTACCTTGATCTGCTGGCAATGCTCCTACTAATGCAGCTCTGTATGCCATTAGCTTTTTTTGCAACAAGGGCACACTGCTGGCTCATACTCAGCTTATTGTCCTTTGTAACCCCCAGGTCCTTTTCTGCAGAGCTGCTGCTTAGCCAGTCAATCCCCAGCCTGTACCAATGCATGTGAATGTTCCAACTTAAGTGCATGACTTTACACTTCTCCTTATTGAACCTCATGACCATGTCCAGATGAGCATGGCCGTGCGGTATGTGGCGCAGCAGACCCGTCTGTGGCACCACACACCTCACATTCAGGTGTTCTCCATGTTGCAAGATAGCAGTGCAGGGGTGGCAAGTGGGTTTGACACCAGGAGAGGGTCTGGCTCCTGGCCAGCTGGCAGAATTGCTATGACTGCAACCTGAGAAGCCCCCCGGACCCCAGGTAAGGCTGCTGAGGCCAGCACAGTTGCTGTACCAGCCTCCCCTACCTCACACAGGGAACCTGCTGTATGCCACAGGGCACGTGACATAGGTTCCCCAGGGACACGTAGCAGCGGCACAAGGCATACCACTGCTTCTTGTCCCTGGGTAAAAAAATATCCCTGCTCATGCGGATGCCACCCATGAGATTTCTTTTGGTTCAATCTCCCAATTTGTCAAGGTCTCTCTGAATCCTAGCCCTACCCTCCAGAGTATCCATTACTCCTCCTAGCATGGTGTCATCTGCAAACTTTCTGAGGGTGCACTCCATCCTATCTTCCAGGTCACTGATGAAAATATTGAACAAAGCCAACCTCAGGACCAACCCCGGGGCACTCCACTTGACACCAGCTGCCAACTAGACATCTGAGCCCAATTATTCAGCCAGTTTTGTACCCACTTTTCAGTCCATTCATCCAACCTGTACTTTCTTAGCTTGCCTGCTCCTTCTATAGTGCCTTCCATCTGAGAAACTCAAAGTGCTCTGGGAACATTCATTAATCAAATTTTACAAATTGCAATGTGGAATAGAATGTGGCAGAACAGGAACACTTTTGGTTTTGTAGTTCAATGGGTTTGTAACTGGACTGACACCCCAGCAGATTATAGGTTAGGCTTCTGGATAGATCTAGTATAAATACCAGCACCCCGTCCATATTAGAAAGCCCACTGCTCCTACCGCTATTCAGCCTCTCTCAACAGAGGTGCAATAGTGGGAGATAAAACAGAAGTCTCGTGTAGATTCTAATATAGTCCTCCATGCTTAGCTGAAAAATCTATCTCCAGGGCTCATTTCACAGTGAGTCCTCCAGCAAAAAACAGAGTATGTAAATGCGGAGTCCCATTGAATTTGGCAGTTGAAGAGCGAAAAGATTTTTGCATGAGATCTAAGCTCAGAGTAAAATTACTCCAGGCCTCGAGTTGAGCATACGCATGCTTGTCCCACTGTGACTTGCTTTATAACTGTTCTTAGAAACCATATTCTATAATTCCCATTAGGAATTACCTATTATATTCTCCATGTCAGCGATACAGTGCCCAAGACACGTTTCATACAAAACTGACCTCGGATATTTCCTTGTAAAAATAAGCCAAAGGCAACTCCATTTAATCTTAAATGAAATGTACAAAACCTTTAGTTGTCTGCTAATTAGCAGGCTCCCCAACTTATACCTTCTGGCATTCCCAGTTAATAGATATGAAGAAAAACAGAAATACCTTATCAAATGCAGTCCAGCCAGGGGTGTAAACATTATGCGGTTATCAGGTCCAGCACGCACAAAAGGTCCAGTGTTGATAGAAAGACTCAAAGACAGCACTGACCCAGGAAATGTGGTCAAACACCTGAAATATTGAAATTGCATGGTTGAAAAGCTAACATTACTGCTAATCTTTGTCTTTAATAATTTCTTCCTTGGTTCCATTTTAATGGTCTCTCCAACTGCGGAATAGAACAGAATTGCACCCACTTACATTTACATGGGTGCCTTCTGCATGTTAGTTGGGTTAATGTGTATACTTCAGGTGGATTGGCAGATAAAGACTGAGGAATAAAACGTTGTAGCGTGGTACTTGGGAGAACAATGTCTTTGTTAAGTTGCATTTGAATTTGTAACTGAAAGGTTCTCCTGGTATGTTAGTCAAAACAATCTAGAGTCTGAGCTTCAAAACTTTGGGTCTAATCCTACAAGTACTTCCATATACAAGCATCTCAAGCATAGAAATGTTGTCAGGATATGGTCTGAACAGCGTACACAACAAAATCCTCTGAAGCCAGTATGTTATTGAGTTTGATGGGGCTAGAATTTCACTTATATTGCTTTCATAATATGCAACATTGTCCATATGAAAGTCGCAAGAGGGGCCTGACCTTTTCGTAAAGTTTGTGCGTGGCACTGCCATCTCGATACACACACACACACGTTTGCATGTGTATGTGTATGTATATGTAAACACATAAACACTGCAAACCATATATACATACACATATACAAATCAATGTGCATGTATACGTATATAGTGTATACACACACACACACACACACACACACTGAAGATCATTTATATATAAACAGTGTAACATTCATATATATTTATACATGTATATATGTATACATGTATCTTCAAAAGCTGGGACTTGAAAAAAAAAAACCACCCAACAGCCAAATATTTGCGATACTATTGGTTCATTTACAAAATTGTTTCCAGCCTCTCTCTCGGTGGAGAAAAGCATGAAAAATAAATTCAAGGGGACTCCAAAGGCTCAGAAAACAAACAAGCAAACAAAAATACAAGAAACCTATCACTGATGATTTTAAAAGAAACCAGCTGCAGACTTACTGAGCCCTCATCCGCCCACATCTCCGGGCAGCATCCACTGTCTCCGTGGACTCATTTGAGGGCTGGTAGCCAGCATGCCCTGCTCAGTGACCCCCCGCTTGTTATGAACCTCTGACCGGCACTTCCAGGCCTGTCAGCCTCAGCTGTCCCAGGGAATGAAAAGCTGTGCCCGTACTGGCCTCCCTGATTAAAGGAAGGCTTAGCTGTTCCCTCGGTGGCTCTAGGCCCACACAACAGGCCTAATGTGATTAGTGCGCAGGGCCTCTGTTGAGCACGCAGCCAGAGTGGTGCAGAGCAGGGAACCGCCGCAGAGGCAGTTCCAGTGCACGGGGCTTGGCAGTGCTAGGGGGATGGCAGCCACCGGTGACCTGCCTGAACGGAGCTGCACCTGCGTGGCCTCCACTGGGGCCCCTAGGCCACGCCATGCCCTCGCCCTCGCCCCTGCTCTGCCAGCGCCAGCCCACCACACACACGCTGTACTGTGCCTCCTCTGCCTCAGCCACGCCCCAATTCTAGCCCACAACCGCCTCGCCCACCACAGCGTGCGGTGTTCTCCTTCCGGCGTGTTTACGTTACATCCGGCGGAAGACCCGGAAGTGGGAATGTTGAGGTGTCGCTATGCGCTCGGGTGGCGTCGGTCCCGGGCCGAGCCGGGCCAGGACCCGTAGGTGAGCGCGGACCCCGGGGCAGCAGCCGCCGCCTCCCTCTCCCGGCCGGCGTGGTGCTGGGCTCGGACTCCTGGGTTCCCTGCGGGGCTTTGAACGTGAGCCCACGTGGCTTCCCCCGCCATGCCCCGGCCCCGGCCCTGGCAGGTCAGCAGGGAAGGCAGCGGGGCTGTGCCTGGGAGCGGTGCCTGGCCCAGGCAGTCCTGGGCGGCCCGCAGAGCCCTTCGGTCGGGGGCGACGGGGAGTAAGTTGGGGCTAATGGGCTGAGTTAGGTTTTTGGTTGTAGCCTTGATGGTTGAAGGACACAGGCAGGCAGGCAAGAGTCCTTGGGTAGATGTGGACTTTTTTATTCGATCAAGGGAGTGTCTGGATAAAAGTTAGGGTGCAGTCACCCATTTTCAGGCAGAGGGAGTCACATAACTCACAGGCTACGTGAGTTACATGCTCCTCTGACCTGCCTGTGAGCGGCATCCCCTCCTTCTGTGGAAGGAATGGTAAAACACATTCAAATTGGTGCCCGTGGTCTCTGCCGTGGGTTCTGCCAGCTTTGAGAAATAGATGGTCCCCAAGTCCTGTGCCGTGGGATGCTGTGTTGAAAGCAGATGGAGAAGGAAGAGGATGAGTAGTTTTTTCCAGTTGCTGTTGCTCAGTGGCTTTGGGGTATCACGGGTACCTTTGCATGGCCAAGACAGGTGAGATGGTAACTACGTAAATGAAGTGTTGGAAGTGGTTAGAGGTTTGGGGCGGTGCTAGTTGGTGCAATGTCTTTTGATGGCTTTGGTTTTTTGAGCCCAAGAGGGGGAAACCTAATATGGGTATGAGCAGGTTAAAATACCACAGTTCCTTGCTCCAGAGTCTCTTGGAGCTTGAAGGTATTTGGATTTACAAATTCTTCTTGGTGGCTGAATTGGAAAAAGAGGCCTGGAAGGGACCTTGAGAGGTCATTTAGTCCAACCCTTGCTCAAAGCAGGAACTTTATTGCCCTGTGTCTAAACCTCTCAGCTGGGTGTCTGTTTAACCAGCACTTAAACCTCTACTGAAAGGGGTTCAACCCCCTGGAACCTGGTAATCAGGTAGTCTGGTAATTGGGTCACCTGGTCCAGGGCTTAACAACTCCTCTAGCTAGAAAGTTTTTTTTTCTGACATTTAATTTTCTTTGTTGCAGTTTAAGGTCATTACTTCTTGTCCTGTCCCCTTCCTTGTCCTTGTCCATGTCCATGTAATGATGGCTGAGGTCAGGTTGGACATGTGTGGCTATAAACAGGAGTTAAAAATTCAAGTTGATTTATTAAATGAGTGTAAATTTATCATTTCAGAAACTTGAACTCTAGGTATGTCTAATGCTGTACCCCCGCTCCAAAGAAGAAAACCCCAAAACCTGGAAGTTATTTGAGGTATAGCCTCTGATTACTTGTTCTTCTACCAATTTTTGTGGCTTCAAAAATAATATTTAAAAGTTAATGTCTGCTATGTGGATGTAAAACTATACAAACAGGCAAAATGATATAAAAGATGCTGTCAAAGGCACAAAAGAGTATATTCTCTTCCTGGTGTAAGTAGTGTTTGTAATGGGATTAATAATAAAGATTTTGCTGATGGGCAGTTTGCTTTTATTAAAGTGTTAACCAAGGTATCCAGATCAAATTCCAGTTTTGCCTCCCTAAATTCTCCCTGCAGTTATAACTTGATTCGCAGTCGTTCGGCACCCCTTCTGAGTTTTTCATGTGGTGTTGCTGTGCAGTGTTACAGCTGCTGTGTTCCATCCCAGAGACAGCTACATTTCCATGGTAAGTGTTCCTTGCCCATAATTTATACAGTATGTGTTTCTGGCTCTTGATCCTTCAGGGACATCAGTGTGGGCATACCTTCCAGCCCTGCAGATCCTGGGGGATGATTGGAGAGTAAAGTTTCTAAAAGCTCTTTGGGATCAATTGTGAAGAAATCTTCAAGCAAAAAGTGTTGCTCATACACAAAGCCTATGGAGACGGCAGTTTATTTGAATGTTGATGTTATTATAACAGTTCCAAATTAATGTAGTCAAAACTTACTTGTTTGGGAGGCTACCACTGCTGCTGGAGAAATGCTACTGCCAAAGATTTGCTGTGGAAAATGAGCTCATCTTGCAGATGCATTGCAAGGCGTGCATGAAGGCCAGTTCAATAAATATCTGGCCGTATTTGGGCTCTTGCAAAGAAAACTACAAGACTGGTCTCTGACAGGATTGTCCCTTTAATATCTCTAGCATCTTTGTCGCACAGGAATGGAGGAACAGTGGCTCTGCCGAGGATCTATGTGCCTTATAAAACTGGCATATCTGGCTGATATTGGAACACCAGTAAATTCTGCTTTCTGTCTGTCCTGATTTGGATTTTCCCAACATGGGGAGGTGAGAATCGGAACAAATCGTCCAATAACAAATCAAGTAGAGGTATAGTTTGAGCCCAGGGTCCAAGAAATCTTAAACTCGCCCTGGAATTAGAGAATTTAGTGCTTCTAACTGGAGATGAAATGAACCTCTTGTTTTTTTTCCGTATATTTTCATTGAGGACAATACCAACCATCTCATGGGTGGATTAATTAATTTAGCTAATATTTCTCTTTGTGTTTCAGGATCAGCATCTCATGCTTGTTTCCTGCTTCCTGGCACTTCAGCATCTCCCCAGTGGGATGTCCTCGCATACTGAACACCACTTTACGGCAGATTGTTGTTATTGGTATACTCGCTGCTGCTGTCTCCTTGCTGTATTACTCCCTTGTTGTTATCCGGAATAAATATGGGCGTGCATACCGGGATAAGAAGTTTCACAGGTGAGAACTGAGCGTAGTCATGAGGGCAGGAGAGGAACGTGATCTAGAGACCCCACATTTATTTCAGTATATTGGATGAAGGTTGGGTTTGTTGGACCATAAGTAGCAGCTTGGAAAAACAGATGAGAGATTTAAGATCTTCCCAACTGAAAGCATCTTGTAAGAATTATCACTAAAACTTACTAATATGAGGTGACCTGTCACACATAGAGAGTAAGAGTGATAACTTATAAGTTGTCTTATAAGCAAGATTTCTGAGTTCTGTTTTTGGGCATGGGTAGACACTAGGGGCTGTGCGAAACAGCTGTTCTGTTTCCGTTTTGGATTCTGTCATTTTGGAGGACAGTAACTTGTTTCAGATCATTGTTCCATTTCGATTCAACCAAATCTGTTTCAGCACTTGAATTCTGATTTGGAGATTTGGATCAGCTGGGGAGAGACAGGTACAACTGGATGGCTGCAGGTGCTCCTGTGGCTCTTCCAGCTGTGCCTGCTTCTCCTTAGGTGGGGGAGCTGCAGAAGAAGCCCTCATGGCT
Organism: Crocodylus porosus; assembly: GCF_001723895.1. NCBI lineage: Eukaryota > Metazoa > Chordata > Crocodylia > Crocodylidae > Crocodylus > Crocodylus porosus. The sequence goes on from NW_017728897.1 coordinate 1,641,705, forward strand.
GACCTGCCCGGCCCCATCCCCCGCCAGCCACCAGCCTCCCGGCACTTAAAAAAAAATAAAATAAAAAAAAGCCCCACATTCACCTGCCACAGCAGCAGCAATGAGGGCCTCTGAGGGCTTGTGGCAGAGCTCCCCCATGGGGCAGCAAGGATCACCCCTCGCCCCGCTTGGCACCCGCGCTGCAGCTGTCACATTGTGCAGGTGCATCGCGGCTTGGCAGGATACTGTGCACCGTTTGGGCGGCTCCAGCAGTCAGTGGGAACCCAGCACCTCTCAGCCTCAGTGGTCCCAGCTCCCAGATAATGCACAGCGCCCTTCCGAGCCGTGCTGCACCCGTTCCATTGGGCAGTTACCGCATGGGTGCCAGGTGGGGGATGCAATCCCCGTTGCCCTCCACTGCTTTGTGCTGCATGGGGGGACTCTGCCGTGAGCCCTCAGAGGCCCGGGTTACTCTTGCTACAGCCGGTGAGTGCAGGCATCTTTTTTGCTAAAGTGCTGGAAGGCCGGGGGTTTCTCCCATGGCTCCTCTGGCTATGCCTGCCTCTGCCTTGGTGGGAGGGAGCCAGGGGAGAAGCCTCCATGGCTGCCTTGCCTGGCTCCATCCCCCAGCCTCCTGGCACTTAAAAAGGAGGTCTGTGGGGCTATGCCAGACTATAGTCTCGGGGGCATTTCCAAAACGTTTCAGATGGTTTTGTTTAGTTTCTGAGATGGTTTGGAGTGTTTCTTTTTGGATTCGGTGTTTTGGGCGCTGAAAAGGAAACAAAATGCCTCCCGAAGTTTCGCATGGCCCTAGTAGGCAAACTGCTGACTGACAGTTAAAAGGAGAGAACAAGGGTTTAATGTTCAACAGGTGAGTAGTAACTGCCTATGCATCTGCTATGCTGTGGTAAATGAAAGCTAATTCATACCATCTTACCCACTTTTAATGAGTGCAGTGTAACAGTGTCCACATCAGCAGTTATTGAGGACCATCTGACATATCCCCCTGCATGTTATGTTAAATAATTGCTGCTTGAATTTTGAGCCACATTGTTTGCATGCGTAGGTCTCAGTTATTCAGAATTTGTATGTGTCTGTAAACAAAACCTTAATCACAAAATAACACAGACATTTTTTTCCTAGGTATCTTGCTCGAGTAACAGATACTGAAGCTACTGATATCAGTAACCCCAATCTGAACTATGGCATTGTGGTAGACTGCGGCAGCAGCGGATCTAGAATTTTTGTGTACTGTTGGCCAAGACACAATGGCAACCCTCATGATTTGCTGGATATCAAACAAATGAGGGACAAAGACAGAAAACCAGTGGTTATGAAAATTAAACCAGGTATTGGAACAAAAACATCTGAGATTCAGTCACGGTTCTCCTGCCAGCTGTCTACCCAACTCAATTCATATTAAGGATTCATTTGCTTGGATATTAAGGTTTCACTTTTCAAAAGAGGTCTGATCTGGTTTTTCCTAGATTTTGGTGTTCTGTAGACGCAGCAAATATATGTACTTGAATAATTTGGCTTATTTAACAGGATAGCCCTTCTTAGTAGCCCAAAATAGCTTAATATAGCAATTTTGGGCCTCCTTAGTAGGCCCAAAATGGCAATTTTTTGTTGAAACATTGCTGCAAAGACCAAGTTGTTGGTGCTTTTTTTTTTTTTTGAGGTGTCAATATGAATACCATGTTTCAGTTGTGTTAAGGTATTATGGCAGTGGTTTTAGATGAGCAAAGAGGGCCATTAACTACAAAATAGACTGTAAACTGTAACTGTTTCCTGTTACAGTTCCAAATATGTGTTTACTTTTTGCTTTGTAAATATCTTAAATGTAAGATACAAATGGGTAACTAAATATTTTTGCTTAGTGCTAAAATTTTTTGCTGTCGATTTTACTTAAAATTGTTACTGATTGAATCCACTTATTACAGAACTGTTGGTAATTGCAGATTGCTGACTTTATGTAACGAATTGGTTCTAGAGCATAGTTTAAAACCTTAAAGCATCTAGTTGGCTTTTAACTAGTCAGAAACCAACGTTTCGCCTTACACTTAGCAGTTGCCTACTTATTCATCTATTTCTCTAGGCATTTCAGAGTTTGCTAACTCTCCGGAAAAAGTCAGTGATTATATTTCTCCGCTTCTGAGCTTTGCTGCAGAGCACGTACCCCGGGCAAAACACAAAGAGACTCCTCTCTATATCCTCTGTACAGCAGGAATGAGAATCCTGCCAGAGAGGTGACTGGCTATCTTATTTCTTAAAAACTTGAACCTACATACTTAAGTGCACTGAGCATTTTAACCACGGTTCTTTTTTTTTTTCCAGTCAGCAGAAGGCAATACTAGAAGATCTGCTCACTGATATTCCTGTGCGTTTTGATTTTCTGTTTTCAGACTCACACGCAGAAGTTATTTCTGGGAAACAGGAAGGTGGGTTAACGCTCTTGGAAAAAATGAAACTTCAAAATTTTTGTTCTCTTCCACTGCAGTTTTTGACATACTTTTCTTACTGCTTTTTCACATACTTGTTTGGTTAAGCTGTTTTAAACTGCGTGCAATTTTTTGTTGTTCTTATCTGACCAAAAAAAGAATTCTACTCTAGTTTGTTTCCTAAAATTACTAAAAATGATGTGTCCTGATTTCGCAGTGAAACGTAGGTTCATTTTTGGTTGTTTCCGACAAGCTGAGACCTGAAGACTTCAAAGTGGGGCTCTTTTTTTTTCTTTAACGGGGATGGATTATATTGTTTCCTTACAGAGGATGAATAGTTCCCAAATATCTTACTTCTGGATGGCAGATGATTTTCAAACCATATTGGAGGGGAGGAGGGGGGGAATCTTAGTAAAAGCTTATAGAATCAAATATCCTGGATAATAATACTTAAACTAGTGGGCCACAATTTTATCAGAATAGCTTAAATGTTTTAAGGGAAAATATTTGGGTTAATTTGGCAGGAATGTGTTTCTGCACATCACATAGTTGATACAATGTGTTGAGTTTGTTTTTCTTTTTGTTTGTTTTTTTAAAGAAGTGATGGTTATAAAGATGACTGAGAGAAGTTTAATTTTTTTTTAAATAAGGTACAGCCAAGTGGCATAAACATCTATAAGTTAGTCTGCAAGGTGCAGATCTACCCTGCCTTCTGCTTGTCTTTAGACTAAAATAACTAAGTACTTTTCCTCCAGTAAACGTTCTGAACACCATCCTTTTTCTGCTTTTAGGTGTATATGCATGGATTGGTATCAATTTTGTCCTTGGACGATTTGAGCATATTGATGATGGTAAGTGCTGTAACACTGTCATAAAAAAGCCAGGAAGAATTGTGAACACTAGAGCCAGGGGGGTAGTGTGCTCCTTGCAGATGCCTAGTTCACACATTGAAATGCAGCAGTTATGCATTTCAGAAGCATCATGATGCTTTGAGTGCAAATAAATTCTAATTGACAAACAAGGCAGTTGGATGGCACTGGCTTTTTCTGCAGTGTGGTACTGCTTAAGAAATATCCTGGATTCATTTCTTAATAGTGCCACTTCTCTATTTTGTTTCATAGAGGATGATGCAGTTGTAGAAGTGCATATCCCTGGCAGTGAAAACAAGGAAGCCATCATTCGTAAGAGGACAGTGGGTATTCTCGATATGGGTGGAGTGTCGACCCAGATAGCGTACGAAGTTCCTAAAACTGTAAGCTTTGCCTCTTCACAGCAGGTTATTATCTGTACAACTTTCCTTCTTTTCCTTTTGTTTAATTTATGATTTTAACCCGTTTCCATTTGTGGTCTTGTTTTTGTTTTGTTTTGTTTTTGAGTCATATGATTCATTACATCCCATCCAAAGCAAGTGGGAGAGAAGACAGGTGAACATAATTCCTTCATCAGCTAAGCAACTCATTCATCTTTGCCTTTTTTCATTTAGAGGGTTGATTTCTAATAGTACAGCTTCAACTTTTGGCAAGTGTGGCAGAATATTCATTTGTCCTAGTATATAATCCTAGTTGGATTTTTTTTTCCCTCCCTTCCCCACCCCTGCTAAGCAGATCAGCGTACATGAGTTGAGATCCTGAAAGCTGTGTAATTCCTTCATAAGAACCTAGGGTTGTGTACATTATTTTTTTTTCTGTGCACTGTATAGTATATTTCTTCTAGAAAGAAAACTGTGTGCAAGTTTGAGGTGGAACCATATGGCTTTACCTGAATCTCAGTCTATTGATTTAACAACAAAAACATTTGCCCTATAATCAGGCGAATTCCTCATTGACTTCAATGGGAATCTCCTATTCTAAGGATTGGATAAGTCTTGGGCATTGGCTAACAATGCTGCGTTTTAATGAAAATTATGTATCTTCTTGTTGACAAGTTTTATTAACACATGCTTCTTCAATTGGAGAGTACAACTAACTGCTAGTGGAGTTTAAAAAATAACCAAGTGTTGAGATTCAGAGCAATTTGTCCTCTTTAGCAAATGTGACTGATACAGAAAGGGTTGCAAATAATTGGTTACCAGTGTGTAATTCTAGAAGGTGGAATTACCTGTCATTGCAGTTAAACATTAGACCTAAAAACATTCTTTGGATGCCCTGATTTTCCTTCTGCCCTCCTGAAAGAGGCACAACAGAACTGTTTTGTAAAATTCCTTCTTTAATTTGCTTGTGTAGTGGAGAAGGCAACTAACATGCATGATGCTGAAGAGCCTGCTGCTGTTTCTTGTTTACACCACTCAGCAGAAGCCCCACACACAATTATGCACTCCTTCCTGGCACCTTCTACCAGTGACTTCTCAAAATGCTTTAGAAACTGGGTCATGTGGTGAGAGCTTAATGAGTGGCTGAATCCAGGGTTGTGAAAAGCTTTGAGGATCTGCAATCTGAAGAGATGCCTTAATGCTCATAGGCTTATGAATACCTCCAGGTGATATTGCAGATCTCTCTTTAATCTCTTCGCACTTGGGTTGTTGCAGGAGGAAGTAGCCAAAAACTTACTCGCGGAATTTAACTTGGGATGTGATGCTCATCAGACTGAGCATGTCTACAGAGTCTACGTTGCGACGTTCCTTGGCTTTGGTGGAAATGCTGCACGACAGAGATATGAGGACAGCATATTTACCAACACAGTCTTCAGAAACAAGTAATATGTAGCTGGGTTTTTTCTACACCCCCTGATTTTATAAATGTTGAACTGTTGTCCCAGAAATTCCAGCAAAATGTAGACTCCTAGGAGGTGCGCTCAGAATAGCTGAGCTGTAGACTGTTGCAGACGCAATTTTTAGTTGTTTCATAATATTTGTAATAGAACTGTGAAGAACTGAAACAGGATTTTTACTTTTATAGGGGCTTGAGATGCATAGGGTTCTAAGATTGACAAGCTCAAGAGGACTTCTCTGCTTTCAGCTCTGAGGTTCAGCTTTACTCATAGTGCTGCTGTGTTCTAGGAAGCAGAATCAAATTCTAAATTATTTAAATAGCTGCCAAGATAGCTGGTAAAGGAATTTTAGTTTTGCAGCTTCAGGGTGGCTTAGGGAGCTCAAATGCTCCCATGTGAAACTCACTCCTTCACTGAGTTGAGCACTGTGCTCTAACTTGCTTCTAGGTTACCTGCAGGTGTCGGCAGGTAAGTTCTTTTTCTGGTAATTGTCACAACAGCGTGATGGGCTTCTAATGTGGTGCCATGCTTCTGTGACAGTTATGCTTGAGCCTGAAAGTTTTTTCTCTTGACTATGTCTTGATTTATGCTTAACTTCATTATAGAACTCTTTAAAAAGACGTTTTAGTGGTGGCTATATAACTTGTAGCAGATGAGTGGGGATTTCTCCCCACCCTTAGTTAGAAATGCTTTGCATCTGATAGCCAAATTGTACCTCACCTTTAGTTACAGCTCTTGGGGTTTGTATAGCTTCAGTGTCAAATAAGGTCTGCTGTGCATGATTTTTATGGCTGTTTCAAGGACTTAATCTAAAATCTGGAGATAATACAAAATGTGCAGTTGCTTGGATTCAGGTGTTCTGCATTTCCAGGCCAAATAGTTTGGATAGGTTGAGTGTGGCATGCCTGTTGTGGTACATGCCACATGATCTCTGAATGAAATATAACATGTTGAAGCGTGCTCAGACAAAAGTGATTTGGTTTATTCACTTTAACTGCTCTGATGCTGAAACTTTGTTCTGAGTAACATTTTGAATATGCCTTACTTGTGGTTGTTATAACTATGTTCCATCTCATTTTGTAGGCTTCTGGGCAAACAGACGAGTATGACTTCTGAGTCGCCCCACCTGGATCCTTGCCTGCCTCTAGATGCTGAGGATAAAATCCAGCAGAATGGGCAGACGCTGTATTTGCGAGGGACAGGAAATTTTAATCTGTGTCGAGAAATTATTCAGCCTTTCATGAATAAGACCAATGAAACTCAGACTTCTTTAAATGGTGTCTATCAGCCTGCTGTGCACTTTCAGAACAGTGAATTCTATGGCTTCTCTGAGTTCTATTACTGTACTGAGGATGTCTTACGCATGGGAGGAGACTACAGTGCTCCAAGATTCATTAAAGCTGCAAAGGTAAAGCACTTTTGGGGCGGAATCTTGTTTCCTAGCTTTGAAATGGCCAGTAATCTGAAAACATAACTGTTTTAGATGCTTTGGGGTTTCCTTTTAAAAACTATTAACCTAGACACTACCGTTAAGTGACTCCAGGGTAAATGGGATCCATCCTAAAATGAGTAGAGCGTCTGAGGCACTATAGGGACATAGAAATAGAATTTTTATACTTGAAAGTACACATATTCTTGTTCTGTTGGGTGGCTTGCTTGTTTTTTAAGAGAGGATTTAATTATGCTGGGAGTGGGGCATAAAAATGAATGCCTGTTTTGATAGGGTAAAAACTTAGCAGATGCTGCAATTTTTCCATTAGGTGAGATTTCTATCAGTCATGTGCATTTTACAAAACAAGGTAAAACTGGACAATACACTAGAAAGTACTAGGTAATTGTGCTCCGTCAAGGGGTGGAATAACTGTCTTCAGAAATAAATTGTAGGATTGAAAAGTTCGACGTGGAGATGACAGATAATTTTAACCAATAGCACAGTTTAGTTTTTAGATTGTGTTAAAAAAATAAGAAAGAGCTTTGCCTACTGCACCATGCACTACTCCCTGACATGTTCTTATCAGCCATTTCTCTCCTTATTTCTCTGTGTTAAATTTTACAGCCATATTTATCATTTGGAAATGAGCTTCTCCATTGACCAAGTGTCTTGCATAATGTAACAGGTAAATGAAATTTTAAAAAATCTGTTTTTACCCTTCCCCAGGATTATTGTGCCACTAAGTGGTCTGTCCTACGAGAACGTTTTGACCGTGGTCTTTATGCATCACATGCTGATCTTCATAGATTGAAGTAAGTATTCATGTTTGCACAGTGCAAGTCGTTCATGCAGAGTTGCCAGAGAAGGGTCATGTTCAAGTGACTCATTTTTAAAAAGGAGTTGGATATCTGAATGTAAGCCATACTGAACCTTAAGTATTGCATCAGATATAAAAATGACTGCAAACCAAGGCTATTTTGGAGATGGAATCCCACAAACCAGCTTTCTGTGCATTTTGGTGGGAGGGTGGGGGTTTGCTATATCTAAAATCTTTTAATGGAAAGTGAGTTTTTTTCAGATGTCACTGCTTAACAAGACAGATATAGTTATCTCCATGTTTATGGCTTAAGGGTAGTCTCCTGATTCAGGCAGGTAATTAATCAAATACCTTTAGTTCTGTTTAGGTTCCACTGAGCACTGATGGCTTTCCTTTTTACTAAAACATATTTCAATGAGAGCCAGAATCATTTACATTCATTATAATTATGGGTCAGAGGAAAGGAGGAAGTTTTAAATAAGATCCTACTAGTCTGTTGCACATAAACCCTTAGTTTTCTCAATCCCTGTCTTGAAATGCACATTCTTATGGCCAGTGACTTGCATTCCTGTGTTCCTGCAGTAAAAGGTAAGCCCCTCAATGTAGGAACCTGAATTTGCTGGGCTAATTATGATGTGTGGCCTTATAGGACTATGTGAGGAAAAAGTGTGAGAAATCAAATAGCTAGTTACTTTTTCCTGTCTTCTGTAGGTATCAGTGTTTTAAATCTGCCTGGATGTATGAAGTCTTTCACAGTGGCTTCTCTTTTCCTGTGAACTACAGCAATTTAAAAACTGCTCTGCAGGTGTATGATAAGGAGGTGCAATGGACATTAGGAGCCATTCTTTACCGAACAAGGTTTTTACCTCTGAGGTACTGCTTATTTCTGTACTTGTCCCGTTGTGTAGTTTGAGTGGAATGGGCATTATATGATTTTAGAAGACAATTTTGCTGTCAAAGCAAATAGCCAGATAGGGGCTAAAATTTTTGGTTCAAGTTCAGCGTACTAGAGCACAAGGTCAGGGTGCATATTTTTAAAACTGCAGCCTATCCAGTTAATGACTGAAACCCAAATGTGAGCAATCCAGCTGGATGGATCAACAGCATAACTAAGTGATGGCTGTTCAGGGTAGCCACCTTCAGTTGCTGCAGTAAGGTCAAGAGGCTATCTTTTTGTCTCATTAAAGGATAAAAATCCCATTTTCCCCTCCCCTCCCTCTTTTTCTCAGGGACATCCAACAAGAGACCTTCCGAGGAAATCACTCCCACTGGAGGAGCTTCTCCTTTGTTTACAATCACTATTTATTCTTCGCCTGTTTCCTGGTTGTGCTGCTGTCTATCCTGCTCTACCTACTGAGGCTGAGACGGATTCACAGGAGAATGCTGCGCAATGGCTCATCTGCTTCCCTCTGGATTGAAGAAGGCCTCCCACCACAGAAGATACCAGGAGCCTTATGAGATGGTGCAATGAAGAGCCTCCTATCAGACTACTTAAAGAAAAAAGCCATTTTAGCCTCAGGGTTTCTCTGTTTTGTCTCTAAGAAACCATTCGAGAAACAGATCTCCTAACGGTGAATTCAGCAAGAGAGTTTTTGAAAGGGACTTAACTGCTGGAAAGGAGGAATCAACTTGGCTTAGTTTGACTAGAGAGCATCTGCCAAAAATACTTTTAAAAATTTTTAATTTTAAAAGTAAATGCACTTTCATGTTAAGTGAGAGGAGTGAAGACTTAATGCCAGTAAATGGACAGAGGCAGCTTAAGCTATATGTATGGTAACAGAATGATTGTGGGTTCCTATTTCAGTAAGACTGTGAAATATTGCTAGTTAGAATGAATGGAGATTATATACACTTTCTTTGTTCAGGTCCATGATTGATATTTCACCAGGCTTCCAAATTCCAAGCCTCTTCAGTAAAGGAAAAGGAAGGATAGGGTCTTTTAAAAGCAGTAACAAAGTGACCTGCTAAAACAACAGCTTTTCACACTTTATATTTTGAAGTACTTCAATGGAAGAAAAAGCCGTTGTGACTAATGCTGTGTTTCTGCAGATCACCAGTAAATTCATTGTTCCGTGTGTCCTTGACAATCTTCTTAACATCTTGGAACCTGTAATCTTGAAGTGACAGAAGTCACTGCTTGTAGCCTTTCACTTGACAGTCTTTTGGTCATGGTCCAGAAATCTCCCCAAAACTCTTAAGGTAGAAGAAGCTGGAAACATGTCCAGACTTCAGCTACTAGTAGAGCAAACACATGCACATTGTCTTTTGTTGTTTTTTCTGGGTTTTCATACTTGTTAATTTATATTTTATTTAAAAAAAAAATGGTAGTTTTACTTGAAAGCCAACTTGTTCCTGATTAAAAGTGGCATTTATATGAATTTTGGGTGGATGAAAAGTTTATTATACCGACTAAAGACTGCTGGCCATTGTTGGCATAATCCTCATCAGACATGTGCCATAGTCATTCTAAATCGTGTGATACTGGACATAAGCTCTCTTTTCAAACCTTCCCTACAGACTTCTAAGGAAATAGTTTTGGTCCTTCTTAAATTGAAGGGAAAAATCTCTCTGGATTTCTTGGCTTCCTTTTGGATGACCTTTTTATTTTTTGCTTGTTCTTGTTATTCCCGCTTTCCTCTGAACAGATTCTGGCAATCATGTTTTGCCTATGCTAATGGTACATGTTCATTTTATACAGTTACCATGTGTTGTTCTCCACTTGAGATGCTAGTATATTTCATTAACGAGCAAAGGGATTGTCTGTACGAGCCAGGAAGAGTAACATCAGGGTTAATGTGGAAATTTTAGAAATCACAATAGCTTATTTTATAGGCCTGTGGTCAGGCATTACTAATTTTGGCAAAGTCTCTGATTTTTCATGTCTTTGAGTTAAAGATGCAAAATACTTGAGTTAAGGGCAGCTGCTGCCATGTGTGCATTTTATAACATCCTTGCTTCTTGAAAGGCAGCCTCTTGGCATGTTCTTTTAAAGCTTAATTTTTTTTAAACAAACATTAGCTTTTCAGCCTAACGGCTTTCCAAAGAATAACGACCTAATGCAGTAAGAGTATTGTAACAGCTTAAATACTAAATAATCTGGCTGCTTTAAAGGAAGAATTGTTTCGTGATGGCAATGAGGTGGATCATTACTGTGACCTCATATAACCAGCACAATCATATAAACTTCTACAAACGCAGCTCCGCTTTGTGCAGTGGGACTACTTCAGTCTTGATTCTGTAAATGGGGATAAAACCTGGCATGCGTAAGCATTCTATGGAAAATCTTGTATAGAGCTGCTACAACTTGGAGTATAAAAATGGCAATAAATGGGCAAAAAAAGGGCCAGCATTCCTTAACATGGGCATTAAGGAAACTGTTAGAAACAAAAGGACACCATTCAAAAGTTGGAAGGTGTGCCCAAATGAGGAAAGTAGGAAAGTACACAAACTCTTGCAATTTGTATGTAAATCCACAGTAGGGTGGGTCAAAACACAAATGAAAGAGTGTTTTTCTAGGCTCTTCCACAGATCAAAAAATGGTTAAAGACAGGACTATGTCAGCTTGGTGTGTATTTTTCAACATAATCAAAACGATCTGGAAAAAGAGGGCATACATAATGCACTGGCGAGATTTGTGGATGATACAAGGCTATTCCGCATAGTCAAATCCAAAGCTAATGATGAAGAGTTATGGAAAGATCTCATAAAACTGACTGAGTGGACAGTGAAGTGGCACATGAAATTCAGCATTGCTAAGTGAAAATAATGCAGCTGTGAAAAAGTAAAACTATACATACACAATGATGGGCTCTGAATTAGCCATTGTCACATAAGACAGAGATATTTAAAACAGTGTGGGTAGACATAAAAAAAGATTAGCTTAAAATGCAGCAGTCCAAAAAGACGCATGAAATGTTATGAATTATTAGGAGAGGAGTTGAAAACAAGACAGAAACATCATTATGCTCTGTGATTCTGATCGCCCCATCTCAAAAGAGTTATTGCAAAACTAGAAGAAGTACAGAAAAGGGCAACAAAAAGGAGCACAGGTGCTTGTTCTCAGGAGAAACTAAGAAAGCTATTATTATTCAGCTTGGAGAAGAGAAAGCCGCGGGCGAATGTAATGGAGGTCTGTAAAGTAATGAACAGAGTGGAAAAAGTGGATAGGGGAACCGTTATTCATAGCATCTCAGAAAACATGAATGAAGGGACATCCAGTGAAATGATCAGACAGTGCATTTAAACCCTAAAAGGAGTAGCATTGGCCTATGCAATACACAATCAGCTTGTGGAACTCATGGCCACAGGAAGTGGTGGAGGCCAATTGGAAAACCAGTTTGTATCGTTGTCCAGTGCTAACTCTATTGTATTGGACAGCTAGGGAGGATGTTTAAAAGAAATCCCTGCACATGTGATGGGATGACTGCTGGTATGGTAAAGGAGTCAGCTGAATCCCTGGTAAGGACAAATACCATAGAAAAATGGAATAGCTACTTTCCACGAGAGAAAAGTGTGTATTTAACTGATTGGAGAAGCTGGTGTCTTTGGTATTCTGGTATTTTTGTGTTGCCAGCTAAATGAATGTATAAAATATCATGCCTCCCTGGTTGCAAGAGGTTTAATCGTTCAGTTTTGCTGTCTGGAACACCGCTATGAATTTATAGCACTCATTAACTGATAATACTTATCAGAGAACTGACACACATGATTATTGCAAAGCATGTGCTTCCTGCTCTTGAGATGCCTAGAACTGAGCAAGCACAGAGTCGTTTATGCTCTGAGCAAGCACTGAGTCGCTGATAAAGCACTCCCTCCGGATGCGGATAGGGATTAGTAGTAAAGTGGAGAAAGAAATTGTCGCTGTGCCTGTGGAGGATCTGATTCATGTGGAAAATGGCAAACTGCTCACGGCAGAATGAACAGTGTCTCAAGCCCAATATGCAATAAATAACTACTCAAAAGATGATTTTCACTTGTGAAAAAAACCTGTATATGTTGTGAAAAAATAGTCTCTGACTTAAACTTAACAGAGTGAACTTTAAAAATGAGCCATAAGTACTCTGCCCAAGGTTACACAATACATCATTTCAGTAAGAAGGGAAAGTTGAGAGTTCTTGGCTCACAGTACATAAAAAAGATGGGACTTTCCAGCTTTTATATACGTGACTTGTAGTTCAAGCCACTATTTCCGGTTATGCTGCTTCAGCACCATTGGTTGTACCATTGTGATAGTGCTCAAGGGCTCTAGTTAGGTGTTGTGCAGTGTGGTTCTGAATGCTTAATACACAGCAGGGGAATGATAGTAAACTTGATTGCTATAAATCAAGTTTCAAGGACAGTTGACGAATGGCGGGCATACTCAAATTAGGCATAGGTAGAGAGGTCAGATAAAGGACGTTGGCTTACATGCTTGTATCAAAAAGAATGTGACAACTGACGTTTCGAATTCTTGTTCAAAAATGTGTATGAAAGGACAATGCTGTGTAGGTGTTGGGAGTGAGCTTACTTCACAATCTACAGGTCCCCTAATTCAGCTCTTGGACAGAAGACGGCTTGATTAAAAAGTTGAACAAATGCTGGATTGCAACATGTTTCAATGAATTGGATGGAAGATGCTGGTGCTCAGCATCTTTGAAAATCAGATGCATTGCCTTGCTTGATTAAGGATTGTTACCGTCCTGTTTCTTGTGCCGTGTAGGACTAGACATAGGTTTGTGTTATAACAGCTATAAAAGTGAACACGGTGAAGATCAAAAAAACTTTAGATTTGCCAAATTATTTCTGGGCCATGTGCTCTTTTTTTACTACATCCATTATTTTCTCTTCATTGACAAAATCTGTAAAACTTGTGTTACTAGCTGGAAGAATTTGGAGTGTGCTACTTTTAAGCGTGGAATTCGTTTAGTAACGAATTCCACGTAGCAATAAGAGCATGGGAGACTACCGCTGTATTAAACTGTGTGGCATGCAGCTTCATTGGGTGTATGGTTTTTCTTTTTTTCCAGCAAGCAAAGCATTGCCCTGTTTGCTCAAAACTTATATGGGCTTAGAAAGTGCAGAGAGAGAGCAGGGTGGCTGGGTCCAGTCAGGTTCTGTCTGGCCGCAGGGGACAGTGACTTGAGTAATTTAGAAGAGGATGCACCTGTGGGAGAGGGAGCAGCTGTATTCTGGAAGGAGTGTGTCTCAGTCTGGAAAGTTTTCTCTCCCCATTGTGTGACTTAGTGAATTCCCAAGCTGAGGCACTTCATGCAAGAGTCTGGGTGAGGGAGAACAAATTGGTTTTTTTGCTGCAGAGCCAATAGATATGCTCTTTTTTCTTACTCTTCCTGTTAGTATTTGTTTGAAGCACATTCTGCTGGATGTTGCAGGAGGACGCTTCCAATTTTGGGCCTGCAGTGAGGAGTCTGGTAAAGGGAGCCAAACAGGAACTTAATTTAACACCTACCTAGAAGCAAACTGCTATTGCAGACAGAGGAACAGATGCATAAGGATTCCAATTCTGGACCAGCATTACAGGTCTGGACCCTAGAAAAATAAATTGGGTTTGATTAAGGCTTGCTCCTATGGAGCTTTCTATAGGTTTGGGATTAAACAGAGAAAATGCATGCAGAGGCTCTGACCCTAAAATCAGATCTTTGTGAGCTGACTTTGAAACTCCATGGAACCCTCTGCAGATCAGACTGCCTTAGGACAACAGATTTGGTTTTGCTAGGGCTTGAACTCTGTTGTCTTTGGTCCTTGCAGTGCCAGGAGTTATTCTGTACGTTCCTTAAAATGTGCTCCTTTTCCATTTTTATACTATTTGTAAAAAGCTTATGTGGTCAGTGAGACCTTTATCTTTTCTGGAACATAGCAGCATTCCTTTATCCCAAACTAATTTCAAGAGTTTCCTTCTGTAATAACAGCTTACATATATGTTTTGCATGTTGGTCTTTGTTGTAGTACCGATGACGGATGTGTGCTTTAAATGGTTTATCCCAAATGGCATAGGCCCATAGGCCAGATTTTCACAGATACTCAGGTAAGCATCAAAGTGCACGGATAGATCTACCACAGAGCTCTGCAGCTTGAGCTAGTCTGAAAAGAGCTGCTGAACCCTGACGTTTCTTGCAACTCTTGCCCTGGTTTTAGTGCCTAAATGGGAGAGCGGAGTGCTTGCAAATCTAGCCCTGAGCTTTTTTCAAAAAAAATCTGGCCATGTGATCCCCATAGTCTTTTTTTTATTAGAACATCATTTTTATTTCTGTTTTATACTGTGCATGTTGTGTCCCTCCCTCTGGGAGAGAGAGAGACAAAAACAACGAGTTTGTGCAGATCCAGAAAGCCAGGCAATAAAAGGAAAGAGAACCTGCCTAATCTCTCTGCTCCCCCCATTCCTCCCAAACAACCTGTAATGCTCCCTCCAAACTAGCCCTGAGCAATAATTCCTGAGTGAAACACAACACCGTTAAGAGACTTACCCATGTCAGTTTTCACTTGATTCCTAAGCTTGTGATCAGATGGCCCAGTGACAAAGGCAGTGTTTATCTGTTTGTATGTGTTTCAGCATTAACAAGGTTTGCTTTCTTTCTCCTGCTCCCCCATTCACCCTTTCCTTTCCCCAGGTCCATTAAGGATGGGGAAGGCATGCAAGAAGAACACAAAGAGGAGGCTGGGGCATTGCTCTTTGACCTTCACTGGTGACCTGGCTGGGCAGGTGAGTGACACTTCAGCTTTTGACTTCATGGCCACTTAAGTGTATCACTCATCTCTTCTTTAGGAAGCTGGACTAGAGAAAAATGCACTGAGCAAACAAGGGGTACAGAAAGGGGCAGCTAAATGTGTCTCCTTAAAGGCAGAAGTGCTTGGAAGACTAAAGTGTTTCCATCTGAAATGCAACCTATGGAGTGGGAAAGCCCACAGCTTTTAGAACAGCACCATCCATTTTACTTCCTCTGATGGGCAGGGTCCATCTTTTGGAGGCAAAAGAGCTTACTTAATTATGCACATATCTGTGGCACTTAGGGAAAAGGCTGATCAATAGCTGTAACCTGCTTGATGGCAAGCTTGATCTGGGGCACCTTGTCCCTCCTTGCTGCATTGTTCCTACCATTGTTGCTATTAAATAATGCATGAAACTCAGCAGAGGCTGAAATGTACCTAGCAGTGACTTGCTATGTTCTGCCAGTCAGGGGCCAGCCTTGCCTGCCTGTGGTCAATGCAGGAGCCCTGTTCTTGAGAGCTTTTGCTTTTCAGGTCCCTTCTCTTTTGATTAAAGAATAGGAGAGCAGCAGAAGCTCTCTAACAGTTGTCCTGGAAAGTGTTCTACCCAGACATCCTCCCATCAGTTCTTAGTGTCTGCCACTGCTTAGGGCTGGTCTGTTGGCCTACATTTCCAGTGCTTTGGGTGCGCAGTCTAAGATGACTTACAGGGTCCTGATTTTTCACAGGGCAGGTCCCCAGCACTATCTGACAAGTAAGCCTCTTTTAATATGCCTCAAGTCACACACTCAGAATTCCTGGACCTTTACAAAGTTTGGAGGCCCTTTCTCTCATGAATGAGACCAGACAAAGGAGTTTATCCTTATGTGAAAGTCTTAAAGATTTACAGTTTTGCTTGAGCATTCACTGGAAGTTTATTTGCCCCTTCTCTTCATTGGTTCCCTTTGGGATTTTATCATGTATTGCTTGCAGTACAGTACCGCCTAGGACTCCCAGTATCATACTGGGGACTGGACAAACGTAGAACATGACCTTGTGAAAGGGAAGAATTTTGGCATCGCAGGCAGTCCATGCACTTGCTAACAGAGTTGTAGATGCTAACAGCTCTTGGATATACGTTGTACTTTGTACGTCAAATTCCTTACCCAGAGTTAGCTTGCGAAGTGCAGGTTGATATCGGC
Organism: Crocodylus porosus; assembly: GCF_001723895.1. NCBI lineage: Eukaryota > Metazoa > Chordata > Crocodylia > Crocodylidae > Crocodylus > Crocodylus porosus. Next base: position 1,657,962 of record NW_017728897.1, read on the forward strand.
TTGCTGAGAACAGTTTTCACTTTTTTACAGACTCACATGCAAAGTGCTGATCAATCTCCATTCCTAAATTTTGGTCTTATGAGCCTTTTTCCCCTCCAGAAGTTCCCTGCTGTTAATAACACTGGTACAGTTCCACCCTAGTGGGAATGATGACATAAATTAATTTCCAGCAGCAGGAGGCACTTTATCTTCATGTCATCTAAACTCACTCTGAGCAAGCTTACATGGTGGTGTTGGTTTCTGACAGCCATTGGCAGTTTGCCTAAACTGGTGTTATTTCTGGTTGGAAATTTAGCAGGGGGGGAAGGGTAGAGACCAGCTCTAGAGAAGTCAGTGGAAGATCAGGGGGCTGAGCATCTGTCTGCTGTCAGCAGGAGTTAGAGATGCTCAACAATTGGCAGGACTGGGCCCAAAGATGCTTCTCATTGCTTCTTAACCTGTTTGTTTTCTCATGTGCATCCTATATCCTACACCTGTGTTATCAGTAGCTTCTTAATGTAAATGGAGAGGAGCATCTTCCAATCTTTTTAGTAGGACTTGAACTACTTACAGGTTGAAGCCACTGTACAAAGGCAGAACAGCTGGCAGAGACCATGATGGCTTCAGGGCACCCTCTGCATTGTTATAGTCAATTGGCAACAAGTACCTTAGCCCAGAGATTTTCCTAACTTCTTTCTGGAAGGAAGAGTAAATTCACTGTGTCCCAGACATCCCATATCTACACTTATCTCTGGGTGAGAGTGCATTATCCCTTCTGCTGGGAATAAATGGTCTTGTTGTCCCTGAACCACATTCAGCAGGCACTGGGAATAGATTGCAAATTAACATAACTGGCACCAATTTTCTCTGGGTGTGGCAAAATGAGTGGAGTGTGGCTTACACAACCTGGGAGATGAGGAGTGTGGGGGGGGAGGGGGCAAAGAAAGGTTGTGGCTCAAAAAACCTGACTTGTAAGTAGGGTCAGGGTAAAGCTGCCTGCATCATTTTACTTCATGCTGTATCATCCCCTGTGCTGCTGACATCAGGTTCATCATTGTGACTGGTGTGGCTCCATAGATTACAGTGGAACAATAGATCCTCTTTCTCAGCAGAGTAGGTAGGATGACTATCAAGTCCCATATGCTACTTTCTCTGGCATGTATCCACTAAATTTAGCCCGGTAGGTATAAGCCCAGCTTCTAATTTTGGCTCTTTTGTGTTTAAATCTCCAGACTCCACTTACAAAGGGGTGATGCTTGATGTAAGGAGAAGTGTTTCCACCTAGTGGCAACAAGCTTCTTTACAAAAATGAACTTGTTCTTGTCTTGTTGTTTTCTGGAAAGGGAAATACAACAATCTAGGAAAAATGTGCAGTCCTGAAATTTGACAAATTAGGAAACTAAACACACACACAACCTCTCAGTCATTATCTTCAGGTAACAAAGTAATCTCTGGTCGTTTATAATCTTATTTATTGCAGGTATCATTAAGTATCTCTATCATGAAGCTGATCTCTTTCTATGCATGTGTCGACGCTGTGCGAGAGAGAAACAGCTCAGTCACAACTGTACAATCCAGGAGGTGGATCCTGCAAGTTACCGGTTTTCTACTACACCTTGCAAAGTTGCACCCTAAATTACCCCCAGATGATGTGTTTCCCACCTGTGGTAGAGCAGGGTTAATGATGACATGGGTATCATGATCATAGCAGTTAACATTTATTTCCCAGTGTTGCCAGCAATTTTGTGATCACAATAAAACCACAATATTTCATCATACTAAACTCCCAGGTCCTGGAGTCAAGTGATGATGTGAGTTCCAGCTTTATTTAAAATAAAGGTAATAATGTTTAGCTTTCATGGTTTCAAAGAGAGGCTTGAAAAGATGACTGACTAAAACCAGGCCAAACCAGAAGACGCACAAAAAGTTTTCAAAGTTTGTTATATTTAAAATCCTTTTCTCTTAACCAGTTTTATAAGTCAGAACCAAAACTTGATTTTTGAACAGTAATGGTTAGCAATGCAGCACTTTGCTGGTTTTTAATTTTCCCCTCAGCCCTTTTAGTTGCTGTCTTGTTGTTTTACGAGCTTCTCCATAGGCAGTCCCCTGTTTTGATATCAATAGCAGCAAGAAACTTTCTTTTCCACTAGTGCCTATTTCTCTCTGGAAAGGCCCAGAAGCAAATATCTCTTCCACTGAACCCATTTCACTGAACTTGAGTAAAGACCCTGATATTTCAGAGGCTTGGCCTTAGAAGAAATTAATGTTTCATTTGTAGATGATGTGTGTTCATAACATTGTGCAAGTGTTTTTTAACTGAGCCTGTTGAGGTACTCTGGAGGTATGTAATAGGGGTATATGAGGGTCAGTAAATGGGAGTTAGATATTCTGTGACTAGTACTTTGGAATATGAGGATGACAAAGCATTTATTGTACTGATTTTATTAGTTTAGCACATACTTACTGTCTATATTATTGTTATTACTGTAATTCACATGATGTGGTTTCAGTTTCTGGCTGATTTGTTTTCTGCAATTGATTGAGTGCACTGTCCGGAAGGATGTTAAAATAAATAAATAAATAAATAAAAATAGCACCATTGGGAGACTAAATGGTAGCCAGAGCTGTAGGCAACATTTTTAGTTTTTTAAAATTGCCCAGTACAAATAATAAATATTCATTCTCCTTGTGGTCCCCAGTGGAGCGGAGAATTATTTGCAAACAATATTTTTTTTATTGCTTGCATGGCACAGGCCATGAGCTGTTAGAAGTAGAGCTTATAAAGTTACATTTCCTTGGAAAATAATGGCTAGATATAAGGGAAATAATATTTTTGGAACCAGGAAGTTCCATTAAGCTCCTCACTTTAGTGCAAAATTTGTCTTTTTTTAATTAAATGTCACAATGTTGCTTTTTCTGCCTTCACTTTTTTAAGCAAATAAAATAAGAGGCCAGGTAATACTGAAACAGTCCAACTGAAATGGAAACTTGCTGCTTTTTCCAGACCATGGGGAATGAAAACTTGAGGTCATAACCCTGTTTTATATTCAATCCCGAAGAACAATTAGTTCATAGATCCGGAAGACGACTGACTCAAGCACTCGGTATTTGGCAACCAGTTTTCTGAAGGAATGTCCTGACAGAAGGATCTCTCTTCCCAATATATAGACTCTGTTCAATCACATAGGTGAAATTGGCACAATCCATGGAAAATGTATAAGGGATGAGAAAGAAGTATTAAAAACTAAAGCCTATATCTAATATGGAAGCAGAAGCCTAATTTTTTAATGAGGATGGGGTGGGAGACGGTGTCAAAGGCCTTGCTGAAGTCATAAAAAACTAGGCGACTGTGGCATTGATGCCTGCACAGTCAGATGGATTGCAGATTGGCTCAAGGGTTGTACTCAGAGGGTGGTGGTGGACAGGTCATAGTCAACCTGGGGGGAAGTGGGCAGCGGAGTCCCCCAGAGCTCGGTCCTTTGGCCTGTGCTGTTCAATTTCTTCATCAGCGATTTGGACGACGGGGGAGAAGCACCCTGTTTAAATTTGCTGATGATAACAAAATTTGGGGTGAGGTGAGCACACTAGTAGGGAGGGAAAGATTGCAGCAAGATCTGGATAGGTTACAGGAGTGGGCTAACAGAAACAGGATGCGTTTCAACACTGACAAGTGCAGGGTGCTGCACTTAGGCAGTAGAAACCAGCAGCATACTTAAAGAATGGGAAACTCCCTTCTTGAGAGCACGGAGGCAGAAAGGGATCTTGGAGTCATTATTGACTCCAAGATGAACATGGGCTGACAATGCGAGGTCACAGTTGGCAGGGCTAACCACACCTTGTCGTGCATCCACAGATGCATCTCAAG
>NW_017728897.1:1661940-1684545 GCF_001723895.1 Crocodylus porosus
GATTGTGGGACATAAACCTGTTCAGCCTTCACAAGAGAAGGCTGAGGGGGGACCTGGTGACTGTCTATAAACTCACTAGGGGGGACCCAGAAGGGTTTGGGGGAGACACTGTTTCCCCAAGCGCCCCCTGACGTGACAAGGAACAATGGACACAAATTATTGGAGAGTAGGTTTAGATTAGACATCCACAAGAACTACTTCACAGTCAGGTTGGCTAGGAGCTGGAACTGACTTCCTAGGGAAGTGGTGCTGGCTCCTACCCTGGGGGTCTTTAAGAAGAGGCTTGATGACTACCTGGCTGGACTCATTTGAGTCCAGCCTTTTCTCCTGCCCAGGCGGGGGGTCAGACTTGAAGATCTACAAGGTCCCTTCCGACCCGACGTCTTATGATTCAGTTTGAGTAAAACTGTCAATTAGTAGATGGGTTCCTCTTTCTGTTGGTCAGCTAGTGGATCAAAATTAGAAGTTAAATGAAGTAAAATGTCTGCATAGTGGAAACTTTAATCCTCAGAGAGCTTTCTTTACCAGATGGAAAAAGGTGTAACTTAGCTTTCTAGCCTCTTCACCTTTGTTTCTAGTGAAAGGGCCTCTGTGTGCCAGATGATCTGTTTCCTCTTCCTGTACAGGATGGCCCACGCTGTTTTGTGTTTATAGTTCCTTGAATCCCACCCACATTTTCATGTGGGTCTGATGAAATGCATCCACTTCTGGGGTGGAGGGAGCAGCTGGCTGTGCCTTATGGGGAAAATGACTCAAAACTATTTTCTTTCATTTTTGTTAAGGGGCTAAGACAGGGGTGGGCAAAATGCGACCCAGGGGCCAGATGTGGCCCACTAGGCTGTTCTATCTGGCCTGCGCCACCCCTAAAAAATTTAGAAAATTAATATTGATCTGCCCTGGGCTGCCTGTCATGTGGCCTTTGATGGCTTGCTGAAACCCAGTAAGTGGCCCTCTGCCCAAAAGAATTGCCCGCCCTGGGCTAAGAGAATTCAATGGGAAGTAAAAATGTGCAGTGAAGCGCTTACACGGGATATGAGCGATGCATAAATTGTTTAAAGGTTCTCAGCACAGGGTTTTTTAGCACCTATTACATTCTGCTTGGACTGTTATAAACCAGGGGACTAAAAAACCCAACTCTCTAAAATCACTTGTATTTATTAGAGAACAGGACTTCTCAACCAACCCCATGTGGATATATTCCTCAAATTAAACTTTATAGCAATATTCCACAAGACCCAGCTTTTTTTTGAAAAGCTCCACAGCATCATTAGTGCTCCTGCAGAGCCAACAGGTCCTTCTGTTCTAAGGTATCATCTCGGCAATCTCTGCACAGAGCAACCTGCACAGAGGTCAGTTGATCTGCTTTGTGAATATGTAAGGCCGAGTCGACCTAGATGAAATTCGGACCTGTGGCTCCAGAGAGTCTAGCTGAGGAGAACACGGGGCTCAGACCACTCAATGGTTCCTCACAGGGCTTTCAAATGTGCTGAAGATTGGACAAGCAAGATCAATGGACTAATCATGAAAGATAACAGAACTAATGGTGCATACCTAATTTCTGCAAGCACAGACCGTGACTGCTTGTGCAAATTGGAGTTTTGCTTGTCCACGTGGCAAGTCGTATGGTGTGTGTCAGCTCGTTTTCCCAGCTACAAAAATCAGGCTCCAAGTGTATGTTGGCTTAGACCTTCCATTAATAATAGATAAAACTCAAAAAGGGGTCTTTCCATTGACTTGGATGGGCTTTGGTTCAGGCCCTTGGATAACGTTGCTTTACAAATCCCCAAATTATATGGGCAGTTACTGCATACTGCATTTAACCTTTAGTTGGTGATATTTTAAGATAAATGCAGTTTATATTCACTTTGATATTTGTTTGACTGTCACTAAAGAGTCACTTCTACAGGGAACCAATTCTATTAGCTAGATTGAAAGCACATTTGGGATATCCTCATGCTGCTGGATATAAACCACTTACAAATAGAAGGGAGAAATTTCTTTCTTTCCCCTCAGAAGAAGATTATTGTACTCTAAGGGGACATATTACTGATCCCTGTGCAGAGGCTGGTAGTGATCACTGCTGGGGAAAATTTGCTAGTTGGGTGAGAACCACAAGTCTGGGAAATCCCAGTGTTCATAAGAATTTTACATGGGGAATTTTCCCCTTAGCCACTAAACAGGCTTCGCTCTGGTTTTTATAATGTGAACACGTTCAAAGCTGCATTTTTGTTTTTCCTGACCAGGGATGGCATGTAGGTAGGAGGGGACTTCCCATTTGCTGAGGATTACCTCTGTTTCGGGCCTTGACCAGACACAGGAAGGAAGTGGGGAAACCGCAACAAGTGTCCATGAGTTTGTGTCCAGGGTGCTGCCGGGAGCGTCTCACCTTTTATGTGAAAAGCGGGTATGGCATTGGTGCTTGCATGGCTCTTCTCTCGTCTGTCCTTGCCTGACCTCTCAGTAGCTGGGCATGCAATGAGCATTCCTGCTGTGGACTGTCATAGGGCTCATTGCCTAGACAAGCAGATGTTCATGCATTTTCTCTGGCCAGTCTGACTTCATTTTCCTGACAGTCTGCAACAGATCTGTTATTCAGGGCTTCTGTCGTGACACATTTTTGCTTCCATATTCCCATCTCGGGGAATGTTGCTAAGTTACCAGTTTAAGCTTCACACCACGAGGTGGCACTGGTTGCCAGTGACTTTGAAATGCCCATTTATAGCGATTTTTTGTTTCTTGACCACTGTTTCCCTATTCTAAAAGGATGAAAATGATTGAGGTGGAAATCGGAAGCCCCAAGGATGCCCTGGAGCACAGTCTTTCAGTTGTTTTGCTCACATGTTCGCCTTTCCTGCTATTGTTTGAAGGAAAGTGGAATTGAGAGTGCATCAGTCCAGAGGTTTACATCTAAGAGGTTGGATACGGGGAGTGTTACCGTTAAGGTAGCTTGTATGTGAATATACAGCGCACTGGCTACTCCATGGTGCTGATACAATTTGGGTGCATGAGGTGTGCAGCAGGGGGTGCTAAGAGCATCCACATGAAAAATAAAGTGAAACATCAATGTGCTGCAAACTCATACCCCTGCTTAGCATCCATAAACTTACTTGTATAGAAAATCCTTCCCTGTTTCTTGCTTTGTGTGGGTTTACCTTGGTACATACCAGTGAAACATCTTACCTTTGAAGCACCCTTTATTGTTGAAGCCAAAATTACATACAAAAGAGGGTGCTATCAGACTCCATATGGATTTATTGGTTCATAGCATCATCCTGAGTTCTTGAACTGGTTCTGTGCCTACTTTGATTTGAGATCTAAGCATTTGCTCCTCACTTGGAGTAAAATAGGTAAAGCTTTGGTACAACATTTACAGAATTTACTGAGCGATGGACAGGGCAGCCGTTGGTGTAGAAGGCAGGAGAGGAGTGGATGAAACAAAGGCATTAGCCTAGGTAAAGACTAAGGACTTGCTTTGGGTAGTGAGGTCTCCACACAGCAGTGGATAAATAGTGGCTGGAGTGGATATTTATGAATCTGGCTATAATTCTCCCCATGCAATTCTGTCATCATTTGCTCTGGTCCGTCTCTCTCAGACAGTTTGCCTGCACTCTTTTTCCATATTTTGCTTTTTTTTCACAGCCGCTAAGCCAAACTTACCCTTATTCCATTGAGCATGTTAACATCTGAGCAAGTAACTCCATCAGAAAAAGAATTCCTCTTAAACTGATTTATATTGGCAAACTTGCCGTTCTAAAGACAGGGCTTTCCACCCCAACTTGGAGGTATCCTTCTTAATCGCATCAAATAGCTGTTCTTGGCCCTTTGTATGAAATGAGGTGGTGCTATTGGGTCCAGCTGGGGCTACCTCAGACATTCAGGGCCCTAGTATTATTCTATCTTCATTTCAATAAAAAACAAAAGGTCCCAGTCCCAGACCAGAGCTCTGTTGTGTCAAGGACTTTGAACAAGAAAAGATCTTTGCCCTAAAGAGCTGTAGGCCCTGCTGTTCCATTATCTCTGCAGAGAAGCCACAAATAAAATGGGCCACGGAGAGTGAATCTGTCTGTTGATCTTCCGAGCATAAATGTAAGGCTTGTTAACCCAACAAGGTCAGGGAAGCTTGCCTGGCGGGTATCAATACAAATATTCGTTTGCAGTGGTGTATAGTTGCAATGTAAATTCCCAAGCTAGTAGAGTTGTGCTGTTAATATCTACCATCTTCTGGTGACACTAGACTTCTCAGTAGAAATGGGAAGTAAGTTGTCTTTGCTCTGAGTGAGTTTGTTTAGATGCTTGTTCTAGAGGCAGAATCAGAGACTGATGAGGCTTTGTATACTGATCTGAGACCGGAGTTGGGACTGATTGTTTAATACTGCTCTTCCTGATTAAGGATTAGGACTTGCCAATTTCTAGGTCAATTTCTGAACCCACTAGTAGTGCTGTCTCAGTGAGGAATAGGATCAATCGCTGTAAAATAAATCACATTTTAGAAACTAAAGCACTCCACAAATTAGCAAGAAGCAGGAGAGACAGAAGCAATCAGACAAGGGAACCTCTCCTCATAATTTGCAGCCCAGCTCATGCTATTGTGTCTAGAGGTTTGGATAAAGCATTTTGAGCTTTTCAGAACAATTGAGTTTGAAACTGGTTGCAAAGCCAGGAGAGAATGAATCGCTGGAATGCTTTGAGGAGAGCAATCCTGTGCTGGCCAAGGTGAGGGGACCGGGTTGCCAGCTGGTCTGTCACAGTACGGGGTCTTGATCCCAGATGTACTGAAGTAAATGGAAAGGCTCTCGCTGACTTTGGCCAGCTTTGGCATCAGGCTCTTAGTTTTCACTTTCTGTCCCTTTTCTAGAGGTTACCCATGTTTAGGTTGGGATTTTCAGTGGAGCCTAATAGTCAGGCCCTCAGCTCTCATGATTTTCTTTGCGGTTGAGTGCTGGGTCCTTTGAAAATCCCAGCATTGGAGCTGATCAGAAAACAAACCTCTGTTTCAGCGGAAATGCTGACATTTCAAAACCATTTTCTTTTTTTCTAAACTGGAACAGCAAACTAAAATGTCAAGATAGCCTCTGGAATGGGAATACCAGCCACTTCCATTTGGATACTGTAATAAAATATCATCATGTTATCGTCAAAATCAGAATGAAGTAAAGCCAAATGAGAGGTGAATTGAAACACTTCAGCTTTTTTGAAGCATATTTACTTTCTTGTATCAAAATGGTATAGGAATGAACACATCGCCCCCAAAATGTTTCAGTTTTGAAGAAACTGGGTTTTCTTTTTGGAAAGTCTGCTCTACACAGGATCATTCTTCAAAGGCTTAGGGCTGGATGCTTTCCACACTAGAGATGATCTGGATTTCTATGTCCCCCAGGGTTAGGGGCCATTCACATCTGACCTGACCCTTTATATATCTTTTTCCCCTTTTCCCCCTGTTGCATTCCTATTTCAAACACCCCTAGTGTCAGGTATGTTTGCATCCAGAGTGTGTGTCTGGGGTTTGTTAGGAATTAAATCTTTGTAGTTCCTGTCAGTGTTTTGATAAAAAGGAGGTGTAGATAAAATGGAAGCTGGCCAATTGCTGGGGTAGCCTGTGATGTATATCCAGATTTCGGATATACTTGAATACTTCTGAGGCTCAGCTGTCTGTTTTTGTCTTAAATTAGGGTACCAAGTAGGGAAAAACAGTATGTAGGTTTCAGGGTGAGGATTAATATAATGCCAAAGGGGTTAAAGGGAGATGAAACCTAGAAAAAATAGCCTTGGAGAAGGAAAACGGCAAATGTATGCAAAAGCCCTAGAAAGGGAGGTAGTTACAAAAAGATCCTATGTTAGAAGACCTTGTTTCCGTGTGTTGCTGCAACACTCGCCATCAGGACCCCTTCAATCTGATTGGTGGTGTTAGGCGCTATTGCAAAATAAATATTAAGAGGAATAACACACAGTGAAGAGATCCCAAATGCTTTCTTGTTTAGGGGCCTCCTGGGAAGAAATTCACTTTCTCTGCTCACCTCCTTGCTTGCAAATCCCACTAACTTTTTCCAGTGCAGTGCTCCAGGAATGCCACAGCTCTCGGATTACAACAAAAGCCCATGATATCACCCGTTAGCTGAGGTGGTGTGGCTGAGGTTGAAGGGGGTGGGCCTTGGGAGGGGTTTGTGTGGATAACTCCAGTGAAATTTGCCGGGAGGAAGCAGCTCCAGGGTTTCTGCAGCTCATTTCTGTGGCTGCAGGATATTTTATAAAGTGGAGGGGACCACTTAGAGGCACTCTTAGCCTAGGAGAGGAACTTCGGCACAAAGAGCGAAGGAACAGAGGTCACCCCCAAATCATCCTACCACTAACTTTGAGGTAAGGGCAGTCCTGTATACTGCAGTGCAGACTTATGGCCATAGAGGAGCATCAGACTGATTTGCATGGGGATTTATTTAGCAAGCAACTTAAACCAACTCACTCTCTTCCTTTCAGGCAGAAAGTTGAACTCGCTTGTCACTTTTTGGAACATTTTTATTTCTCCATCCTCAGTTATTCAGCGACTAAATTTAGAGAGGGGAGTAGGAGAGAAGGGAAGCTGGTAAAAGACTTTCTTGCAGTCCTTTTGGAAGCTTGACTGGGGGGCATATAAGTGCTTCAGAAGTTTTCTGTTTTGCAGCGATGTTTCTGGCTAGGTTAAAGTTGTTTTTTTGTTTTGTTTGTTTTCACCCCTAGCTTATAGGAATGAACTGGAAAAGAACTTAATGAAGTGGAGGAAACATGTTGCTAACTTGCCTGCAAGTTGAGATGGACTGTTTATTGTGCAATGTTGTTATCACAGGCTTGATTTAGAAAAGAAGGCAGATTACATGTAGCAAGGCATGTAAATCTTCCCAATCTAACCCTTCAGAAGTAGTTTGAATTATCTTGTCTGAATACATGCCTCTCAGAAGGAAAAACTGTCAACACAGATGCTCCCTATCTGTAGATGGTATGACAAATAAAAAGCTGATTTTCATACAGGGCAGCTTCTTTCTCTGAGTGTGCTAAAATTCTGGTGAATTCAAAGTTGCACTCTGCTCTTTGCAGAAAGACCTTACACTGAATAGAAATTCTTTCTTAGAGGATCTTTAGACTATCTTATCTTGAGCTCACATAGGGTGCAGAATGACTTTCAGCTTCTGATTATCATGAGATCGAGATGTGCGGGCTACTTAGGGAGAACACCAGACATGCCATTGGTCTGGGAGTATGAGTCTGCAGCATTACAACTTGAGACAGGCTCTTTGTGAAATCATTGCAGCTCTCTTATGGACTCTGAGGATGTTAGAGAGGCAGAGTGCTTTTCTTCTTTTTTCAGACTGAACAACTCCTACTTGGTCTCAAACAGGTGTCACTGTCTGCAGCTCTGGAGGGGAACTTGAGACCAAGGAGCTTCAGAAAGGTGCGCTTAGATTAGAAAAACCTTCCTTGATTATCTGTGAGTATAGAGGGGAAAAATCAATTAACCTCCCAGTCAGCAATCAATTCATCAGGATGATGCTGCACTGTTTTCAAACGTCTGCTTGATAGAGACTGAAAGTACTTTGCTTTAGGCTTTCCATATTATACCACCCACATAGACTATTCTGCTTGCAAGCTCTAGTTCTGCTGCAAAATGTACAATGCAAATATTAGCAAGAGCTACTTTACTAGTAGAAATCAGACTGAAATTACACCACTTGACTTAATAAGATTGTTGGTCACCACCACATAAATGAATTTCATATGGGCTTTCTGAATGGTTCTCGTGTGCTTTCCATGTGCACAGTAAAGGTAATAGGTTTTTCAGCATTAGGCTTAGTATTTGAGGCAGTTCTTACTTTCAAGAAGATAGATAAGGATGTGATTGCATGGAGTCAGCTATAACACTGACCCTTTCAGTCATTATCACATAATTGCCAGCCAAAAGAAGAGAATTTTACAAAGGCAGTTTGCAACCCCATGCTTTGGTCAAAATCTCACAAGCTAGACGGGTTCAGGTCAGGTCACCATTAAGATATGGGACCTCAAGGAAATCCATGTGTTACCAAAAGGCATTTTAGTGTATATTTTTCCTCTTGGGAAGCAATGACCCAGTATGCTACCACAGAGTGCTGGAAGTGCTGTCTTTGGCCCTGTGAATAAAACTGTCCATCAACGTCCTTGAGGTCAAAGTTGCCTGAATATTTTTGCAAGATGTTAACCTTCAGGGTGTCTTTCCTTCTTCCTGTGTCTACATTCCAGTTTCATTTTCTGTCCTAAACCATCACCTTGTGACACTGTCATTTAAACAGCTGCCACATTCCACCCTAGAAATGGTTGCTCTTTTGTGGTAGATGGAATAATTGCACAGTTCACAGAGCTGCTTGTTTGTAAAGCACTTTGGGATGAAAGATTCTACTGTATAGAAGTATGAAATACTTGGGAAATAGGGATGTGTGGGTAGAGAGGCAGTATATCCTGTGAATGTGTATAAATATACAGCATAGTGGGTGAATTTGAGGCTCTGTACAAGCCCTTTGAAATCAATAGGATTACACCAGGGATGAATTTGATCTAGTATTTGAGCTTGTAGATGCCTTCCTGTACATATGCTGTCTGTAAAAGTTAATGGTAGAATAAATATGGAAAGTATTAAATCAAACTTGGATCGCAGCCCAGACAGAAAACTAGTGGATTTTGGAGAGTGCGACATTGAATGAAATAGGGAAGTATTCTGTATCTTGCATCCATAAGCTAAAATGTCTTGCACATCACCCTATATATAATGCCTGGGGTCCTTTTCCTCCCTGAAATGAGAGCAGATTCCCATTTTGTGGAGGAGCTGATAAGGTGGGCATTTCAGAAGAGCTTTCAGAGAATGAGGTGCTCAACTCTGAGTGAATTTCAATAGCACTTGGGCTCATAATGGGGATCCTGAGAAGCCAAGTGGAATTGATATTAATGGAAGTTCTGTGTTATATAGAAAGCAGAATGGAGCCCAAAGGTGACATCAGAGTTAATATCTGAATAATGGAAATCCAGAAAGCATGTTCATTCCAATGCATAAAGCTGCTGGGTTTTGGGTTGTAGCCATGTTGGTCTAAGGACATAGGCAGGCAAAGTTCTTTGGGTAGATGTGATATCTTTTAGTAGACCAACTAAGGAGTTGGAAAAAAATTATTGGCAAGAAAGGGCCTGAACAAGGGTGACTGTGCCCAAAAGCTTGCCAAGATGATACAGAAAGCTGCCATTTCTGCCTTGTGAATGCCTGCTAAGTTACTGCAGGCTAAATCTGCACCATGGCAGGGATTTTCCTTGTTTCATTGACTTAGATATTTGCTAGGGTTCACCACTTCCTGGTGCATGAAGTGTCTACATGCGCGTGTGTTCTCTTGCTACAAGTCCTGCATAGTTGTGGCTTTTACTGTGTTGTTCTTTTATAAGCTCTCCTTTCCTTCAAGAGCATATAGTTTGCTCTCTATAAAGCAGAACTGTAACTTTTGAGGTTCTAGTTGCTGCTGCTTCTTTTGAGAGAATTGGGAATGGAGGCAGATGATTGGTCCTAGAGTTTGATTTATGGCAAGTCGGCTCTACTTTCTAAAGCTAAAAAAAAAAAAGGGAGTAAGATTAGATTTGGAAATTTTTGTCTGTTTGATCACTTTGGATGTAAATTAAGGGTAGGATACAGGTGTCACATCTGTTGCTGGAGGCTTTCCTATTAAGATCATAATCCATTTAGTTCCTAAGATGTGAACAGCAGCCAAGAGTCTACTTTGGCCAGGAGCCTGAGAAATTCAGTCATGCTGCAACCAGGAAGATAGTGCACTCCATTCATCTTCCTCTGTTATTGCCAAAAAGTAGTGGGGGAAGAGAGAAATTCAAACCTGTTGCCAGAATAAAATGCAGTTGAGACAGGGCAGAGGCTGAATCTGTCTGGATCCCTGGACATAAACTGTTTCTACCTAGTGTTGAAAAATTGAACAAGAGCTACAGTTGGGATTGAGCATAAGTGATTTCAGTGGGAGAAGCAGGTATGCGAGTTTGCAGCCCTTCTTTTTCCCTTATACCATTTGAGCGTGTTTTGATATCTTTGTGCTTTCCAACCCTTTTCTCGGGCTTTTTAATGATATGAAGTTGGCACTATTGCAGTGTATACCAGGGACCTGCTGGAATTCATCGGCCTGTAGAATTCACTTGAGTGATACAACTAATAGTGGTGGGTTGATGTTGAAGATGTGGGCAGGCAAAACACTGATGTAAGAAAAGTGGGGAACCAGTTACCAAAAGCTGAACCCTGATTTCATTCAGGGGCAAATTACTGTGGCTTAGCTCCACTTAGTGCAGGGTGGACCACTGACCAGGTGACGTGCCCTTCCGAGAGGCAAGTTCTCATATGTCTCTTGCAGTGTTATCACTGTACATCTGTCTGTGCCCTGGGTTGTGTGGCCAGACTTACAGCTCTCTCAAAATCTAGTTAGCATGTTTTTGCCAGGTGAGTTTCACTCTTCAGATTTAGATTTTGGAATGACACTAAGTGCAGTAAATTCCCAGGATTAAGATGATGATTGTTTCTTAGTCATTAAAATGTTGCTAGTTGTAAATACATTTATCCTCCCTGTTCATCTTTCACAGCAATGTAGTCTGTATTGTTTCTTGGGTTCTGTCTCCTGCTGTGAATATTTCAGCAAGTCTGTGAGGTTTTTCTTATTGCCCCACGATGTGAATGTGGAGGAGAGACCAGGAAGTCCTGGGTAATTATTTCACAAAATCATTGTTTTTTTATTGTCAAGCCAAATCTTGTGATGTGTAGGATGGCACTTGGGCCGCAAGTCATTATGATGGCAGTTTGTCACTTTGTTCTAGCTGAAGTATGAGAGGCTCCCCGATACTTTCCCTGCACCTCATACTTGCCAGTTCTGCCCTATGAATGAGTGGTGTTATAACGAATTAATCTTGGACTTTTTTCAAGTGTTACTAGCACTTGAGCCTTGTTCATCATGCAGGAGACTGATGAGATACTGCGTTCCCAAAGCAGCTATCAGCTCGGCACTGGCAGCCACACCTATTAGCAGCCAGCCAGTGTTTTCTGTCTCGACTGATTTTTATGAAAATCCCGTGCTAACTGGATAGCGCCAGTGCAACTGAATGATTGTGGTTGCAAATGAAAACCTCCTGCTGCTACTTGCTAACATCTGTTGGCTTTTCCCTTGATGTGTATGAATACCACCCTCATCCAGAAAATGGTTATGCAGCATTTTAGGTGATATCTCTCTAAAGGCATCTGAAATATCACCTATTGACTGGTGGATGAGGGTGGACTTGGAATTTGTCGCAAAACCAGGGCACCAATCCTGTATTGCACTGTAGTTTTAAGTCTTGTCTTGAGCATAGGTTGTACCATTGACTTCGGTATACTGGCCCCTGTAGGAGATAGTGACTGCAAGTGTTTCAGTAGCAAGGGATTTGTATCACTTAAATAACTGTTTTCAGCCAGAAACTGGTTCAGGTTTTTGTTAACCAGGCAGTCATTCTAGATAGCTTCATTTAAAAAAGGAATCCAATCAAAAAAATCTATTTAGAGATAAATTGCAGGCATGTGGCAGTGAGAGTCTGCATATACATAGGTAAGTGCTTCAAATGAGAATTATCTAGGGAGAGATCCCAAATTATGAGTTTGCTTTTCTTATGCAGTTGGCAAAGGGCTAAGAAAATATCTGCAGTTCCAACAGTTTTCATTTGGCTTCCTGTGAAGCTGTAATTAATACCTGTATGAATGGCATGTAATGTCTTGGGGAAGTGCTGCTTTCGGAAGCCCTGTCCACTCTTGACCTCATACTATAGTTTGGATTAACACCGCAGCCGGGGTGATATCTGCAGAATACCTGTTTCTACATTACCTGGAGGTAGGTAATTTCCATGAGCTGCTGGTGCCTGATGGCATATGCTTTGTATTCATAGATGTTAGGGTCGGAAGGGACCTCAATAGATCATCAAGTCCGACCCCCTGCACAGACAGGAAAGTGCTGGGTTCAGACGACCCCAGCCAGATGCCTATCTAACCTCCTCTTGAAGACCCCCAGCGTAGGGGAGAGCACCACCTCCCTTGGGAGCCTGTTCCAGACCTTGGCCACTCTAACAGTGAAGAAGTTCTTCCTAATGTCCATCCTGAATCTGCTCTCTACTAGCTTATAGCCATTATTTCTTGTGACCTCCAGGGGTGCCTTGGTGAGTAGAGCCTCACCAATTTCCTTCTGCGCCCCCATGATGAATTTATAGGCAGACACAAGGTCGCCTCTCAACCTTCTTTTGCGGAGGCTGAAGAGGTCCAGGTGCCCCAGTCTCTCCTCATAGGGCTTGGCCTGCAAGCCCTTAACCATATGAGTGGCCCTTCTCTGGACCCTCTCCAGGTTATCCACATCCCTCTTGAAGTGCGGCGCCCAAAACTGCACGCAGCAGTCCAGCTGCAGTCTGATCAGCGCCCGATAGAGGGGAAGCATCACCTCCTTGGTTCTGTTTGTCAAACATCTGCTGATGCACGATAAAGTGCAGTTAGCTTTGCTGATGACTTTGTCACACTGACAACTCATGTTCATCTCGGAGTCCACTAGGACTCCTAGATCCCTTTCCGCTTCCATGCTACCGAGCAGGTCATTTCCTAGGCAGTAGGTGGGCAGGACGTTTTTCCTCTCTAGGTGCAGCACTTCGCATTTCTTCTTGTTAAATCACATTCTGTTGTTTTCTGCCCATTTGTCCAACCTGTCCAGGTCTGCCTGCAGTTGTTCCCTGCCCTCCGGTGTGTCCACTTCTCCCCACAGTTTTGTATCGTCCGCAAACTTGGGCAGAGTACACTTCACTCCCTTGTCCAAGTCACTGATGAAGACATTGAAGAGTATCGGTCCAAGGACCGAGCCCTGCGGGACTCCACTGCCCACATCCTTCCACCAACCCATCCACCACCACTCTCTGGGTATGACCCTCTGGCCAATTTGCCACCCACCGGACTGTGTAATCATCCAAGTCACAGCCTCTTAACTTGTTCTCCAGTATCGGGTGGGATACTGTATCGAAGACCTTCCTGAAGTCTAAGTAAACGATATCTACCCCTACTTCTGCATCCAGGTGCTTTGTAACCTGGTCATAAAAAGAGACTAGATTAGTTAGGCATGATCTACCTGCTATAAACCCGTGCTGGTTTCCCCTCCAGCATAATTTTTCCTGCTGGGCCCTCACATATGTGAGCCTTAATAATCTTTTCAAAGACTTTACCAAGGATGGAGGTGAGACTGACTGGCCTGTAGTTGCCTGGATCCTCCTTCCTCCCCTTCTTGAAAATAGGGACCAAATTGGCCCTTTTCCAGTCCTCTGGGACCTGGCCCGTGCACCACAAATGCTCAAATATTCTTGCCAGTGGCTGTGCAATGATATCGGCCAGTGCCTTCAGCACCCTCGGATGGAGCTTATCCGGGCCTGCCAACTTAAACGCATCCAGTCCTTCCAAGTGACTCTGCAACACCTCAGGGTCAATGCTTGGGAGTATGGCACCCAGCTGTTGTCTCTCTATGAACCCATTGTGAGATTTGTTTTGCCCCTCATATTGTTTCAGGTGGAGCATCAAGTATGGCTCATAAAGTTTCCCTCTATTTGTACACTTCTCGGATGCCTTTGCAGAGAGACTTTTCGGTGGAGAGTGTGCAGTGGTACTGAGATTAAAAAGGGAATATTCAAGAACTCTTGTGTAGCCTTCAAGTCATCATCCTTGAGAAGACTGTTCTGTAGCAGAATGTGTTAGACCATTTATATTATTCAACTCAAATTAATTTGAACACCAGGGATTTTGATGTTGGTATCTTCTGGATTATCATTCTGCTGTTTATGAACAATTTGAAGATTCTCTAAAAGTGTCCAGGGACCTAGAAACCTTGGGCCATAAATTGATTGCATGTTTCTGCTCTCATCATTTTAGAAAAGTGAAAGGAAGAGTCGGATCTTCTAGTCCAACAAGTCACTGTTTCCCTGCCTAATGGCACTTCCACAATTGCACAAATACTTAATGAGCTTGTCAGGCCTTTAAGTAATCATGAGAATCTCTGTCATGTAATGGGCTCGGTGATCTGTTGCAGATAGATGGCCCTTTCTAGGGTTTTGCTAACAATTGGCATAACTGTTAACTCTCAGTCAAGTTAAACCTCTAGCTGAAGTGGCAGGGGCTTTGCTGTTGCTGTTCAGTGTTACCGGTTCACTTCTTACTGATGAACTGATGTCTTGGTGTCTGGGTATATTTTGCCATCTTAAACCCTGGAGTAGTGCTTACTCCAGCCCGTTGTGATCTTTGAAGCCAATTTCTCAAGTAAGCTCTTAGTCCCAATGCAGACCAGGAACAATTGAGGATGGTTGAGGATAGTTTTTATGTGCCATAAGGGCCTAATCTTCCCCCTATTATGAAACTGGCTTCATTAGACTGCAGGTTGCAGTTTTATGTGCCTCTGAATAGCAAGAAGTGTATGGCCCTGCTGTCGCTTCTATTCAAGTTAATGATGACACTTTCCTCTAATTTTCTTGGTGCTGTCAGGCTCTGCATGGGAGTACTGTGTCTTTCCTTGGGTCAGAGAAAATGAATTGAACCCTTTACATACAAGTGAGATGGTGAAAAGATACTCTATGTAGTACTCCCTCCATTCTACTGGAGCATTGTGCTTGAGGAACTTGATTTATATGGGACTGAATAAAAATCTCAGCACGCACAGTTAATGTGGTACCATTCTGAGCTAGTAAATAGTTACTACTTGACAATCCCTGCTATGAAATAGCCATGAAAATGCAGCCTCTGGTTACAGTCAGAGTGCCAGTTATTCCTCCTCTTTGAATGGATAACCCATTTCATACAAGCCAAATGAAGCAGCACCGGCACCATTAACACGAAGAATTCAAGTTCACTGTTCAAGTTGTTCTTTTTTTTTCTTCTTCCAGAAGTGAGATGAAAAGGTGATATTTGTGTAGAGCAAGGAGGCTGCTACTTCTGGTCACGTTTGAGCTGATCTATTGTTTGTCTGATCCAGCCACATTAAAAAGGAATCCTTGCTGTCAGCCAGCAAGCTCTGCAGAGCTCATGGCAGGGCTTTTTGGGGAGGAAAATGGTGTATTAGCTTTGACTATTGAATTCTCTAAAGAATAACGGTGCAACCTAATCCTGAAGGGAAATTGCTCTGTATTTACTCCTGGCCTAGTGCATTTGTCTGTCTCTGTGATTAGCAAGACTCCAACCTTGCAAAGGGCTCTGTCAGCAATTTGTAGGACCAAGCCTTAAAAACAGTTAGTTCAAAGATAGAGCATAGTCTTATGGCTTAAAGCCCAGGATAGGGAACCAGGAAATCTTGGTTTTTCCACTGATTTGGTCATCTGTGGATGTGACTTATTTTCTGCTCAGTGAGGAGGCCTGCTGAAATTGTGAGAGATGGAGACTTATATCATTAACATAGTTATCGAGGCCTTGGAAGGGAGCTGCGAGACAAAGGGCAATTTAAAAAGGTCTGTCAACCTGCAGTGGTCAATCTGGTTTATTAATTAACACGCCAGCTAGTAAGTACCCAGTTCTGACCCTTAATTGTTTCTCCAAACAGTTGCTTTCTTTGGGTGCAATCTTTCTGCTAAATACATCAAGGACCTCTTTATAAATGTGAAAGAAAAAACAAAAGACCCAAGCTAAAACGCATCCAGATTTAGTTTGGTATGATAAGTGCTCACCTTGAGAGTAACCATAGTTTTCCTTAAAGCTGAAGGTTAGGAGGATCTGTAACAGTTCAGAATAGAAATTGAATTGGAGACTGCCAAAACTTAAAAGCACAACGCTCTACATTTTGAGCACAGGAGCCAGACTCTTTGGTTGACAACTCTGACATCCACATCCTCTGTAGGTAGGGGCATGGCCAGGGAATAAAAAAAACAACCTAACTCCACAGTCTTTCCCCGCAGCAAGTGTTTGTACTTAGTTTAATCTTGAGCCCAACTGATCGCCGGTATAATGCTAATGAAACTTCAGCTGGGGATAAATTTGGCACGTTATATTGGGATTAATGTCATGCCTCTTGCCTCTGCTTCTCAAGTTCCTTTATGGACCTGATAATAAATTCATCATATATTGTTTTTGGCTTTATCAGACTGCAAAAATATTTATCATGTGGGAACTTTCTAAGAAAATAAGAACATCTGGATACTTCTGAACATCCCAACAAGCTGTAAACGCACACTAACACATTCCTTAGGATATGTTGCAACCGTGGGAAAGCTAGATTTCATTATTTCAAAACTAATTGCATATTGTCCCATTGCTCTCTATTTAAAGCAGTACCCTACTGTCCTTCAATTTTGTTGTTCTGAGAAATAAACTTCCTCCCAAGTTTAAAGCTGCTAGTTCTGACTCGCATGTATGTATTCAGTAGGGCTGTGCGAGGCTTTGGATCTGGAGAAGCTTTGAATGCTTCGGGGTCCAAAGCAGCACATCCGGGTCGAAGCGCCGCCTCGTTCAGCTTCCTGAAGCGCTTTGGAGCCGCCTCGGAGATCCAGCCATAGGATGGGGAAACAATAAAATATCTATAACTTTGATGCTTTTTGTCCGATTTGAATGAAATTTTCAGGGATGGTAGACTCTGCAGAGAGGATGAAGCCTGCCAAGTTTCAAGAAGGCAGGTACAGGGGTTTGGGGGGAACAGCACCCCAAATTCTTGAAAGCAAAACTCAAGTCACCTCTAGGCAGTACAGCATGGGGTGAAAACTGCAGCGGTGGCAGCTCTTACTGAGGCCACAAAGCCTGCCACGTTTCAAGAAGACTGGTGCAGGGGTTTGGGGGGAACTGCACCTCAAGATGCGGACAAGCAAAACTGGTGCCATGGGTGCTTGTGGGACTGACTGTGTCTGTCCTGGGGCGGGAGGGGAGATGCTGCTGCAGGCCTGGCTGCTGAGCTGCTGTGTTCCCAGTTACCAGTCAATCAAACATGATTCACTCAGGGACCAGCTCAATACACAGGACCTAGCTATCACATAATGACTTTGCAGCAATTAGCACCTACAAAACCATGCTAAGGAGAGGAAAGATTCAATACAGACAATCAACTGTCCCAGGACAATCACAGTCTTGGCACAAGTTTTGCCTCTCAGCAGCTAGGGGTGCAGGGCCCCAGAACCCCCTGCACCGATCTCCTCGACAGCTGGCAGGATCACAGCAGGGGCCACCGTCCCTGCAGCTGTCACCCCGCTGCGCCTTCGCGCACCCTGTCACCCATGGCACCAGTTTTGCTTCTCCGCAGCTTGAAGGGGCAGTTCCCCCCAAACCCCTGCACTGATCTCCTTGAAACTTGGCAGGCTTTGTGGCCTCAGTAAGAGCTGCCAGCCCACCAGACCCCCCTGTGGTGTAACACACTGCCGTGACAGGAGTTTTGCTTTCAAGAATTTGGGGTGCTGTTTCCCCCAAACCCCCACACTGATCTTCTTGAAACTTGTCAGGTTTCTTTCTCTCTGCAGAGTCTACCATCCCTGAAAAGTTCATCCAAAATGAACAAAAAACAACAAAGTTACAGATATTTTATTGATTCCCCGTTATACCCTATGGCTGGATCTCCGAGGCGGCTCCGAAGCTTCAGAGCCGCTTCGGCCGGATCAATGGCGGCAACCCAGTCCGGCGCTCCAGGTCGGATCGCAGCCATCCGAAGTGGACGGCTCTGAAGCCAGATCGGATAGCTGCCGACTCCCACAGGCCTAGTATTCAGCTTGTTTCCAGCATCCAATTTACCCATCAGTTAGATGTGACATCCAACCAAATACAAACTAGTTCAAATCATGTGGCAGAGAAAGTGGAAAGATTCTTGCAAGTCCAGTAAGCTCGAACATCTGCTGCGTTGCATTGGCACAAATCTGTAGTAACGCAATGGAGTGGTGCCCTGAAGTTTTCGGTTTGCTGTACCTGTTCTGAAAGCATAAGGCAAAGTGCTTCCCCCCGGCCTATAGATTCGCCTAGGATGGGCTTTTCCTGTCAGGATGGTCTAATGGATTGTAAAGGACACTTTTGTTCTTTTAAATATTCAGTCTTCAGTGGAATAAAGATCATCTTGAACCTGTGACAAAACGCTGAGCTGTCCTCATTATGGAGAGCAGCATAACACTGAGAAATCAGTGAGAGCAGCATATAACATCATCCTATGAGACTTTTACTTGTGTAAAAAGGTGTTTAAATAAAAAGAATTCTGCAGTATGACTATCTTTGGGAACGCCCCCTCCCACTTAATTGGCTGCCGAAGAAAAGCACAAAAACTTTCCTTCAGGTTTCTGGCCTGGGATGCAAGAGACCTGGATTCTCTTCCCGGCTCTGCTACAGACCCTAGGTGACTTTAGCCAAGTCTTTTCTCCCTGCTCCTCAGTTTCAGATCTGCGAAATGAGGGTAATACTACCTTGTATCAGAGGGATATGGAGGTATCTAAATACTGTACCTTACTGAATTCCATGGGAGAACCAGGGCATAAATCTTGGGCTATGAAAATCAGTGGAAGTCCACATCTTGATTGAGACTGAAATTTGGTCCATCTTTGAACGAATATGTAACGACCCTTTCCTCACAGGTTTGCTCTGAGCTTTAGCTAAAGCAAGTGCTACCCTTCCCCTCGCATTCAAAGAACATTCCTGCCTTTATCACTGATGCTTAACTTCTAAACAAATGCTTTACGCGCATAGATCTGAGAGATGAGTATGGAATCCAAATCTCCTGAACACCAGGCTAATGCCCAGGGCCATGGTGCTGCCTTTTTTGACATCTTGGAAGCCTACAAAATACAAGGTCCCCTGGGCTTCTACTTGTGTCATGTTGTCTCTTTGTAATCTGTGGGTAGTAGAGACATAGGAAATACTGAAGGATCTTTCTTTCCAAGCATCTCTATTACAGATGGCCCTTCCCCATGCTTATGCTGCCTCTGGGGAATATTACAGCTTCAAGGAGCTGGTGAGCTTTTCCCACAGCTGTCTGGGATGGCATCATTTAGAAAACATTCAGCCACCAGACCTCACATGGGCTGTCATGCCACTCCATGTGCTGGCTGTATGAAAAACAGAGAGGAATATTTGAGGGTTGAGGCAGGAAATGAGCTGACATTAAGTTCAGCACCATGTCTGGCTCCTTTTTTTGTTGTTGTTGTTGTCATTAAGCAGAAAATCCACTCCTCCTACCCTAAGTGACCATCATCTGAACCTTCACTTGCTATAAGAAGGCAGGAGTAATTTGATGACTGAGTTGCCAGCTAGTCAACTTGCTGACTGGCTGGGTTGCATACAGTTAGTACCAATAGGCCGGAGAATGTCAGGCAAGTCTGCACTAAAACTATTCCTCGGCATGGTAATATACATTCATACTTTGCTGGTGAAGCCAGATGTGTAGTAATGGAAAGTATGCCTTATGTCATCAAGTTGGGAATTGGGAAAACTCCAACTTTGATGCAAGTATTCCATCTTGACCACATTATTCCAGGTTTCTCTTCCCTCCTGTGTTTTCACTGTTTAAGTGCTGCATTTAGCATTTTTTTTATGGTCCATTTGATCAGATGAGAGAAGAAGAAAAATGCTGAAACTCCTGTTTGGTTACACAGACTGTTAAACAGATTAATCCAAAACTGGTCATTGTAAATACAGATTCTATTAAACAGTTGCTTCAAACTGCATTGGGTCTCAGTGGAACGCAACTCTTGCATTTTGGGAAATCAGAAAATGTGCTGTTTTCTACAAGCTGTTTTGTGGCAAAGGGGAAGAGGAAGGGCGTTATATTTAAGGCACTGAGATGCAGAAGTTCTTAGTTCACTCTTCTGCTCTGCTATAGATTTGTGTAACATTTAGCTTTCTGTATATGCCTCAGTTTTCCACAACTTTATAACAGAGAACACTCTATCCCTTGCTTTTTGATGTTGTGAAGTTAGCTTCATAAATCTTTGAGATGGAGAAGCATCTAGAGAGTTGGGGATGTGAAATATGGTGGAACTCAGCCTACTTCTGAATGGACAGGTATTTATATTTGGCACTATTTGATTGCGAACACGGAGAATGCAGAACAAGTCCAGTCCCTGATGTTCACAGGCAACCATTTCCCACAGGATTTTTAATACTTCCCACTTCAAACCCTCATGCACAGTTGCAAGGAATGAAACCAGAAACACCGGGGCACCTTATCACATCCACATGCCTGGCCACTGCAATTGCAGAGAAGCAACTGGGTCTTGGGCAGTCTCCACTCCTCCAAACTTTTCCCTAAGTGTACATGTCAAAGGTATTGGTGGTCACAGGACTCGGTACAAGCAAATTCATCAGGCACCTCCCAAGCATATACCATGATGCAAAGGATTGATGGTTGTCTACATTCCTCGTGACGCAGCTTTGGCTGGAGGGCCAGAGACCGATTTAAAGTGTTTTACCAAGGATGATAAATACCATTATCCCTGCCTTATAGGCAAAGAACCTAAGCCATAGAGAGAAAATGGCTTTCCCAAATATAACCACAGAGCTGGGAATGGGATCCAGAGCTCTTAAATCCCAGTCAAGTGCCTTGTTTCTTCAGCATCATTTTTCTTTCTCCAGAGCAAAATAATGATTTTGTGTATTCTCCATTTAATGAATTGTGTATTTTACCAGGAAATATGTCCTACAGGACCTGTGGTGAATGACAGATTGCTCAGTTCAACAGCTGAACAGAAAAATAAAGTGAGGAGAGGGAAGCATTTGGACACAATAAAAAATATTAGGTTTTGTTGTCTAAATTACAATAATTTCTGGGGTTCAGTGCCTGGTGTGGTGACTGTTTATTTACGCTTGGTGCATTCATTTTGGATGGTGGGAGATCCTCTTTTGAAGGTGTCTTCTGCATCCTGGTTGGTGAATGCTTTAACCCACAAGCTGTCGGTAGCAGTACCCCACCTTTTATTCATTGGCAGTGGTGTGACTCTTGCCTACAAAAAAAAAAAAAAAAAAAAAAAGGATTTTCCAGCTGAAACTATTTGGCAAATGTGACTGAAATGTAAGTGCCTAGATAGAAAGGCAATGGAAGTGGCATTTTTCAGCAAACTTTCCATTTGCTTAAATAAATCTCATCTGGCTTTTGTTCTGCTGACAATGTTGGGCATATTCTTAGCTATGCCCTGTCCTCAGAGAAATAGATAAACTCCTTGTCTTACTGTGTCTTACCACTTAAGCTGGCTTTTTCTTTTATTTCAGGAAAGCCACTCACTGAAGGGTAGCTGCTAGAGAGGAGTTGGCTCTGAAAACGGAGGCCTTGGACCATGGAAAGATCCCTTGGTTTCATCTATAACCACTGCATTGTTATGCTGTTCCTCTTCAGTTCCCTGAGCTCGCTAGGTCTTGCCCAGTATGGGTACTGGCCATACTCTGGCTACCCTGAGCAACCTGCACAAGAACAACGTCCTCAGCGGCCAGCGAATGTCCCCAAGATTCAGCTGCGGCTGGCAGGGCAGAAGAGGAAGCACAATGAAGGGCGAGTGGAAGTGTTTTACAATGGCGAGTGGGGCACAGTGTGCGATGATGACTTCTCCATCCACTCTGCTCACGTAGTGTGCAGAGAGTTGGGCTATGTGGAGGCTGTGTCCTGGCTCCCGGGCTCCAAACACGGAAAGGGAGAAGGTAAGGAAGTTGCTGCCGTGTCCTGTGCTTGCTTGAGTTATTGGGAGTGAGTTCAGTGCTGGGGAAAAAGGGGCTGGATTGGGAAGTTCAAAGTGTAAAGCCCTTTACATTTCAACAGCAATGCCTGTATGTTACTACCCATGGTCTAAAGAGGCCCTGCCAGAGAGAGAAAAATCTCTGATCCTGTTTCCAGGCTACCTACACTGGTGCTAACTGTCATCTGAGACTTTGGCTGTCGAGACTGTCATCTAGAGATCTCCAATTCGGTGGGTGGTGTTTAAAGTACAGGACTAAGAGATCCGTGTGCTGTTCCTGCCTTGCTCATGGATGCCCATTTGTGAGCCTCCACTGCCATTTAATTTCTTGTGGCTTTATTTCCCCCTCCATGAAATAGAATCATATGATGATAGGACTGGAAAGGACCTCAAAAGGTCTTCTAGTGTGACCCCAAGCTCTAGGACACATCAGCCCTGTCTAAACCATCCCAGCCAAATTTGTCTAACCTGTGCTTAAACAATTCCCCAAGTAGTCAATCTGTTCCTATGTTTTACAGCTCTTCCTTCACCAGGGACAGCAGTCTGCTTTCTTTCTACCTTTAGTCGGTGCTTTGGTGAATCAGTCAGCTGCTCTCAAGAGAGCAGTTGCATGAGGTACTAGGGGCACAGATGTTTCATAGTAGGGTCAGAAGGGACCTGAGCAGATCAAGTCTGACCCCCTGCCATGGCAGGAAAAAGTACTGGGTCAAATGAGCCCAGCAAGGTGTTCATCCAGCCTCCTCTTAAAGCCCCCCAGGGTAGGAGCCAGCACCACTTCTCTTGGAAATTGGTTCCAGATCCTAGCCGCCCTGACCGTGAAGTTGCGCCTCCTGATATCTAGTCTGAATCTCCCCTCTGCCAGCTTGTGACTGTTATTCCCCCAGTGCCTGCTGGTCCCCTCTGACTAGTTTATAACAGGCCACTAGATCCCCC
>NW_017728897.1:1684985-1689477 GCF_001723895.1 Crocodylus porosus
CAATTGACTGTGTGGGTGTCTACACCACAGCCCCCCAGTTTCTTAATGAGAATGGGATAAGAGGCAGTGTCAAAGTCCTTCCGAAAGTCCAGGAAGACGATGTCCACTGCTCCCCCTGCAGCTAAGGATTTGGTGACCTGGTCGTAGAAGGCCACCAGTTTTGTCTGACAGGACCTGCCTCTAATGAACCCGTGTTGGTTGCCCCTAAGCATACACTCCCTGCTTGCCCCTCGTGGACATGTGCCAGAATAATGCTCTCAAAAAGCTTGCCCAGGATCGAGGTAAGACTAACTGGCCTATAGTTCCCCAGGTCCTCCTTCCTCCCTTTTTTGAAGATGGGAACCACATTGTTAAAGCAATACATATAAGTGCCTAGATAGAAATATGCAGAAGCTGTCTTGCTTTTGTAGTAGCAGCTTGAAGGGAGGAAGTTCTTTCCCAGTGACCATGAATTTAGAGCTTCCACTGCATCAAGGCCTTTTGCTCAGGTGTGGCACATGGAGCCATGATGCAGTCCAAGGGAAACAGTGCTGATCTTGCATATAATGTAGTAGGGGTGATGCTTAGGAAGTCCTTATCTACCTGCTTTTCAAGGTGAATTAAAATGGTGTGTTGTATCGTGAGGGACAGGTAGGAGGAACAAATAACATCACTTGCAGTGGGGGGTGATTAACACTTGCAGCAACAAGTACAGTCTAATATTGCAGCACTTCTGCAAAGCAGGCCCTTCACTATACCCTCTATGAGGACCACAGCTGGGATGGTGCATTACATGTAAAGCTGCACGCCTTTTATCCCCATACTCAACTATTGCAGAGGAAACTTGTCCAAGATTTTGAGGTGCAACTGAATAATTTTTTGGGTGCCCGACTTAAGTCAATTTAAAGGAAGCTTATTTTTCCAGAGGGTGGGTGCTTACTATGGTCTGAAAATCAGGCCTTTCAAGGGGATTTCAAACAGGGCATCCAAATACCAACATGTTCCAAATAACTAGTTGCTTATTAAATGTGGATTTTGACCAAGATTTTTGTAAGTGAGATTCAATCAAAACTTAAAGCTCTTTCTGAAATGTGATTGAATGAGGATTTGACATGCCAGAAATGATATGAGGGGCCCTAAATATAGAAAGAAGATTCACAGCCTGTGTGATTGGAGGCCAGGGTCTAATCAACTAAGCTGAGGCACCTATTGACATGAGGCACTCTGAAGTAGCCATCACTGAGGGATGTTAGCTTTCACCCTAAGGAAGTTCATAATTAAGGTCACTTCAGCCTGCCTGTCTCTGTGTGCTGACGCAGATGGCAAGCAGGAGTGGTCTGGGGAGCTTACAAGAGAAAAGGGGCTTTGTTTCACACTGTGAAACGTAACTGTTTACAGTGGAGCACGCTGTCTGGTTTGTGCTTGTTGCTGCAGGTCTCAAAGTGCATCAACATGATTTCATGTCCAGATATGAAATGACTCTTGCACAACTGCACATTTCCCCCAGTGCTTGAGGATTTGGAAAGGTTTTTGTTTTTTTTATTGAGAGAGACATTAAAAGACACGGTGTTTTAGCGAGTGGCTGCTGATCAGCACTTCTTGAAAGCCGAGCCCTTTTTGGTCTCTCAGGCTGAGCTCCCGAAATTGTAAGTTGGTAAACCTTTGGCTTGTATGTCTCATTACAGTCATTATTCACTAGACAACCAGCTCTTCAGTTGTTGTGAATCTGTGTATGCTTGCTAAGCTGTGGGCTGACACCATCTGAGGAGCTAAACCTAAATCTGAGCCTTACTTAACTTCATGGTTGAGGTTTCTCAGTGAGATGCTTCTAGGGAAGAAGGTATGTTTCTGATCAGGAAATACTTGAGGTAGGTCCTGAAAAGATTGAATTGGTATTTTATAACTCTTCTTGTAGCTTGAGTGTTTTAGATTTCCCTTTGACTGTGTTTACACTGAATTTCATTAAAGGGATGCTCTCAGATTTACCAGAATGAGCGTCTGGCTCATGTTAGACCACTTTGCCTAGATTGACCACCACTGTGGTTTCTTCATGAATCTCTCTTTTTTTTTTTCTCCCTCCTCAGGCAAAATCTGGCTGGACAATGTCCATTGTACTGGCAGAGAGACCACTTTGGCAGAATGCAACTCAAATGGTTGGGGAGTCACTGACTGCAAGCACACCGAAGATGTAGGAGTGATTTGTAGTGAAAAGAGAATCCCTGGCTTCAAGTTTGACAATGCATTGCTCAACCAAATAGAGGTAAACACCCTTAAAACATTGAGGCACCAATCCAGTACCCATGGAAGCCAATGGAAGTCTGCCACTCTGCTTTGCGGATAAGAATTAGACAAAGGGTGGTAGAGACACTATACTGGCTTTTTCATTGGATATAAAGACTTGAGGTACAGATTCTTGCAGCATTTTAGACTCCTGAGTACAATGGGCCCCTGATCTCCTTTGGGAGTTGCAGATATTTCTGTGATCTAAGTAGTATAAAATAACAACAATGTAGGGCAGAATTTGCAAAGTGCTTGCTGACTCTTCAGACTGAAAAGGTGGCCTTTCTACAAGAACCACTCTTATTAGTACAAAAACACAGCTGACTGTAGGGTGGACCGTGCCTGTTTAATAGCAAGCAACAACACTGGAAGAGTTCTACTTCCTGTCCTAAGAAAACCATCTTAACCAGCTAAAACCAGCAGATACTCCAGTACACTTTCTTGGTCTGATTTCTGTCAGCAGTAGAATAGGTAGCCAAAGATAAATATTCATCAAAATTTAAGGAAATAAATCCTCCAAATATTTTCTTTGGTTTTTTTAGTAGTATATAAAATACTTTTTCATGTTTCCCTTTGTGGGTCACTTTTTTGTGCAAATGTATCAGGATAAAAAATTGAGTGTTAGGTCTGGAGTGCTGGTAAGAATCACCTTGGAGAGACAGGGTACAGCTGGGGTGAATAGTCCTTGCAATGAGATTAATTCCTTATTTGACTTAGAGCTATGTACTTTTTTGGTGCCTCTTCCTACTGTCCTGATGAGGCTTCACTTTGAGGCAGTGATGAGAAGCTTTGCGATCTCTGGTATAACAGACTTGTCTACATATACAATCAGATTCAGAGGTGAAGAACCACTCATAAATGTGGGCTTGCATTAGACTTAAAAGGCAAGGTTTACAGAAAGGTTTATGTGCATTTTAGCATATGGTGATACTGGGGCTGTGATCACTGGAAATCTCTAAAGGAAGAAGTTGAGGATCATCACTAGAAGTGATGGGATGAAACCGAATGAAGGAAAATGTGGGCTAGAGATCAGGAAAAATGAAGTTAGTGTGTGGGACCAGGGACAAATTTTCCATGGGAAACAATGGAAGCTCCATTGCCTGAATAATTTTAAAGCTGAACTTAACAGATTCCTGAATTACAAAAAGCCAGGAGGAATCCTGCACTGAAAAGGCGATGAGAAAGGTGAGTAAATGAGCCCAGGAATCTAAAATGGAAAGATGCTTACTCATCAGGTTCAAAGGTATTCGTGCTGACTCTCTTTAACAGTTGTTACAGTATCTCCATTATGAGTATTGGTGGCCCTTAGCCATAACTGGCCAACCAATTCCCACCCAGCAACCATAGCTCAATCTTATTTTAAGTACGGAGGGAATCCATGGTTTCTCATGACTCAGGGTGTGGTTTCTGTGGTTCTGCTGTCTATTCTGAAACAATAGCGGATGTGGCATTTCATTTTTTTTGTTTACTTAAAGTACAAAATATTCAAATAAACTGCCATAGCCAGTGTAGCAGACTCACAAACTCTTCATGGGGGCAAGCCCCTTGTGCAGGGTGAAAATCTACACTGGCTTAGCGTAAGTGGTATAAGAATTAGCATTTGCTTGATGGAGCAAAAGAAAACCCATGATCAGTGGCCCTAGGCCTCTACTCTGCATCAGAATGACACAGACAAAATGTCCTAGTTCCATGGAAATGCGAACAGATTGCTGGTTCTGAGGCCTGATGCAATTGCTAAAGCTGGGGACTATGGTTCAGGACTCCTGGGTTTCTATTTCTGACTCAGCTGCTAACTTGCTGCAGCCTGGGGGGATCTTCATATTCTCACTGGCACTATGTGGCTTGAATTAATGTGCAGAGAGCTTTATGATCATCGTGTGAAAGGCCTGACAGAAGCAAGAGGTACTTCTGTTGGTGACTTGCCTCTTTCCTTTTGCTCTCTCCTTAGCAATTTCACAGGAATGAATGAGAAGGAAAATAAGGCCTTTCAGATCTGATCAGCAGGGATCCTGTTTTTCTAATTAAAAAAAAGTCCCCAGTTTTCAGATTAAAATAAGTAACCCAAAATCCGCATTTTTCCATGATCAAAATGAAACACCACTCTATCTCCTTATCTATATCTTAGTGGCATTTCATTTTAATCAAGGGAAATGTGGATTTGGGGTTATTTTTTTTGGAGTTTTTTTATCAGAGAAAACCAGGACCCCTGCTCATCAGGGAGCTCTTGGGGCTC
>NW_017728897.1:1690090-1739418 GCF_001723895.1 Crocodylus porosus
GAGCTGCCCTCCCATGGTATCCCACCCACTACTTAGCAGCTCTGAGTCCTGGCTCCAGCTCCCTCCTGCAGCCCCCAGGGGCTGCCTGAATTGTTGAAGCTCTCTGAATCTTTTCCGAAGATTCGGAGAGCTTTGAATCAATTCGGAGCTTTTAATTGGTCCCCAGATTCAATTTGGATTCGGAGATTTGGTCACTGAATTGGGCCGAATCTCCTCCGAATCAAATTGCCACCCAAAGGTTCACATAACCCTGCTAACGAGGTCTCTTTGGAGGGGAATAGGGGTGAAATAAGTTCAGTGTTCCATGTCTTGACGTAGCTTCGGCACTGTGTATAAATCAGCTGTCCACACAGGGCAGTCGCGATCCTCAGGAATGGCAACAGAATGCTGGTTGAAAGAAAGCAGAGCTCAGCTCAAATGGGGTCTGACCTGCAACATATTAGGCATATTAGATCTGCTTATGTTCTTGTAACTCCATCCTGGTGTCATGAAAAACAGTATTCCCTCTACAGCGGACTTGGACAGCCAAGGCGTAGAGAGGGTAAGTGATTTGTCATGCTGGAAACCTGTGTATTGGAAGAGCTGGGAATAGAACCTGTGCCTGCCAAATCTCAGGCCAGTGCCTTAACCACAAGAGAGGTCTTTCATGCATATCAGCAGCACATCGTAAGATCCATCTACGCAAGTCTTTCTCCCATATAAGGGGCTTCTGCATGGTGGGATATGTTCTACGATCTGAGATTATAATCAGTGTTTACAACTAGATGCATTTATTTCAGAAGTAATAATATCCAGCTTTAATCTGTAGATCTCAAAGCATTTTACAGAGAAGGTAAATCTCAGCAAACTGAGCCACAGAGAGGTTATACCACTTGCTTAAGGTCACCCTGAAGAACAGATACATCGTTGGAAATAGAATCCAAGTCTCCTGGATCCAGATTGTACCCTGTGAAAATGATGTGATATTTAGGCCTGATGCTTCCCTGGGTCTTCAGCCTCCCTGATTTTCAAGCCTTTTTTTTTTTTTTTTTTAATTCAGTTGCCTAAAAATGTCAAAGTTAGTGTCTAAAGTTTAGGTGCCTAGCATGAAAACTTTGGTTATAATAGTGACTAAAAATGGAGTTAGAAGCCTGACTTGGTTTGGGTTTGTTTTTTTTTTGGTTGATGTCTGTAGGGTAAAAGGAGGAATTGGTTGCCTAAATCCCTTCCCAACAGTGAGCCAGAGACTCAGTTTTCACTTTGTACAGCAACTGGTATAGTTCAGCTGGGGTAACAAGGAATAATGGCCACAAGTTGTTAGACAGTAGGTTTAGACCAGACATCCAAAGGCACTACTTCGCAGTCAGGGCGGCTAGGATCTGGAACCAACTTCCAAGGGAAGTGGTACTGGCTCCTACCCTGGGGGTTTTTAAGAGGAGGCTTGACGTCTACCTGGCTGGGGTCATTTGAGCCCAGTTTTCTCTCCTGCCCAGGGCCGGGGGGTCGGACCTGATGATCTGCAAGGTCCCTTCCAACCCTACTTCTACGAATCTATGAAATTCCACCTGTACAGGGAGGTAGGAAACAGATTTTTAACATGGGGCACTTTAGACTGTCTGGGTCTTCCGAGTAGGACAAAACCATATAATTGCACCTACTGTACTCGGACCAATTCATTTTTTATCATGTCACTCTGAGAAGACAGCAAGCAGGAAGGCCCTTTTTTCTGCTGTCTTCATTCTGGTGGGATTAAGGCTGTGGGTGATCTGCTGTGAACTTTCAAAATTCCATCCTGAAGGCATTTTCAAGTAGGAGCTAGCTGTCAAATGTTTAAGTTCCCTGCCCCTGCTAATCTAAGCTTTTATCTCATTAGCCAGTGGTATGACATAGTTTCAAGCCAAAGATGACATGTCTTGGGGATAAAGGAGAGGGATCTGTGTGGTCATAACCTTGGAACCAGGAAGGTCAAGCATCTTGGGCCAATGAATGTTGAAAATCGTTACTTATCTACTCCCTGCCAAAGAATCATGCACATCTTACTCAAGAGGCCACCAAAGGAAACTAAATTATTTTGCGAGCTCCGATGTGTTTTATCTGTCATCTTCAGTGTGCGGCATTGTCACACTTATCAGAGTTCTCCATTTGGAAGGTTTCCAAGGGTTACAGTAGCCTGAAATTCTTCAGTAAGTAAATTTATGGCCTGGCCTGCCCAAGGAAGTTTCACTAGTTTAACTCGAACCAGTTTTTATGATTTTAGCTAAACCAGTGTAAGTTTCCTTCATGGATGCGCTTACTTGGTTTGAGCTACTCTGAAAGATGAAAAATGTAAGCTAAAATCATAGATTTGCACCTATTTACATCTGCATTCCTGCATAGACCAGACCTAACTGTTAACAACTGTAACAACTCTCAAACAGATGCTTAGGAGGATAATATGGGTATGTGTAATGGGACCTGCTTATGGGATGGGTTCAGATATAGTTTGTGCTGCAT
Source organism: Crocodylus porosus (assembly GCF_001723895.1). Classification (NCBI taxonomy): domain Eukaryota; kingdom Metazoa; phylum Chordata; order Crocodylia; family Crocodylidae; genus Crocodylus; species Crocodylus porosus. The sequence goes on from NW_017728897.1 coordinate 1,692,563, forward strand.
AAACAATTCAATTTGCCTTAGACTGTCCCATCTGGAACCAGAGAATATTTCTCACAACTCCTCTTTGGGGGTGGCTAGATAGCTTAACTGTCTGGAAAGTGCCTTGAGACCCTTCTATGGTAAGCTCTGTAGAACTGCTTAGTATGATTAGGAAGTAGTAGTAAAGCCAGATCATTAGCTAATGTAGAGCAATTTAGCCTCATTTCCTGTAACTCCAAGTCAGTGGAGCTATGAGTATTCACATCAGCTCAGGACCTGGCCCAGGTTCCCAGAATCAAACAGGCAAAGTCTTTCCACCCTTTAAAAAGAAACATTATATTCTTCTAGCAAAGGTTATTTTTATTGGACAATGTTGCACCCCTCAATTTACCAATTTGGAAGCATGATGAATAAAAGTGTAGGGTCAAATTTTCCAGTTGTGACTGTAAAATATTTGGTCTGTGCAACGTATCAGACAGAGCTCTCCCATTATAGCCTCTGTCATAGTTGGAGGATTGCATCATAGCTCTTCCCTTCCTCCATCCGTTCCATCACCCTCCTGACATAAGGAACAACTCCTGCTCGTTCCCTCCTAAAAGCAGTAATTCTTCGGACAGATGAACAAAGAGAACGGTGCTGCAGCTCCTGCCATTGCTTTTAAGCGGTGTATGTTACTGTTCTTTAAACTTTCTTCTTACATCAAAGGAGGGGGGCGTTGTTATCAAAAGGTGAGAGGCAGTTTTATGGCACAGGTGTTCATGCTGCTGCTAGTGGTTGTGCTGTAAGGGAGCAAAGCTGTCAACTCCTTGCTGTACCCTATGGTTTGGTAACCGTCCCCAGCCCAGCACAGATGCATTCCTGTTGGCTGTCCCTCCAAAATTGCACTTGGGGCTTGTTGAACCTAGGTACCTTGCAATATTATACCGGGTTGTAGGCCCCTTAGGCTTGGTCCTTTGCTTACAGGGTGGGGTCACAGTCTAGGTTTATGAGCGTGACTCGCTATCATGCTGCGGTTGTGCTAAAAGGAGATCGACAGAGTAAAATTTCACAGCCCTACAGTCAGTGATGCAAAATCCATGATGTGCTGGTGACACAGCAGGCAAGAAAGAATTGATTTCAGTTAGAGCAGACTGTAATACCCTGTCTGAAGAGGCAAAGAAACTTTTTCATTCTTGACAGATATTTCCATTGTCTTTGTAGCTTTTAATCTTGGGGTTTGTTCTAAGGATAATTTAATGGGGGAGATCCCAAAAAATGCATTTGCCAGAACATGCCAGAAGTAGCCTGCTGCCCCTTCTTCTGACCGTGAAAATACCAAAGATTGTTCAGTTTTTCTGAGTTAGGACAGGAGCACGCTCAGCATGAATATGTTATTTAAATGGCATCAAGTACGTTAAACAGGGAAGAATTTTTCTCTCCTTTAAAAAAAAAAAAAAGTGTTGTGAAGAAGGCAGGGACCTGTGGCTTGGGTTTGCTTGCTAAAATCTCTTTGCCTCCAGAAGCCTTCAAAAGGAAAATCATTCTTTGGGGTGATACCTTTTATTGGAACGGCATGGGTGGAATAAAGCTAGATAAACTTTTCAGTTTTTTCATCAGGTCTCCAATGAAGGAAAAACAGGTAAATATTTCACTGCTGAGAGTAACTTTCTTGCTTCAGTTACTTCAGCATGTAAGAGTAAGCAGCGTGCTTACTAAGGGGTTAAAAAGCAATAGTTTGGGAGTAGAAGCCCAGGGCATGTGTAGCTAAGTAGATACTAATTGGGTAACTGGGTGGGAATGGAAAGGGGAATACAGAAGGAGCAGTGTGGAATGGCTGGAAATGCTGACCTCAGTGAATGGAAACTCAGGCAAATTGCATTTTTTCAGTCTGTTTACTGCAGTCCTTTCAGGAAGTATCAGGGACACGCATGCACTAATGTGGCCAAATTCATCCCTCATATATATAAGTCAATTGTCTCCAGTGAGCTGAATTCAATCCCTTGCACTCGTATCTTGTTTTAGAAACTGTTTTTGATTTTCTCTCTTTCTCTTGTTTATGGAGCATAACTCTGGGAAAGGTTGAAGCTATGTTTACCTTTACTGCATTAGTGGCTTGATTTAAAGCTTTGGTCAGACCATGACTGTAGAGCATGTAACCCAGCTGGTTCAGAGTGGCAAGTCTTTCAGACATGTAATGGAGTAGCCTGCATGCTTCCAAGGCCTTGCTAGCTCTCCTGGTGGCAAGTGCAAGAGAAAGGAAATCAGGTTGCTAATGAGGGGATCTAACTTCGCCAGTGGTCTCAGATGTTGCACTGCCCATAGAATTCCATAGGGCATTTGTAAGAGAGACAGTAAGTCCTATACATGGACACAACAGTACAGATACAAACTCTGAAAAATATAGAGCATGAGTCCCTTCATCTAGGATCTCTCTGCATTTTACAAACACTTGTTAAGCTTTTCTGTGTTTCCTCTACCTGGTTAAAAGGTAGTTTGCCGATGGGGTAGATAAGCCAGAGAGGCTCAGGGTTAGATTTTTAGAGGCATTAAGTGACTTACCCTGAAATCAAAGAGTGCTTGGAGGGTAAAAACATGGAATAGAACCAATCTCTCCACCCCTAACTGCACCGTCACCCCCATGTTCTTCTGCTTTTATCAAATTAAGTAAAAGATACATGTGCAGAGATAAAATATAAGCCAGTGAGCTGTGATGTTATATTAAGGCTGTCTGCCATTGTCCTCGTAGTCCATAGGCCCCTTAAAGTGGATAGAAATGGTGCCCATTTACTAGGCGGCAGCAATAGAAAGAGTCACAGAATAAATGAGAACAAAGCCCCAAAGGTTTTTCTAAACTTTCACAAGTCACCAGCAAGTCCCTGTTTGACCCAAAAGCAGGAATGAAGGACCTAGTCCCTCCCTTCAATTTTCATGCTATAGCTTGTGTCTTAACTCCAGTGGTTTAAATGCTGTTTAGACAAGCTTATTACTACTTTCCCATGTTGCTTAGCAATTTTATAGCTCAGTAATGGGATCTTAACCTAGTTTTTAAAATCAAAATATGGTAGACTTTTTTTTCCCCTCCTTAAAATTATTCCCCAAACATTCTTTTAAAAATATTTGTTGATTCCCTCCCTCCACTTAATATGGGGCATGCTACTAAATATATCTCATGTCTGCAAAGAGAACTACTGCCGGTGTGTGAATTCCAGCACTAGCTAGACTGTGGGCAGACAGCGGCCTGGCTAAACATTCCAGGTGTTGCTGTACCTTGCCACTTTAACTCCCTTCTTCCTTTTTTGCTGGTGAGAGATGTTCACTTTAAGATGTGACGGGATCTAATCTTTGATCCCAACAGTCACACCTCATATGTGCATGGCAGGATGCACAGTTTTGGGATTGGGGATTAGATCCCAATCATGCTTTACTTGCTGGTTTAGGGGGAGACCAGGCTCCCCTGCAGCAGCAAGATGAAACCAATCAGCTGATTGTCATTTGGGGCCAGGAGCAAAACTGGTCTCCAGTCCCAGCCACCAATCAGCTCAGTGTAAGGACAGGATGGCACTAGGCTGCAGCAGTCTGGTCCTGGGTTCTTCATGCACTGGGAGCTGTATAAGCCCAGTGTGTCACCCAGCTGGGTGGCACCTGGGGCATGATAGCACCTTGCACGTGGGGAACCTGGCATTGGTCCACAGCCTAGTGCTGGGTTCCCTAAACTGAGTGGCATACCACACTGGGTTTGATAGCTTCCCACACGTGGAAAGCCTGGCACTGGGCTGCTGCAGCCTGATGCCAAGCTCCATGTGTGCAGGGAGCTGTCAAGCTCCACGTCCCACTCAGCTGAGTGGCACACCAGACCTGGTAGACCTTTGCACCCTGGGATCCTGGCATCAGGCTGTGGCAGCCCAGTACTGGTCTCTGTGTGTGGGGCTCTATATAAGCCCCTTGTGCCTCAAACAGGTTCTGGTCACAGGTTCAATTCAAGGTGTGATGCAAATGAGCCACAACATTATTATACATTTTATGTGGAATAACTCAGTTGCTCATTTATTGCATTATCACGCCTTAAATTGACTTCCATGTGTGGCTGGGTTACTACTTAAGGTGCAATTAACTTGTTAATCGTGTCTTAAAGGTAATGTGTGTTGGGAGCCTTTCAGACAGAAAGGGGGCACAAGTTCAGAGCCCAGAGAGTAGATCTCATTGTGTCTTGTAGTCCTATCTAGATATTAACTGCCACCATTTCAATAAAGGACTAGTTACAGCATGATTTAAAATTTGTGGAGTAGATGGGACATAACCCATGTCTCAATTAACTACAGTTTACCAGTGAGTGAGAGCACAGTTGAAATCCCATGTATAGTTTTTGGCTATGTTATCATGGGTTCTGCTGACAAGGTGGCAGATGTGATGTAGAAACCACTTTAGATTGAATTGTTTGGGGTGAGAAAGTATTTGGGGAAGTTGAGAGGACATCTTCTCTTGGGCATGCAGCCACTTTGCATCTTTTTTCCCATCTAGTTTCCTCTTATAAATAAAAAGCTTGCCTTGTTGCCATGGCAACTTTTATCTGCAGGTGGGTTCTATGCTAGAAAATGTGGCCAATAGGATAGTCTGATTTCCATCATTGTAGGGTGGGGTATACAGATAGCATGTGTTTCTATACAACCTTTATTTTTGGCTCTCAGGTGTCACAAATTGAAATGAGCATCAGAGTAGTTCTGTTTTTTGTTGCCTTGTAGAATGCCTCATCCTACTAAAAAAATCCTTTTGGAGGACGGTTTTTAATCTTCAGAGCAGGCAAAAGGAGGTATTTTGATAAAGAACAGAATAGACATGGATTGAATGTAGAGGCTGGTCCATCCAACCCATTAAAGACCGATCTAAAGCTCATAACAGTTAACAGAAAGTTTTCCTTTGATTTACATGGGCTGTTGGTCAAGCCCTGTCACGAAAATGATCTCATCCTTGTTTAGGTAGAAAAGGGTGCTACCAGTACCAATTTAGGATATGTTTAGACATCAGTGGCTGATTTTATAGGCAGAAAGGAATTGTTTTCCATTCTTACCTGTCTGGATTACAGCTGCAAGTGCACAAACAAAAGAGAGCCCTCTTAAAATTGACTTGAGCTAGCCAAGGACCCTGACTGTGCAGTTGGGCCTAAAGCCAGTACTAAATGACTGTGCTGTACCTACTGGTACTGTGCAGTCCCGACGATGCATGGCTTGTTTTTGACCCCACCGCACAGTAGTAATGAGCTACTGCACAGTAGTGGAAGCATCCTAGTTAGTGCCCGCCGTTGATACATCACTGTAGTGATGGCAGTGAAGCCTTGTCACTATGATGATGTAGCACTGGTGGGCACTAACTGTGATGCTACCACAACTGGTTAGAATATTGCTCACATCAGGAATGTTTGCTAGCAGCGGTTGTCTCTGCTTCCAGAGGAATGACTTCAGAGGGGCTCGGGTGCCTCTGCTACTGACACCAAATTTTCCTCTCGTATGATCTATCTTAGCATAAAGGCCAAATTTGCAGCAGGCCACAGGGAATGTCTTCCATTCTTGTGCCTCCATGGTGAGGTAAAGTTGGGAGCTCATCAGGGTATGCAGGGGCTTGCTTGTATGATTGCTAAGCACCTACGGGCACTAAGCACACCACTGGAAATTAGTCTGTTGGTAATGTCATGAAGATGACATATCACCTGGACAAGGGAGAAGAGATTGACATCATATATCTTGATTTTAAAAGAGCCTTCAATCTGGTATCCCATGATCATCTCCTAGAAAAACTGGCCAACTGCAGCCTCGGCTACATCACAGTCCACTGGCTAGGGAATTGGCTTGGAGGTCGGACCCAGAGAGCGGTAGTTGATAGAAGTCAATCGTTGTGATGCTCCGTGACCAGTGGGGTCCCCCAAGCTTGCATCCTTAGGTCTGTACTCTTTAACATCTTTATTTAATGATGTGGACATTGGTATCAGAAGCGGACTGGCCAAGTTTGCCAATGACACCAAACTTTGGGGTAAAGCGTCCACACCTGAGGACAGGATGGTGATCAAGGCCGAACTTGACAGGCTCAGAAAATGGGTGGATGAAAACTTGATGGCGTTGAACAGTGAAAAATGCAAGGTAGTCCACTTTGGGAAGAAAAACCTGCAGCATATGTATAGGCTCAGCAATGCTGCGCTTGCTAGCACCATGGCCAAAAGAGATTTGGGGGTCATGATTGACCACAAAATGAATATGAGCCACCAATGTGATGTTGCAGCTGGTAAAATGAGCAAAACTCTGGCTTGCATCCATAGATGCTTCTCAAGCAAATCCTAGGATGTCATCCTCCCACTGTACTCGGCCTTGGTGAGGCCGCAGCTGGAGTACTGCATCCAATTCTGGGCTCCACAATTTAAAAAGGATGTGGAGAAGCTTGAGAGAGTCCAGAGGAGAGCCACGTGCATGATCAGAGGGCAAGAGAACAGGCCTTATGACGAGAGGCTGAGAGCCATGGGGCTCTTCAGACTGGAAAAGCACAGGGTCAGCGGGGACCTGGTGGCTGCCTATAAGTATATATAAGGGGTGTGCATCAGGATCTGAGGGAATGCCTGTTGTTCACCAGAGTGCCCCAAGGGATGACAAGATCAAACGGTCACAAACTCCTCAAAAGACTGTTTCAGGCTGGACATAAGGAAGAACTTCTTTACTGTCCGAGCCCCCGAGGCCTGGAACAGACTGCGGCCAGAGATGGTGCAAGCACCTACTCTGGACTCCTTTAAGAGACATTTGGATGTTTATCTTGCTGGGATCCTTTGACCCTAGCTGGCTTCCTGCCCCTGGGGCAGGGGGCTGGACCTGAAGATCTTCCGAGGTCCCTTCTAGCCCTAATGTCTGTGAAATCTATGAAGATGAAGTTGGTTACTGCTCTTAACCCTCCGTGTTACTATTCTGGGGAATTCTAGGCTCCAGATCTATTTCAATCCAGCAACAGCATTATTTCTACTGGTGCTGGGGCAGTACCTCCTGTGCTAGGTTCTCGCCAAAGATGGAACAAAAATGCAACTTCTTGCAGTCTGCAGTTGTAGCAACTTCAGAGCACATGTCTACACATGCTTTTATGCATGCCTAAAATTAATGCGTGTTAGCCTAACACATTAAGGAGATTTAGGCGCGCATCTACATGTGCACACACTAAGGCACATTAATGCAGGTGTGCACATCACTGAAGTTAGTCCCAAATCAATGGACACAAACAACATTAATGCACATTAGCACGTCTACATGTTTGTTGATGTGATTTGGCATGCATAAATTTAGGTTCAGATAGCCTAAATTGCCATTTTCGGGTGCATTAAGGGCACGCACATGTAGGCGCACATCCTTAATATGCCTTAAATTGGGCTAGTACCCATTAAATGCACACGTGTAGACACCCCAGTGCTGCTGAAAGTTTTTGTCTTAACAGCCATGAAGACTGTTGGCTTGGAGGGACATTTCAGCCCTAAAAGGAATGAAACAAAGTTATAGATTTGCAACTTTATTTTCTGACTTCCTGTTCTCAAATGTTTTTGACTTTCTCCAGGTTTGTTTTCTTGTTTGTCATGACAACAGTGTGTTAATTTCTTCCTGTCTCATTTTAAATGTTTACTTCTCTTTCAATACAAATCTTTGTGTAACAAATGCAGATGTTTTCTGTGTCTAGAGGGGATCTGAGTATCTGTTCTGGCGCAGAATCTCAGACAAACATTCTTTAAACAGCAGCCACGTTAAACCAGTGGAAATGAACCGAATCAAAATGCAGTCTTCTCCTGGATGCAGGCAGCAGGTTTGACTAGCTGCGAGTGCCAGCTCCGTACAGGCACAGGGGAAAAAGAAGAGTGGGGAAATCCCAAGTAATCAAAGGTGAAGCTGTGTTTGTTATCCAGCAGTGCTGTGGGGCACTTGGGCAAGGCAGAGAGATATCATTATCCTCCAGTCTGGCCCTGTCACCCGTGGTGAAGAAATTCCACAATACAAATCGGCATGCTTCATGATGGTGACTCCTAGCATAAGATGAGGCTGCCAGCAACGCCCTGAATTGTATAGGAAAAGCCTCTTCACTGATTTGCATTTGGTTGTGTATTGACCCCAGTTGTGGATTAGGAAACCTTTAGAGGGGGTCCTGGATAAACCCAAAACAAAACAGGCTGTCCGGACCCAAAGAGCTTGCAATGGAAATGGTAAGAGTAAAGCAGCAGTCTTCAGTAATGCTGTCTCCAGGCTCTTGCATTCCTTAAGGGAGCTTCTTTGTTCCACCTCATCAGCATTATGATACTTATATGTTTAACATCTGGGACACTGAGTTATTCTTAATGACTCAAAGGCATGTATGTCCAGTTCCAGATGTGCAGACCAAAACAGCTCCCATATATGTTAATGCCTGGGGACTGGGTGGAGAAATAGCCTTTTAATAGGTCACTTGAAGCATATGGAGTTTGTTGCATGAGAACTGGGTGCAACAGAGGTGGTAAATTATTTCCTTTTTTTTTTTTTTTTTTTAGATAAGGGAGAGGGGAGGACTGCTGCAGCGAGTCCAGGGTTTTAGGCAGAGATTTTAATGAGAGATTTTTATGTTGCAATTTTAGTACTGAGGAGTATGTCATTTCCAGTCTGAGTCTTAGCCCTCAGGATTTGGTACTTTGAAAGCTAAGACATCTTACAGTGTGTGTGCATGTTTGTGCGTGCGAAGGTGCGGGTTGGGGGGGAGAGAGAACACATGACGATGATTAAGACAAGGAAGATATTTATGTAGCTGTGGGGGCAGTGGGATGGCTTAAGCATAGGAAAAAGGAGAGAAAACAGACACTGTGAGAGAAGAGCAAGGACAATGGATGCAATGGATCAGTGCTATGGTAAAGACAGGGTGTTGTCTATGGGGCAGGCAGACAGGAAAGTTTGGTCTTCAACTGCTAATTCAGAAAGTAGAGTGAATATTTCCTTAGAAAGGGGACCAGGGTCACTGCTCTCCCTGATTTGAAATATAAATGGACTGCATGTAGAATGGAAGTGGATTCTCCATTACACCCAAAGGGAATGTTTGCGTTTTTAATAGGTAGAAAAGCTCTCATCAGGGTATAAAGCATGTTCAGGGTGCTGAACTCAGCTTATCTGGCTTGGCTATCCCTGATGTGTCTGGAGAAAATGTCTAGTTAGTTTTGATAATAAGCAGAACTTCATCTTTCTGTAATTTCCCGTGTTCCTATTTACCTGTTGGACCTTTTTTATGATCGTCTGGGAAGAAGCAAGCATTGAAGTTGATCAACCTGCTGTTTAGTGTCAATCCAAGACAAAGATAAGGTTTTCTGATACTTCATACTGTTTACACGTTTTGTGTGATGTAACTTTAGCCAATGACACATTTGTGAGCTGTTTACTGTGACTATTCACTACTTTAGTATAAAATATTTATTTTCAGCGTAATAATCAGTCACTCTATGGCTTCATATACTGCATCTAGATATGACTTGGTCTGAGGTAAAAAGGAAGATGAAGGCTGAACTCAGATTATATGGAAGACTATGTTACTGCATAGCTTATTTCAGGCAACCCCTTGCGTAAGGTGGGCAATGATTTGTAGACAGCACTGCTTAGCCATGTGTGCGCATGGTTTTTTTGGCAGGGGGGTGTTCCTGCTTCATGATTGGACAACTGAGGCTTTTAACAATTAGGAGAGCACTGAATGCTTAGTAACCCTGACTCTTGTTAGTGCACACACAGCCATCAGCAATATGTTAATGCAACTATCAATAGAAAAACCAGCTGTTTCTGAAGTCGTCTTGTGAACACATTCATGTTCACTTGAACATTTACAAACAGATAGGTTCAGGCACCTGTTTGGTTCTTTCTTAATCTCTTGTGTTGTTTTGTAGTTTTTGGCCAGTTTTGCTGCTATCAAAAACATGCATAGAAAGAAACGGGATCCCCCGTTACGGTGAACTGGGAACAAAATGGAAACCCTCCCCTTTTAAGGGTAGGCCACTAATTTGGAACCACTGACGCATGGTCTCGTAACGGCAAGCATTCAACTTGCATATCTGTCCGTGAACAGAAACCACAAGCTTTCCAGATTAGAAGTAGCCTGGCTGATTCTTTCATGATGTAATTGCGTGGGTGTATGTTTCATATAATAATTGAGGTTCTCTTCTAAAAAGCCCATCTGAAACCCCAGCTGCTGTGGTTTGGTGAAGTCGCCTACAATAGCTTCTCATCTGGGATGAGACTTCTCAGTTGACTAAAAGCCATTCTGAGGGTCATAGCAAAGGCTGGGGAATTTTAAACAAAAAAAAAACAGCTGGGATGGAAAAAAACAACTTGATCTAGAGCTGATAAAGGAGGAAAAACGGTCATTCCTCTTAAACAGAAGGGTGCAATTCTCCTAGTTATGGGAAAAAGATATGTTAGCAGCTGTTTGGTGAGTTAGTGTCGTGACTTTGAGCTTAAGGATTTTAATTGCCAAAAAGAATGTGAACTCTCCTTCAGTTTTCATCCTCTGAAAAGATGAAGAGCTTTGTTGCACCCAGCACCCTCTAGAGATGTAAAACTATACAAATGGAATTTCTTACCCTCCTTTCTTGTGTCATTGCATAGCAGATGAGTGCAGTGTCTTGTGTTCTTCGTTGCCTTCCTAGCCCGAAGACTCTTGGCTCTGTACCTGCAGTGTGTTTCGGCTGGACCAGTGTGCTGTGGACCTAATACCAAGTTATATGGTCAATGCTCTTGTTGGTATGTGGAGCTCCAGAGAAGACACTGAATCAACATTTCTTTATACCATTCTGGCTTAAGGCTAGGACTTCCAAAGAAACCAGAGAGGGAGGTGGCCAGTTCCTTATAAATTGAGTCTAGCTTTCTGAAAATTCCTTGGTACCAAGTTAAAATTATAATCTAACCTTAGATGCATCTGTGTTAAGTTTCGAAGCAAAGCATATAACCTAATGCATCATTTTAAGCTACTTAGTAATTTTTTTTTAAACTTCAGTGAACCAGGTGTATTGCAGGCTGCAGGATACAGACCAGATGCAGAGAACAAAAATGCCAGAACATTTCCGATCCCTGCATTTATTTACATTCACAAGGGTGCTACAGAAGGTGTGGCTGACAAGGAGTTGAAGGAGTGGAGTCTAATGGGTGGACAGAGAAGATCCTGCCTTGAGCCAAAGGGTTGGATTAGATGGATGAATGGGCATATTTGTTCTGTGCAGCACAATGATAGCAAAAATAAAGGGAAATCTGTTATGAAAGCCTTGTGTGAGGTGTTGCAATTAGATCCCACGTTGTGTGAAAATACCTAGTTCAGGCAGAGGAAACAAAAACCAGCTGAAACCTATTTTGAGCCAGGAATCTTTTAATTGAAAACTCAAAACAGAACTTCTTAACTCATCTCCAGTCCAAACTTTCTGAAGCTGAGATCTGTGGTTTTATATCAAAGCTTGGATACCTGGCTCCCAAAAGTGTAAATAAATGCCAATTCAGATCTTGGACCATCAGGGAGTGATCAGGTGAGCATGGAAGGAATACAAAAAAATCCGTTCTCAAAACTGTTACAGACCTGGGAATGAGTTTGATTTTTATTTGTCTTCTGGTGGCTTCTAGAGATCCCAGGTCCTCAAAATGCAAAGCATTGTGCAAATGGAGGATGGAGTTTGTAACTTAAGAGACAAGACAGACAGTTGGGGAGAAGACTCATGTCATTATCCCCGTTTTGCAGATCAGGCAGCACAGACACAGAACGGTTAAGTTACTTGCCTGAAGTTATATAAGGAGTTGGACCGATCTGGACAGAGAACCCTGTTTTCTTGAGGCGCAGTCCAGAGTTTTAACCACAGAGCTGTCTTTCCTGCTTTTGGCTTCAAGTGAATTTATAGGCAATTGTTCGGTCACGGCCATGGTGCTGCAGTTGAAAGTGGAACCACATTTTCAAATCTGGCCACAGATCTATTGCACTTCCTTTTTATTCTTAACTATTTCCTCGCTCTGCTTTGTTTTAGGGGGTTCTTTGTGCCTTTCTTGGGCAGTCAGGTTGAGATTGGGGAAAAGAAGGGGGTTTCTTGTTGCCTGTGTGTTGTTTCTACACAGTGAGCCAGAAGAATGTTTGAATAAAACAAGAGCTGCAGCTCATGGACTGAAGCCAGTTGATGCTGGAACAAGCTCATTTATCCTGGCAAATGGGGTCAACAATATAATAAACACAATCCTTTCGGAGACGATGTAATTCTAGAGACTATCAGTACAAAGGCTAGAGCCAGCAAAGTCTGAAATATTTGGGCAGGATGGTACATGAGCAGAGATCGGCCTAGGTTTTGCATCCAGGTCTTGATTAGGTTAGTATGTGAATTCCAAGCCAAAGCGAAGATGTGGTTCAGCAGTTGGGTGGAAGTTATGTAAAAGTAGTGAAGCAGCTCAAGTGGAAGGTTTGCCATGCACGCCACATTCTAGTAAAATATTTTCTTGAATTCTTGACCTCTGCATTAAAGAGGCATCGGCTTGCAAGAAGACTTAGAAGGTTTGGAAGTAGAGCTCGCTGGTCTAATCATTCAAATGTGGTACTGGGGAGTCTGGCTCTGGGCTTCATTTCTGGTGGTAAGCTCCCTAGCTTGGAAGAAGTGACTGGATCCCCAAGACCTTCAAACGTCAGCCCCCCTTTTTTTCTTTTGGTAAATTGTCCCATAGTCTGCAGGTTCCAGAAGTATGAGTTTGTAGATGGGTGGGTGGATAGAAAGGCTTTATGGTGGTTGCTATGGACTTTAACTTCTGGCTCCGTCACAGACCCCCTACGTGACTTTGGGCAAGAAGCTTATCTGTCTGTTTGCATTCCTTGTTAAAATCTAGCTAATCATGCTTCCTTTCTCTCACCTGTTTGTCATATCTTTTTAGACTGTAAACCATTGAGGAGAATGACTCTTTTAGTATGTATGTGCATCAGCTAAAACAGTGAGGCCCCCCCATCTTCTTACTTCTGAGATGCTGGTATAATACAAATAATAACCATGATTGAAAAGCTGAATTTCAGTGGAATTGGGATCCCTCATTTCCTTGAGTTCCCTGCAGAATCCCAGCTTGTATAGATTATGTCTGGCAAAATAGGGTCTTATCTCTGTCGGAGCTACAGTGGGCTTTTTATGTTCAAATACTATATGTTGCCAACATACACTCCGTGTATGTCTGGTTAAACACATGTACATCAAATATGGTAACGAGAACTTAAAACAGAAATCTGTTCCAGCTATTAAAAGGTTGTTTGCCACTTATTTTCTTTTGACTCTATGCAGAGTCTGTTTTCACCATTACTTTGGCCGCTGTGTATATTTCTATTGGAAAGATAAAACACATGTCTGTCTATACTTATATTATCACTGAATACTCACAATTCAAGTTTTACATCAAGAACCCTGCAGTAGAAGGAAGCTATCCAAGCCTGTTAAGAGTTATAGTAAGAATCTTAGCAGTCCTTTTAAATAGCTCTCCAAGAAGCACACATCATGACTGTTTTGATCATTTGCTACTGTCTGTCTCCTTATTTTTTGCTTTCCAGTTTAAAGCCCAGCTATTGCAATCCTGGTAATCTTCTTCCTGGACATCTTGCTGCAGGTTCTGACCTGCAATTATAAATGCGACTGAAGGTTTCTATGGCTTACAGTATTTGGTATGTGAAAGTACTCAAGTGGGAAAATAGATGTGGATGGTGTTATCTCATTAGACAGATCATGAAATATTGTTTTGTGCTTGCCTGGTACAGCCATCTGGAGACGGGAGTGCCACAAAAGTACAAAAATGGTGACTTATTTCTTGCCAGTTTCTTTACTTTTTTTCCTCCTTGGCAAACAAAGGACATAACTAAGAACAAAATAGTAAAATTATTTAAAGTCAGCATAAATCAAGTTTCTTGTGTGTCGGCATCCTCTGCAAAAGGGAAGAGTGACTGCAGCCCAGTGCTGAGAGCCAGGAATTAGAATCCTGACTTGGACATAGATTTCTTTTGTGGCCCAAGACAAGTCACTTAAACTCTCAGATGCCCACTCTTCCCGTCTGTAAAATACAGGATAACATTTTTCCCATCTGTAAAATATAGGATAACACTTTTCCCATCTGTAAAATACAGGATAACCAGTCTGCCTCCTCAAAGGCAATGGTAGAATGAATGACTGGATGTTTGAAAAAAGCCACACAGCATTTATAGTTGTTATAGATGTAACAGTATCTCAATTGTGCACAAGCAGTTAAGCCTGTCAATGCATCCAGAGAAGCATTGGCTCTTTTTTTTACTGCAGGGGAAACTGAGGCAAAAAAGATGTTAGTGGTGTACGCCTGAGAAATACAGAGCAACCCAGCAGCAGACAGAGGAAAAAGGACTTGCCCAAGTGAATCAGTGGTGAGGTGGGGGCAAAGAGTCCCATGGGTCATGACCAGTCCTCTAGACCACACTGAGTCAGCAGGCTCTCCGTTTCTGATACTGATGCACTGTCCTTGACTCTGATCCTGCTCCTTCGGATTCCCAGTGCTTCTCTGGGAATGGATGTGGTATTGCATGCTTCCTTTGTCTGCTGCCTGACTAACTGCAGAAGCAATACATGAACCAGCAGTTTTTTTAAATAACATTCCTGAGATTGCAATGCTTTTTATCCGAGTTGGGTTTTTTTGTTTTGCAACCTTGCAGTGTTCTCTGGGAGGCTTTTCCAAGCAGCTTTGCCTCTATTGCTCTAGTATCAGAAAACCCCAGCGTACCACAAAGAGGAATTCCATAGTTATATGCAGCTCCTCCCTCTTATATGTCAGGCCTTTTATGGTACATCCAATATACATACTTTTCTTCGAAAGTAGAATGCATTGGTTCTAATTTATGGCTGTTGGATAGAGGAGATGATCTTGTTGAAGGTCTGGGCCTAAGATTTGGGTGACATGGGTTCAATTATTTTACCACAAGTGCTATATGTGATCTTGGGCAAGTTGTGTGATCTCTCTGTGCCTCAGTTCTCCTTCTGCAAATTGGAACTAATCTTATCTCCTTTTCTTCCTCACCAGTAACTCAAACAATTGGGCTCCTTCTCTGTTCAACCTTATCTCCAGTATGAGAAATGTTTTGAACTGGTTTAAAGTGGATGTCTCATCTTCATTTAGCTAATGTAAATTATTCTGATCTCAAGAGGGGGCAGTGACCTCGGTACACTGAGTTCTTGAGAGTGCTCTGTAAAGAAACCCCATGGTGACTGACTTAAAAACTGCAACTGTTGAATTCTCACTTAGCAAAAATGCATCAGAACATTTTGTTTGCAAGCAACATTAGGTCAAAGGGCCTCCCCATACAATCAGGATGGGAAAGAAATGGGATTTTCTCTCTGGGAGCAGAGCTCTCTGACTTGTCCCTCCCAGGTGAATAGGTCCTTTAGCAGCACATGTCTTCAAGGTTAAGAGCATGGATGGAAAATGAGTGTAGGTCCCCCTCCCCCACCCCCAAACAAGGTTTTGGAGGCCTCTGATGCACTGAGGCTCTCATGCTTCCTGATGGCATGTATTCTAAAATCATGTGGTATTTGAATTGGACTTGCCAGACCATAATGAGGAAGGATTCGTAGTTCTGCCTCCTTGTGCTAATGGTTTTTCCATATAGAATGGATGAGGAAGGTATAAAATATGAAGCCTTGCCAGAAGGACAATATTTTTCACTGCATCATAAAGATTCAATGTGCTTACGTGATGTCTCTGGCCCAGACTGCTCAAACTACTCCAAAAAGTCTTGAGACTGGATTTCTCAAAGGAGCCTCGGAAGGTTTTTGCATCGAGGTTGGGCCTTTAAGCTTACAGGTACAGATCCTGAGTGACTTCTGTTTATTCCAGCAGACAGCCTGCCAACAGGCTACTTGCTGGATATTGTACAATTTATTACTGACTCTGTGGATCCTTCCTCACAACAGCAGATGTGCAGGTTCTGTTTCTAGGCAATTGCAAATCCAAACACATTTCCTGCTAGTCACTTTATTTTTAATTGATTGCAGTGCATCAAAGCAGCACATGTTCCTTTTAAGGCACTGGATTTCTTTTTTCATTTTTAAATGATGGAACTTGTGCGGGGGAGGAGAGGATTCCACAGCTGTAATGTAACCGCTGGGAACTATGTGCCTTTATATTTTTGACAAGGGAGAATATAAACTTTCAGTCACTTTTTAATTGCTCATTGCAGCAGATTTTTTCCCATCAGCCTTTACTTCTGGGCTTGAGTTCCTGTGAGGCTTGCTGTGCTTGTGTCCTCACGTAGGCTCATAATGAGGAATCCAGGCAGCCTTTGTGACTCATCGCCCTGTTTTCAGTATACACAGAAATCAAGTTGGAGCAAATGGTGAATATGTGCAAATCCACAAATGGAAAGGCCAACTTTTAAAATGTCTGCGATTGCAAAATAAAAGGAGGGAGCCTGGGTGGATGGGCTGCTGGCTAGGTGCTAGCCTGGCTCTGCCTAACTATAGACTTCCTGTGTGACTCGAGGCTTGTCTACATGGGGCACTCAGGAAAGTTAGTCCATGTTAACTACAGTTGTGAATAACATGTGGACCAGTTAAACCACATTATCTTTCTGTGTGGGTGCATTCATTGAGAACTAAAATGGCAATCATTCAATTTGGCTCAGTTCACAGGATAGCCTTTGCTTCCAATGTGACTTAAAGTAAGTTAGTGGATAGTTTAGTGTCATACGTTTAGATAATTCAGAGCAACATTCCTTAGTGTTTCTGTGCTTCAGTTCTCAGCTGTTACTTGTATTTTATGTACTTACTTCCTTTGGAGGTGAGGACTTAAATACCATGTGAACAAGCCACATAAGTGCCTAAAATGCATTGAAACTGCTATATGCCACAAGTAGCCATTATTATTATGACTTCTTATTGCTGTTGTAAAGCACATTGAAATGTAGATCAGTTGTGCTCCTTCTTGTCTGCCTCTATATCTTCCTCCTGCTGTCGCTCCAAAATTAGATGGTAAGATCCTTTTTGTGTGTGTACAGGATAAATCTGGAGTCTTTTTGTTAACGAGCTTGGGACACAATACTGCTCTGGTATGGTAAGGCTTATTCTTCCATGTTCTTCTGTTGTCTGACTTCAGCAGATACTAGACATGATGTATCCCAACAACTGACTCATTGCATTAGATCCTATGTACTTGTATGGCCATGTATACCCCACATCCTTGTGTGGATGGTCTTATTCTGGGACCAGAGTGCTTTTTTCCAGTTGAGCTACTGTTGCTTTGTGAGCATCCACATGTTAGTGTGTAGGATATGATTATGCTGGCATAGGTTTGCCAGCAATGTTTCTTGTGCAGCCCACGCCTGGGCATATTTGCAGCCTTTTATGCCAGCTCTAGTACATTATGCTTTCCTCTGAGCTGTGTATTATAGTGCTTCTTGAGACGCTCTAGGTACGCCAGCCTGAGAACTGCCCCTTGCCTTTGAGTTAAGGACACTGAGTATTTTAAAAGATATGGCATAGCCCAGTGCTCATGGACTCTGGAGGGTCCATCTACATATCTACAAATGTATATAGGTCCTTATGCTACCTTACGCAAGCTAATTCTTGTCCATGACCTCTCTTAGCTTAGGACAAACAACTTTGACTCCATAGAGCCAGTGTGAACTCTTCCTTTCTCTTGGATGACTTTAATTCCTGCTGTGTTACACTTATAAGAGAGAAATTTCTGGTATGTATGCATTTAGATTTAAGTCATAGAAAAAAGGGACACCTACGTAAAAGTCTTGGGCATCCTGACAAAGTTACAACAGCAGAAAGCAGCCAGCAGCATTGAATATTAAATGTTCCAGCAGGAACCAATTAATTCCCATCAGCCAGCCTGTGACTCAGATGCAACATGGAAAGGATTTTTTCTAGTAGGTAGCTCAGCAGTCTTTGCTGTCAGACATATCCTTACTGTGTTTAT
Organism: Crocodylus porosus; assembly: GCF_001723895.1. NCBI lineage: Eukaryota > Metazoa > Chordata > Crocodylia > Crocodylidae > Crocodylus > Crocodylus porosus. Next base: position 1,710,466 of record NW_017728897.1, read on the forward strand.
CATCACAATATCTCCTTGATGTTGGACAGTGGTGTTTGCATTTTGCAGCTGAGGAACTGAGCATAGTCAGGGGGTTGTTAGAGGTCACCAAAGAAGCCTGTTGTAGAGCAAGGAATTGAATCCCAAGTGGTGCCCTAAACACTGTGCCATCCTCCGTGTCAGTGCCTACTCTGAGACTGCTCCCTTGGCTTTTACAAAGTCAGGTTGAACTGATGCATTCCATAATAATGATGGCCTCTTTGTGACCCTGTACAAAATAATATGAAAATAGGCTCCTCTTATGATGTTAACTTCAGTTCCAGCTCATTTTTATGATCCTGTGGTCAGATCCTCAGATGGTGAAAACCAGGGTAGCTCCAGACCCAGGAACTGTGCTTTTTAGGCCCAAAGCTAGGAACACCCGAAATGCCATCCAGAAGGTCTCTCCTCACCTTAACCACCTCCTCCCCCATTATGGTATATCATATTCTTTATCCCGACATGGAAAGATGCCACAGGAGTTGGCCCATGGAGAGCAGGTGACCGACCTGCTGTAGCTGGACCTTTAGTTAGGCAGGTGTTCCTAAAGTCTGCCCTTGTGTTCCTAGGAGTAGGAATCCTTAAACCTCTGAAATACCCAAAATGAAAATGGTACCCTTCCCATGTAATAAAGCAATGATGCCTGTGTGGTGTGCATGTGTGGTATGTTTTAAGTGCACTAAACTAAGCTTTATTTAAACCATAAAAATATCTTAGCAGAAACTTCAGAAACACCCCATTTGAATTACCCCTTTAACTGTAAAAGATCTACCAATTGAACATTGGCACATATACAACCACACATTTCTGCTTATGGTTAAACACCAGTTCTTCTGTAAGATAGAGAGACTGAAGCATAAAGAAGTGAAATAGGCTACCAGACTTTGCCTGAAAGGTTAGTGGTGGAACTGGGGAACAAGATATCACGGTCTCTTTCTCTCTCCCTGATGACTTAAAGGCAGAGAAATCAAAGTGGTTTGTGCAGTTTATTGAATTCGAAGTAGAAATCTCGGCTTGTGTGTCAGGCACTCCTTTTCCCCTGCTGTAATGATTAGACTCTGTTGCCTCCCTAGGGTGGATCCTTAAAATATTCTTTTTTTTAACTTGTAGAATATGAACATCCAGGTGGAAGATGTAAGAATCCGAGCGGTTCTCGCTACCTACCGCAAGCGCGTGCCAGTCACGGAGGGTTACGCGGAGGTGAAAGAAGGAGGGAACTGGAAGCAGATCTGTGACAAACACTGGACCACAAAAAATTCCCGAGTCATCTGTGGCATGTTTGGCTTTCCAGGCGAGAAGAAGTATAACGCCAAGGTCTACAAGTAAGAGCAGAGCTCTTTATAAGTCTCAGTCATGTTTCCTGAACACTCGAGGCCTTGTTCAAACACACCCATTTCAAATTAAATTGAAGACCAGGAGGTGGAAAAACCTCAGTTAACTGCTTCATTCCTTTAAATCAGATTTTGCTTTTGTGTAAACATTTTAAATGCCAGGCACTTCCTTGTGTAACTAGGGGTACACGAGGCTTGTTTGATTCCCAGCCTTTGGCGAACATTAAGTGTAACATCAACTTAATGTCAGATTTATCCTGTTTTGGCACAGGGATGGGCTTGATCCAGTAGGCCTCTTTCATTCCTTGCTACCACATAGTCCTGTGTTGGCTCTCTTTCTTCTTCCTTTCTTTTAATCTTTTGTGGCTCTGGGTACTGTGCTATATGTATGCGAGTGTGAGTGCCTGCGAAAAAAAAATATATGTGATAGTCTGATCCTTGTAGCCCAAGATCCATGCAGCCAGTTGCAGGATTGGGGCTGGCATGTGGCATGATGGAAAGTTTAATGAAAGAGAACTGCAACAAAGCCAGTCTGTGTTGTCTCATAGCATAGGAATCCTCATTCCCTCCCTGGCATACAATCCACTTTCTCATACCTATGATGACATATTTACCTGGGGTTTACCAAGCATTTGCCATTTGGCTCTCACCTGGACTCACCCTCTATAGATCTGGCCTGCTTGGCCGCCAAGTCACTGCATGGAAGGGTTGTGAGTCAGTTGCTGGTTACCTACATGGGAGCCATCTGCAAGGGGGACATTTTCCAATAAATCTCCCACTGTTGCCAACACCAGTTCAGCTCCACTGGTCTTGGCAATCCTGCCTACCTGGGTTGCCAGCTGCCTCCACTGTATTAATCACCCAATCACTGAGTCCTGCACTGAGCAGAGGCAAAGGACAGAATGCTTAAAATGTCTGTCCTAGGGCTTCCAAGGTTGTTTCTGACAGGACAGATTGGGCTTTCAGTGCTGCACTTCGAAATAAGCTTGGAGCACGCAAAATGAGGGAAGTGAACACAGGGACTTGGGGTGACCCTTCATTCTCCTTTTTGGCTTGTGCGGAACAAATCCAGCAGGATGTCTGACATTTGCCCATTGCAAGCTTACACACTGCAGGCTTGTTTTTGTCTCCAGCTAGTGACACACAAGCACTGTTTTCTGTACAGTTTGTTATAAATAAGCTATTTCACATCTGTCTTAGGCTCTTATGCCAATAAGCTTCTTCCCCAGGCTTCTGATTCCAGAAGCCGACCACGGCATAAGCTGCTTGAGGGAGGATGCAATTCTTGAAGGCATCATTGTGGTTGTTTTGCCTGTTCTTTTGTTTCGCATGAAGGCTGTTTCTGGAGGTTCTCCTTGGTGTAGCCTGGTTGTATTGCATGCTTTTCTTAGTAAGATGATGATCAATGGAAGAAGTCCCTGGGCTGGAAATAGTATAAAGCCACATAGCAGCACCAGCAAAGAAAAGACTCAACTGGACTCTTGTTTTCAGGTTTTGAAGGTGGATGAGCAATGAAGAAATAATTGCTGCCAGCCAGTCTTGTGCTTTGCTCTGGGTTACAGTGGCACATGTTTCCAGCCATGTGCATTATCTTGCCCCGGCTGGAGAGACAGCTTATCTCAGAGGCACTGTTGTGCTCCAGCCTTATCCATTAGAACCACATGGCAAAATAAGCTTGTCCTAATAAGACAAAGTAGATCCTTCCTGCTCTTCATTTATGGATGTCTCCAAGAAGGACCTTTACATTTAATAGCTAGAAATGACTGCATAAGTAAAGGATGGCTCGGCAGTGATCCTTTATCCAGCAATAGTGCATAGTGTTGTGGCTCTAGCTACCTAAAGCATCTTTCCATATAATATCTTAGCATGAGGTAAGCTCTGGCTGGCATGGTGTACCTCTAAGAATTGGGAATTGGATCATACATGTGTATTTATAATGTGTTCAGTTATGTATGAGGTATAATATAATGTATGTGGAGATGTAAGACATATATACTTAATAACTATAGTATATTATTCCACATATATAGAATACATAACACCATATTTTCCTGCATACACCTGCCCCAGAATAAAATACGTACTTTATTTTTAAAAGACAGAAAAATAGATGTTTTTTCCAGGGTTATGTCTTTGTAGAGGGGAGCAGAGCCTAATTTCAGCTGGCTTACTTACCCTTCCTTTCCTGATTTACTAAAGCTGCAACCCTGGCTGCTGCTGAAGACTGGTCTCCATTGATGATTTTGAATGAGCTGAAGAGTTTCCAGGCCTGTGAATTAGGAGTAGAGAGGCGAGGAACAGCTAGCAAAAACCTAAGAAAGACTGTCTTGATTCTTGAAATATTAAGACCATTAGAAAAGCAAAATGATCATTAACACCTGTGGAGTGAAGAACAATGAGCCAAATTGACTACTTTGGCTGTCTGAATAATAATACCACAACTTCTGCACTGTGGGGCAGGAATTAAAATGGGGTGCTTCTATCCTGGGCAGAAAAGTCTACTTCTCTGCTTAATGCATGTGTCCCAGTTTTATGGGGATGACATGTATACGAGATTCAGCTTCCAGTGGTTGTCACCCTGTAGCATTGTATTTGTGCCCCAAAGTAGAGAGAACCTGTAAATAAGACATAGAGACTCCTTAAGACAATGAACTAGTGACTGCACTGAATTGGATCAACTCTGCTGCAGGCATGTTGGGACCAAGTAAAACTCCCAGCCTCCTGTCCTCTGGTCCTGGGCGAAATCTGGTCTGTGGATGTCAAAGATGGTCTTTGCTTTGGTCTCTCTACAGTCCTCCCTTGGAAGCTAAGATGCCAATTGTTCTGTACCGTTCTCTTCCAAGGGCTGAGGGCCCAGTCTGTGGCTCACTCCACCCACCTTCTAGTCATGTCACACAGTGGTTTGGGGAAGGGGAGATTCTGCCTTTTACTGGTCACTTGGAACAAGCCCGTTCTCCACGTGAGCTTGAAGCCTTGTAACTTTTTTTCATTTCTTAGGCTGTGCTCTGCATACCTTGTAAATACCTATATCCCAAGAGTGAAACCTTTCACACTGTTGTTGTGCAGCTCGGAAACCAGACTACAGGTTTGGTTTCTCATCTGGCTTTGTAATTGCGCTGGCTGGGAGTTGAAAATGCCCCCTTCTAAACCCACAGAAATCCCATTCTCTGCTAGCTAGCTTTACAGGCTGAGCTAACTGATATTGGGCTCTGTTTTTGCATGATGGTGGGAGGTGAAATGATTTGCAGATGGACCCTGCTTAAAAGAAAACAACTTAGTTCATCATCATTTTCCTGCCAAGGATTTTTTTTCTATTATTATTATTCCTGAATGTTACTTTTTTCTGCATTTGACAAGGCAATTTATGTAGGAAACATAGCAAGTCTTAGCACATTTTCCATGCTTTTGTTTGCTCTCCAGAGCTGTTTATATAAGAGCTTTCATTTAACTCATCCTTCCTCAAAGCTGTGCCCTGATGGAAAGAGGCAAATAATATTAGTTCCACTTTACAAAAGGCACAACCTGGGATGCATACAGGTTTGTAGTCTGCTATGCCAGGTCCCTGAAACTTTTGTCGGGGTCAGCAGAAGGTGTTCAGCAGTCCATTTGCTTGTCCAAAAGAGGTAGAGTGAGGCTAGGAACTGGTCACAGGAATTCTTGTCTTGTGTGCATTTTCTCTGCAGCTGGCCGATGTTTTCAACCTGAACACAACCTTTGTTAGGTGATGCATGTGTTAGAATTTATGGAGCACTTAATTGCACCCGTATCTGAACAGGGCATTCTCCATGGATTCCAACTGGCAACATAAGGTCTCCTGGGCTTCAGCAGATGGAGATGGATGTGGCTGCTCCTCTGCCTAACTCAATGAGTCTGGAACAGGGAAACTTTCTCACTTAAGCAGATGCCTGCCAGGGGGAGTTAGTTAAGGGTGGAAATGCTGTCCATCAGGACACCCAGAAATGGGAGCCTCAAGCCTGCTCAATCCAGCTGTGTGGATGTCAGAGAAGAGAACCACTAATGAATTTTTCTTCTTAATGTAGTTGGATGGGATTAGCTCATCCTTCTGTGACCTCCTGGCACATAGGCCAAGGTAATTAGCTTCAGTTGGTTGTACCAGGGATGAATTTTCCCCAGTGTTTTTGGCTGTGTGACACCACTTCATTTTCTGCTCCTCTGTTTCCTATTAGGATGTCCCTTTTATTTGCTGGTTAAGGCAGATGCCTCTCCCTGCCTGCTTGTAAAGTCTGTGCAACTCTTTGCCCACATGTGTCGTAGGTCTGGATTTCCCAGTGCAAATGCTGTTAATACGCTATATATATATTTTTTTAGCAAATGTAGGATCGGGGTAAGAAGATGCTAAAACAACCCACCATGAATATCCCAACAAAGGGCCAAATTGTGATGCCTGTGAGACCTGCTGTCAATCTGAAGTGACTTCAATGGAATCAGTTTTGTTCTAGATTTCCCTTAGGATCTCTTACAGAATCTGTTTCCTTGCTTGTGTTCCCAAGTGAGCTGTTCACTTTTAGTTGACCAAGGTCACATCTTATTGTCATACTGAAGTCTAAGGGAGTTAGGTACACAATTCTTATGAACTTTTAGTGGGTTAGATGCATTTAATTCCATTAGGCTCTTGCTAAATATCCAAGGATCCATCTTTCAGCCTTTGGGAAAGGAGTGGCCATTAGTACTTCTTTATTTCCCCTTAATCTGTTTCCTCACTGTTAGATACACACTTAGTACTATTGTTTGCTAGAAGGGACCTCCAGGGATCACCAAGCCCAACCCCCTGCCTGAGGCAGGATCCACAGTCTAAACCAGGGGTGGGCAATTATTTTGGGTGGAGGGCCGCTTACTGAGTTTTGGCAAGCCATCGAGGCCCGTATGACAGGCAGCCAGGGGCCAATAAATATTAATTCTCTAAATAAATAAATAAATATTCTAAATAACTAAATCTTAATTTTCTAAATTTTTTAGGGGCCCCATGGGCCAGATAGAATGGCCTGGAGGGCTGCATTTGGCTCGCGGGCTGCATTTTGCCCACCCCGGTCTAAACTTTGAATAAGACTACCATCAACCCTGACAAAACATCCTAACCTGCCACAGGAAAAGCAGGAGAAACCACGGCAGCTAACATCCTGCTTCTATGAAATGTTGTCAATAGGTGCTCAAGAGGTCCCAGGTTAGAGGCCCATGCCCCTGCTACAGAGGAAGGCAAAAAATCCCTTTTAAACTTTTGCAGTTGCTTTCTATGGAGCTGCAATCAGAGTGGAGCTAGCTGATGGCAGGAGAGGAGCTATTTCAAATGTCTTGAATTTCACAATTTCAATGAAATTATGAAGTTGTTTTTTTCCCCTGGTATTCCTTTTTCTTAGTATTTTGGTCTACTTTGAGCCTTAATATAAATCTATTTTTTAGATTAGTGCCAGTGAGAACACTAATTTAAATTAATAAAGAACTGGACAGACAAGTTAGTCTCCACTGCTCTATAGCAATGTACATTGTCCTGGGGGGAATCCTGCTCTAGGGAGGGTAGCACAGTATCCATAAGGTGTTTTAGCTTAGACTTCTCTTTTGTTATGTTGGACACATACCACCGTAAAGTGGGCTGAGATCTTCCAGTTTCTTTCACACAGACCCACCAAACTGCTGCCAGATGGGGAGTAAAATGTTGAGTCACTACCCATTTTGTCTGGATTGCATCTGATAACTGCACAGAAAGATTTTAATGTTTTACCAGCTCCCTAAGCTTGAGACTCACTGAGTTTCAGACCCACTCATCCCTTTCTGTCTGTCTTATGAGGCTAATGCTACAATCAATCAAAGTCTTTTTCTGGCACTCCCTCCACCTCCATATGTTTTGCATCGTATCTAATTTTAGGACCACAACGTCTCATTTGCTACTAACACCAGAACAGAGAAACAGGCTCTTGCAAAGACAGTGCAGGATCACAGTTGGCTGTTGGCTTCTCTGTGCTTTAATTATCCTTTAGTTTTCAGAATCTCTCCTGTGGTGGTGCTTGGAAACTTTTTATCGACCGCTTTAACTCAAATGCAGCCCTGGCCTTTTGTATCTGTCTGGAAGATGCTGAATTATTTTCTTCCACTGGCTTATCACCCCTTTACAGCCCAGAGGGTTTGCTGGAGATGTTCCAGTTGGGAAGCAAGCACTGGAAAAGGCTGCCAATCTTCTCTGCTGCAAATGTGTCATCAAGAGAATTGCTTTTGCTCTCAAAAACTATCTTTAGGCTTGAGGTTGCCAATACTGCCACTTCGGAAGGAGATGGAGAGCCCTTACTCTGTCCTAAGTTTGCCTCTTTCTTCCAGTTAATAGGGTAATGCCTGCCAGCACAACAGCTGTGGTAGGGGCTAAATTCTTTTAAAGCCTCAAATAGCACCAGCATTATTTGTGTTGAACCAGTGTGCATGTGCAGGAATACAAAAATCCCTGTATTTTTGCTTTCTACTAAGTGAGCATCTGTGCATTTGTGTACATCTTCTGCATGGCTCAGGTAGAGCTGCACAAGTGTGAGACAATGGCCAAGTATGTCTGTCCCCCTGCGTGGCTAATACTCAAAGGATAGTCCTTTGTTGCTGTTCTCAGCTAGTTGACTACAGGTACTTCCAAACCATGACTGGGAAATCATTGTAGTATGAGCTGGCAGAAACGTAACCAGCTTTGAATCATGCTAACTCAGGCACCAGAGACAGTGAGGCTGCATCATCAGAGACCAGGCCTGTATCTCCCTGGTCCAAGCAGAGGAAAAAAATATACAACTAAAAGGGATAGTACTGTTTTCTGTGTTGGTCTGTATGCTAGAAAATTAGTAATGGTCGTTGGGTTAAGCCAGTACTTTTTAAAATTCATACCATTGTATTTGTCTTGGCAACTTCCTGGAGCAAGAAGTTCCACAGGTTGGCTGTTGAGCAGTGAAAGATTTCCTTTCTCTGCTTTTTAATAGTTTTCACTAACTGTCTTTCTCCGGTGATTCCTCTTTTTGAAGGATGCTTGCCAAAAAGAAGAAGCTAAGCTACTGGGGTTACTCCATGGAGTGCACTGGCAATGAGGCTCATATCTCCAGCTGCAAACTGGGCAGTCGTCTCAATGTGGACAATAAAAATAATGTCACCTGTGAGAATGGGATGCCTGCTGTGGTGAGCTGTGTGCCAGGCCGGGCCTTTGCTCCCGGCAGCAATAATGGCTTCCGAAAAGCTTTCAGGCAGGAGGTAAGGAGTACAAATCCATTATAAAGGGTTTTGTCTTTTGGGTGGGTAACTCTATAGATCAATCAAAGCTCTGCCAAGACTGATGCATCTGTACGGTTGTATGCACTGAGAGTACCGTTGGCTTTAGTGGAGCTACTCATAATGTATAAAGCCTATGTACCTGAGCAAATCTTTGCAGAAGCCAACCTGTATTCTGTTATAGAAGAGTCTCTATGCAACTCTGTGAATCGCTGCATTCATTCACGGCAGTTTGTGCTATCACTGGAGCCAAAGGAATTTTTTTTTTTAATTTTTGAAATTTCAGTGAAAACTTAACCAGCTTCCAGTTTCATTTCCTCCCAAAGAACTTACCTTCCTTTCCCCTAAAGCCCTCCCTCCTCCCTCTCAGACAAAACTGCCCACTGGAGGCCCTTTGGATATTTTTGACAGAGTTGTTTCTGTTTCCTGCAAATATGGAGACAGGGAAGAGTCAGGTCAGTTGAAATGATCAATTTGTCCTCAAACAAAACTAAGCAAAGCACTATTTTGAAATAAAAAAATCAAAATGTTTAATTTCAAAGAAAATGAAAACATTGCCATTTAAAAATAAGATTTTTTTATTTTGGGGGAGGGGGGTCAAATAAACTATTCCAGTGAAAAAAATTACCCAGTTTTATAAGTGACATGACTAATGGCGTTGCAAACAGAGCTAGGAACAGATGTCAGGTTATTTGGGTTCCACTCTCTTGCTTTAACACAAACTCACCCTGCTACCCACCCATATCATCCCTGCTGTCATCCTTTCCGTTTCACATCTTCCCTTCTGCCACAGATCCACAGTCATTCCAAGGGAAAGATTGTGCAGCCTCTCTCTGCAGGCTTCCTACTCTTTTTAACTTGAGATGGTTGGCTTGGAATGGTGTGGGATTCATTAAGCACTGAAGCTAGCAAAGCTAAAAGCAAGTAGTGAGAAAATGCATTTGTCTTATTTTTGTTTGAGTTGTTCTCTTTCAGCCAATTGAGTATTTCCCTGTTGGTGCTGGGCTTGTTTTTTCCATAGCTGTTTAACCTCAGCTGGCTACAGATAATAAAGATGGACCATTGGATTTCTTTGCTCCTTCTGTGCCTTCTACTGAAAAATAATACTGATTGACATCTGATAGTACCCTGGTGTTGTGCATCTCCCCTAAGCTAGCACCATTATAACACCTGTGGATAGTGGCAAGCAAAAAAGGAATTGCAAGCACTTGGGACAGGCCCCAGAATTCAAAATCATCTTGGGAAATTGGAGAAATAGTCTGAAAGCACAAAAGTGCAAAGTACTGACTTCGGATAGCCTCACCTGGCAACCATCAATATTCTGGATCATGGTATACACACAAGAGGTCTATGCAACCATCACACCCAAGACCTTCAGTGCATACGCCAAGGCAAGAGTATGGAAGAGTGGAGGCTGCCCAGGACCTACCATCCCCACCCCCTTAGGTCATAGAAACAGAGTCCAAAGGCCAGAGTGAGCTTCTGCCAGAGAGAGACAGGTTAGAGATGTTGCTGACTGCCTAACAGTTCATTGAGGGTGCGTTTCTGTTAGGGTGATGTTCCTTAGTCTTTCCTCAACCAAGGAGTACCCACAAGACAATGGGGGCTAGGGTTTTGAGGAACCCTACATTTGCTTTACTCTGGAGGTTGTGGTATTTTAGAGCAGCTACTCCACCATGAGTAGCCCCACTATGTTCCCACGAGGTCCTCCAGTCACCTGCTGTTTAGTCATACCCAGGACCTGATATAACTTCAGAGATGCACGCACAAAATAGGGTGCGGCTGCTTGGTAGTTTTACCATAGCTGTGATGGTTGAAGGAATGTCTGAGAAGCAGGATATGATTAAGAATATTTTTTACTGGTATCATTTTGCAGTAAAACTGATGCAAGATATTGCTAAATATATCCACTTCTGGAATAACTGCTTAAGCAGACTCTCTAGGTTGTAGCTTTATTGATCTAGAAGAAAAGGCAATTGGGGCTCATGGACAGAGGTGATATCTTTCATTAGACCAACAAGATTTTGTTGGTTTAATAAAAGATATCACTTCTGTCCACAAACCCTGATTGCTTAGGCAGAAGTACTCCAGAAAAGTATCTGGTGATTATAGTGGCCCATTAACCAAAGAAACCTACAACATGATGCTGTCCCAAGAAAGGCAAATACTATTCCAGGATATATTAACAAGAGACTTTCATGTAAAGTGCAGGAGATAATTTTCCTGCTTTACTCAGCACTTTGAGGCATCGAGTGGAGTCCGGTTGTATATCCAGTTTTGTTTAGTAGCCTTAAAGGGCTTTGCTATGGCTGGAGGGTAGAGTTGATGTGCCCTCTGTAGCTCAGCATCTAGCCACAATAGTATGAAGCGCAACAGTGGCTGCAGATCCCATCCTAGAAACTGGGTAGATGTCCACACTGAGTCCTGCGCTGCTGCTGCTACACTGTTATCAGTATCAGGGCTGTCTGATTTAAATCTAGATGGAATACATCTAATCCATGTTGCGGTTGCTGTAGTGACTGCCATGCCTGCATCCCCTAAGCAATGTGTAGACAAATAGGAGACTATTCAGAGGCAAACAGAAAAATAGAGTTAGGAAAATGTGACCTGTTAGGAAAGACTATGGGGAGAATATAATAAGCAGTCTTCAAATACATGAGGTTGTTTGGAAGAGGACAGTGACCAATTATTCCCCACTTCCATTGGGCTCAGGGCGAGATGCAATCTTTCATTTGTAGGAAAGGTTAGATATAAGGAAAGCTTCTCCAATGATAGCAAAGTACTGGAACAAGGTACCTGTGGAGCCTGGAATCCCCTTCTTTAAGAAAGATATCTTTTGAGAGAGACTCAAGACACATTTAACAGGTTTGGTCAAAACCTACTTAATCTTGCCCAAGAGTAGGGGGATGGGACTGTGGGATCTCTTGAGGCCCCTTCCTGCCCTACAGTTCTGTTGTGGTAGGCTCATTAAAGAAAAGGGGCTGTCTCTTATTATGTATCCCTATGTTCCTTGCAAAAATGAGCCTTCATCTTGTGCCAGGGGGCACTACTACAATATACATAATAAACCATGCTGGTAATGCATTTCCCATTCACTAATTGCATGCCTGGAATCTCATATCTTTGTGCAAGTTTTTGGCCTTCCAAAGTGAAGGGTCCTGTAAACCATTTAAGCCATCCACATTGCCAAATAATTCTGTAAGCATTCAGTGTAGGCTTTGGATGGCCTTCAGGTGACCCCAGCCTGGAAGGATTGGATGTATGTCCAACTTTAAACAGTCTTAAGTTCTTTGGTCTCAGGGCTCACACAAATCATTCAGTGTTCACATATTTATGGCATGCTTTCCATAGCAGTAGGTCCCCCTCCAGGGGTAACAGCAGCAGCTACTCTCTCTAGAAGGTAATGGGCAGGACTGGAAAACTTTTCAGTGAGCTCAGTTAATGAGCACTGAATGTGCAAAATAAATTTTGTCCTGGTCTGGACTTGAAACTGCCACCCAGACATGAAGGGCTCTGCCTTCTGTTCCCTGAGTTATTATACCTTGACTGAATCTGTCTCAAAGGGCTGAATTGAAAATGGGATGTAATTTTCATGAAAACCTCATCCTTTTTCTTCAAAATGTCAAATGTTGATGAAAAATATTGTTGGAATTGATATTTTAAAATGACTACCAGCTATACAGCTGATCAAATAAACCAAAGTACTTATTTGGGCCAAACTTGCCTTACTTTTGAGAGTCTTACAACTGTTAAAATGTTTACCCTCTCAGTTGCTTGACTTGTTTTTCACTGACATTTTAAATCAAAAGATTCATTAAAGTTCTAACAAGTGTAGACCACACAGCCTTTCTAGGTTCTTGCATATCCCTAACACTATAGAGCCTGGGCAAGTGACAAATGGAAATCCCCAGAACAGCCCTGTGAGGAGATAGGGAAATATTATTAATCCCCATTTTGCAGATGGGAAAACTGAGGTACAAAGTGTATAAGTAGCTGGCCTGTGGTCATACAGAGTGTTTGTGAGAGTGCCAGTAATACAGCCCACACCTTCTGACTCCCAGGGTAGCCCCTGAACCATGAGACCCTCCTTCATCCTTTCCTGGTCATTTATCTGCATATGGTAATTCTTCAGTCTCATAATCTCTTGGTAGTCGTGGCTGGGAGCCGAACTCTGTAGGCCAACTTGCAGTTACCATTTCAAAGACACAATAACCTGATTGATGATGTGTCATCTTGGCCAACTTTTACTGTGTGGCTTTTTTTAATTTCAGCCAACTATTTTGGAACGGGGGTTTTGTTTTTTTTGTACTACATGCTGTAATTTTGTTGGGTTTTATCATCTATTAAATGAATCTATTAAGTGAAATATGGGCTGTTTAAAAAAATGCTTAACAGCATAAATGGCTGAGAAACCTACCAGATAGTGGGAGAATTCAGCCTGGAATATTGCATAGGGTGTGGTGTCTGTTTTCATGAGATTGCCATGACTTGAAACAAATGTACTCTTAGGGAATCAATACATTTTCCTTCTGTAAATGTAAGGTAGATGAGATACTGTGTGTTTTCTATATAATATAAAGTATTTTGCAAGCTTGGCTTTAAAGTTCTCCGAGATTCTTACTGGAAAGACCTTCATTAATGTCTTTTGCCACATCTTGACCAAGTGAGCTCTGCCACACCTTGTGATAGGTAGGACTGATTATTTCTCTTGTTGAGATGTGGACCTTTTGAGTTCATCATAGCCTGCCTTAAGCAGGGAGCACTTGTTAAAAAACAGTTGAGTCACAGATAAACAGACTTCCACTTGGCTTGAGTTCCAGCTCTGTCTTTCATATCTACCCCGTTTCCCATGGTCTGGAAATCTACACAGCAAAGCAGGGACCTCTAGTGGCTTACTGATATGCAGCAATAAAAATCTGATGAAATTGGCTGTTTCCTATGAAAGCTCATGCTTCTGTGAACCACGTAGTCTCTAAGGTACCACCCTGCCCTACCTTCTGCCACCCATCGTGTAGGGAATCTTCTTCATTTTTATAAGTAGGAAGAGAAAAACTGGATTTTATGATGTTCCAATCATAGGGCCACTCACATGGCCCTTGCTTGAGGGAGAGAATCAGGGCTCTTGAGGATTAAAAGAAGATATAGATTAAAATGACAAAGTTTAAAGACCTGATCAGCTGGGATCGGTGTTCCGTGATTATCTGTTATCTTGCTACTCATAAAAAGCAGTATTTATTCTACTTCTAATTATTACATAATCTGTACTTTTTCAGTTGGGAGGGTTTCTTTAATCACACGAGAAGGCCTGTACAGGACGTACTTGGACGACAGGATGGAATTTAGTTTATGTTTAACACATTTCCTATAGCTCTTATGAAAGTTGATGTTCGTGTTGGCATTTGGGACCTACCGTTCTTATCCAAATAGGAACACCGGGTCAGATCCCAGGCTGGTGCAAACTAGGGACTTCAATGCTACTTTGCAGTACTTAACAATTTGGCCCTTCATCATGCTGATATACTGGAGGGCTGTGCTTTCTCATTTTGCTCTAAGACCTCCTTGTGTCTGCAACCTACAGACCAAGCCCTGCCCTGGCTGGCACAGTGTAAACAGTGCCTCGTGCCCTGTCTGCCGCAGGAATCCTGGCAGGCAGGGCAGGATTCCACAGGGAGGCCCCGTGCCCTGCCCACAAGACGCTCTTTGCTGCTTTTCCGGACCAGGGCAACGTGCTCACATGCACGCTGCTGTTGGCAAGCGACGTGTTAGCTGGCTGCAGGGTTGAGACTTTATGCCCAAGCCTCAAAGGGACTGTGGCCCAAGGTTTGGTTTGGTTTGTAAGCCATCCAGCCCATTCCTGTGTGCTATGACACTCCTGCCTCCTTGCTGCTTGTTCCTGGGGAAGGGGAAGTCTCTCTCCACATCTTTGCTTCCAAACCTATGGAGCAGAATAGCAGCAAGTAAGACTTGAGCATATCTTGTACCCTATACCCTCCTCTCAGCCATGTATAGGGATGGGAGAACTCCATATGCAGAAAAAATCAGTGGGCAAGAGGCACTTATCTCATTAAGGCAGCTCTTCTCATTAAGGTGGCTCTTCATGGCCCACAACTTTAGATGTGACTAGTTCTTGTAAATATCTTGCTCCTTCTGGACCACTTTGGGAGTATCTCATGGTATTTGCTTCTGAAACTTTGGGCTCATGGCCAAGCTTATGAGTAGCTTGGTAAGGCTCATGGTCTTTACCAAGCAGAAACTGAATAGAAGGTGGTGGTTACCTGCACCATGCTCATTCATAAAAAGTGACATTACACCTGGGTTTTTTTCTTCCTTGCAGCAGCCCTTGGTCAGGCTGAGAGGTGGGGCCAATACTGGAGAAGGAAGAGTTGAAGTGCTGAAAAATGGGGAATGGGGAACTATTTGTGACGATAACTGGAACCTGATTTCAGCCAGTGTGGTCTGCCGAGAGCTGGGC
This sequence comes from Crocodylus porosus, assembly GCF_001723895.1. Lineage (NCBI taxonomy): Eukaryota > Metazoa > Chordata > Crocodylia > Crocodylidae > Crocodylus > Crocodylus porosus. Next base: position 1,725,532 of record NW_017728897.1, read on the forward strand.
TTTGGGAGTGCCAAGGAAGCCATCACAGGTGCAAAGCTTGGGCAAGGTAAGGATGAGAATGCAATGGGCCATCAGTGCTGACTGCCTTTGGAGAACTCTCCATTGAGATGAACAAGGAAGTTTCTTCCAAACTGGGGTAGTCCCATGAGCTAGAATCAGATGCTGAGGCCCGCAGTTTCCCTTGAAGACCTAAGCACAAGGTTCACTGGAAGTTGGTGGGAATTGCAGTTAGACCTGGATAGAAATGGGGCTCTTCATTTCATAGGAGATTCCACAATTTTAAGAAGTTGGGTTCCAATTTGGAACAAGAAGCTGAAACTTCCCGTAGAACTAAAATTTTGGCACAGTTTCCTTTGGAATGGTAAGACTGTTTTGATTTTGGTAAGATACAATTGTCTTTTATTTTATTAAAATATCGTAATATTTTTGCATTCTCTTTTCTGATACATATTCAATATTGAAGTCAAAACAAATGTTTTTACTTTTTTTGGTAATACATTTTTGTCCCGATTTTGGTGAATAGCAAAAAAGTAATTATATGGACCAAAATTGTTGGATTGATATAATTTTATTTTATTGGCTTCATAGGTTCATAAATGTTTAGATACCTGTACAACCATTCAATACATCTCTTAATAGCACAGAATTGTTATTGATACTAGCACCGTATCCCTACAGCTGGAAATGACAGCAGCTACAATAGTATTGGGGGTAGAGAGGTTTCCTTCTTCTACACTTGTCTTTTTAAAAGCTAGCAGATGAATGCTAAGCACAGGAAGCAACAGTTCAATAACTCTTAAACGTGGGAAAGTTGGACTTCCCTATCTTTGTGTAAGCAGGAAGCCAAACTAAATGGTATGGCCTTACATATATTCAGAGATTTAAAAGGCAAAAGGTGTTACTATGATGAGAGAGTGGGACCTCCTTTGTAAGGTAGGTGGAGATATTTCAGAGTAGTGCTCAGCAGTGGGGAGGACTTTATTCTTCTGTAGCTGAGACTGCTGACCCAGTAGCTTCTGGTTGAACAAGACCACATGATTTAGGAAGAGATAAAATCTTTCTTTAAGGATATCTGTGAATGCTGAATTTATCCCTTCCCTTAGACTGTCATTTCAACAATTATTGACTCATTGTTAAATAATGAAAAAGCTTAAGAAAAATTCCAGGATGGATGTCTTATTGCAGTTTGGTACTAAAGATGGGCTTAAATTCAGCTCTGGAGTCTTGATCCAGCCCATTTATAAGTCTAGGGATCATTTGTACAGATCCAGACCAGATTTGGGTTAGGATTTCCTGTGCCTAGGACTCATTTGGATCTCAGACTTATTGGTTGGTTCTCTAGATTTAAGATTCTGTCCCAAACCTGCCTTTAAAATCTTTGCTCCTATATGCATAGCATAAAATCTAACTGAAATCTGCCAAATCAAAGCTACATGCTGTAAAACCAAACAAATAGGTGAAACTCCTCCAGGCCATTGTGGTTTGGTGAAGGGAAGGGAAAATTAATTACATGTTTAAAAAAAAGAAAGAAAAAAAAAGGTGGAGGTGGAGTAGTCCAGAATAAGAAAACCTTAAGATGTGCCCTTATGGTCCCATATTGCCAAGGAGACTTGTGGCAGAGTGCAGGTGCAGCCAATATAGTGTTTAAAGCCTTTAAAAAGGAACATTATTATCCTGCAAAAATCATTCCTGCCACGTGAGCAGAGAAAACATGTTGCTTCCCAAACATGGAAACTTTTAGCAGTGGCTACTCATTCCCAGTTACATTCTTTCCTTTTTCTTTGAATGCTGAACATCAAGTTCCCGAGCTTTTGAAATGTGTCTCTAGGGTCATTAAACTTGTTTAATCCCGTTTATTGAAATTGATCTCTGCTACTGGAGTGCGAAAAAGGCTCTTATGGTTCAAACAGGAATCCAAATTCATATTGCGGAATAGGCAGGCAGTAAGATTCTCTTAATCCCATAGGACACAGTGGACCTTAACTCTGCTGTCTTTGCCTTCCAACTGGAGTACTTACGCTGTACCTTTCACAATTAGCTATCTGCATATTTATCCATTTACATGGATTTAAAGAGATGGGCAAGCACACTTCTCCTGGGCTTGGTGTTTTAGCCCATGAATTATATTGTATAATGTACTATAAAGGATACAATTAAAATGTTTAATTGTGTTCTATGCCATCTGGAAGTCCTGACCAAGACTGAGGTACTAGCACTGTTAGTTGTCGTATGTATACTGATAGGAGAGTGCCTATCCTACAGAGTTCTCAGTCTGACTAACCATGACAAAGGAAGGATGTCATTTTACAGATGAGCCATTAAAGCACAGATTAAATGATTTTTCCCATGGTCGCAAAGGGAGCCTGTTGCACATCAGAGAAGAGAGTTGAGGCCACGTGAGTCTCAGGCCAGTATTTTAATATGTCCATCAAGTCCTTAACAGCTCTCAGCCCACTTTATTCCACAAAACCTATGGGAAAACATATCTGTAGAACTTAAAAAGATAGGCTGAATGGCTCACCAGGGCCCAAGTCATGTACCTTTTGCTCACATTAATTGTGCCACTGAATTTAAATGAGATTGCCCATGGGAGTCAGGTTTACAGGATAGTGCAGATGCATATGGACTGAAGTCATTCTCTTCACAGGAAATGAAGGAAAAGTGCAACAACGCTGCTACTAATTTGATCAGATAATTTCAGTGCAGACAGCAGGGCAACATAGTGACATTCCAGTGCCTTAATGACAGGCAGAGTCAGCAAAGAGACTTAATGGAGGAGGACAAAATGCATCGGAGCTATGTACATCAGAGCCAGGTCCTTGCTCTCTTTCCTATTAGTTCATAGGTTTCATGCTTTAGATGCTTTGGGTCCTCGGTCCTTTTTCTGTATCCATCCAGCATTCCTTGTGCATTATCCCGCAGTTCTGGGCAGAATCAGCTTTTACCCACTATCTGAGCTATCTGGCAGCGGGCAAAATTACTGGGTCAGTTTTTGTCCCTCTAGATGGAGACCACAAGTGAGATTTTTATTAAGTTAAAAACCAAATGGGGTGTGAATTCCCCTTGGTTTCTCTTGTTGGTCTTCAATTTTTAATTAAAAAATGAAGAAAACTCCCCTTGATTTCTCTGGGACTGTTGACCAGGCTGTTGGCTTCAGTGGGAGATATAGGTGAGTCATGATTTTTGGAACCTAGAACAGTAGGAGTCAGAGAGAAATGTCCCGTTGGATTATCCAGCCCTTCTGTTTATTCATTCGAACCATCACCTTCCTAGTACAGAAGTATAGCCTGGGCACAGAAGTGCGTGTCAGTGGTGTTACTTTTAAATGCCTTGTCCAGCCTGCCCTGGAGTTCATGCCAGCCATGCTGCTTTTCCTGTGAGAAGGGGGCTCTGAAAGGATGGCACACACCAGTGTTCTGCTTATATAATCTGATGTACACAAAATGCCTCAGTCCAATGAAAATATTACAGATGGGAGAGGGGAAATTTGCAGTTTCCATTATAATTAGGCCTATTCTGAAGCGCTCCGTTAAGGAAAAAAAAAGTTCCACTTACGAAGCACAGCAAATGTTATGCGTCTCCTGGCCTAGAGGCCTTGTGACACGTACCAAAAAAGATGTTTCTGTTTGGCAAACATACCCTCTACCCCAAGGAGAGTGTTAGTCAAATGTCCTCGGAAACATTGGGACAATAAGCAGAATTAGATGGGGAGCAGTGGAAGAGAGAGGGAAGTCAGCAGTGCCATCAAGACGCCGCCGATTAGAACAATTACTCTTGTTCTTTTGGCATTTAGCTCAGATTATACCCAATTCTTTTGCAAACCTGAGGAGTGGCATTTTGTGCCCGAAAGCATGTCTGACTTTTCTCCCAACTATAGAGCTGGTCTGATGAAAAGATTATTGTTAAATGAATCTTACTTCTGGCTTTTTTTTTTAATGGACCATCACAACTACAATATTGCTACTTGACCTGTTTGACAGAGGTCAGAACAATTGCATTAATTTTGCTTTCTCTGAATGTTCTCTGAATATAGATTATGAGAAAGATTTAGTATGACAGAACAGTAGAAGTGGGTACAGGAATAGTGCATCCTGCCTCTGCACAGGGAATTGGATTAAGTGGTCCTTGAGGTCCCTTCCAACCCTCTGATTTTAGGATAATGTTCTGTGAAAAGCAGATTCCCTCTTGGTTTCCAGTGTTAATGTCCCCTAAATCTTATGCCTAGCTTAGTCTGAGGGCAATATCAAGGTCCAAGTATCAAGGAAGAGAAACATCAGGGCCATCAGGTATGGTCTGGGAGACGTGATTGCTCCTTTCTATCCCTAGCTCTTATAATTGTTCTATGAATTAAGGAAGGAAACAGTAAATAAAAATGTTCTTCAGAACTGGCCTGAGGAGCCCCTGTGTACTTTGCCCTCTCTTGAATCTGCAGAAGTCTGACCATGTGGCATATTCTCCAGGCTGATTGTTTAGACTGTAGCTAACAAACAGCTGTGCACATCTGGGCCCCTAGTTCTCCAGCCTCTGCATGCTGGCTGTCAGTCAGATTCAACAGGAGTTTTCAAAAAAAGAAAAAAAAAGTGGGGTGGGGGTCATACCCACTGAAAAGGGTCCTACCACTGTTAAACGAACTATCATCTGCTGCCTTCCTTCCTCAGCTGTTTCTTCTGAGGTGGAGGTTAAAAAGAGAAAATACATATATTTCTTTGTTGAGGACTCCACAAAGATGGTTTTGTGGCTGAGGCTCGGAAGATCAGGTTCTGTCCCTGGCTCAGCCATTGACTTCCTCTGTCAACTTGGGCAAGTCATTTGAATTCTCAGTACCTCAGTTTCTTGGGTGTACAGTGAGAGGATGAGATTCTACTTCCTCCTTGTCTATATGAAAGGTGAACCCCTTGGGGCGGGAACTGTTTCTTATGATGTGTGTGGGGAGCCTCAATCTTGCACAGGGTCTCTAGCCCCATGATATCGGGGACTGAAAAATCAGCGGCACCTGTCAATCTTGGTAATAAACATATTGCTCCTCTTCTTTTTTCACCTGCCTGCCATTAGGTGTTTGTAGCACAGTTTTCTGTCCTTCCAAAGACAGAATCAGAAATAGATTGGACTGTCTCTCTGCAGCAATTGCTATGTGCCGTACATGTCAAAAAGGAAATGACTCTGTAATGTTTGCCCGTTCATATTTCTGCTTCTTCTAGCTTGCGGAAAGGGCCGACTGGGTACGTGTGGGAGTGGGGAGGTAATTTTAGATTTAGTAACTGTGGGCAGACTTCTCATCCTCTTGGAAAACTCATTTCTGGGCAGTGCCTTCTATTTCCATGGTCCTGCAAAACGTGCTACTTACCAGGAAGCAGCAGCTGGATGTCAGGTTGATATAGTCATCAGTGTGCTGCAATTAAATGATCCATCTGCAAAACATGCCACGTCGCGAGTCTAGAATGAAATAAAGTCTCTAGAGCAAAGGGGTTGAGGGGAAGTCAGGATCCGGCAAATCTGGAACAAGGAGCCAGCAGGCAGAAATCAGGATAAAGCATGAAGCCCGAACACACTGATAAAAGCCAGGAAGCTGCTAACTGATCCCAACTGCCCCCATGTGTGTTGTGCTTGCACTTTTCTGCCCTTTTCTGGTGAATAGTAATATGGCATTACTGGGTGGAAGTTACAGCCCGATTGGATCAAACTATTGATTACTTGCAAGCATTTCAGTGTCACAAGTCAGGCGTGAGCTATTTCAACACGCATCTATTACTGTGCTGAGGTGATGGGGAGGACTGCTGCTGTAGCTGTCTCTCAAGGTAGTTCTTTGGTAACAACCAATGTTCCCGTTCTTGGATCCTATTAATGTCAGTTTTCTTGGACTCCTCAATGGCACACCTGTATTTGAGATTACTTGTTTGCTTGGGTTTTTATAAATCCCTACATAAGTTGTCCTACTGTTCCGGAAAATAGATATATATGTTGCCATTTCAAATGTCGGCTTGATCAAGTGCAGGTTCCTGTTGTATAAACCCTGCCAGAAAAATGGGTCATAATTTTAAAGATTCTCTGGCTGAAGTCTATAAATTGCAGAGCAATGGAAACTTGGCTTTTCTTTTCTTTTTGGCCCATTTTGAAAAAAAAGTAGACTGCTGAAAATAATTTCTGAAAACTAAAAACAAGCTGTGAGATGACCTTAGAAGAAATGACATAGATTCTACCAAGAATAGTGTGTTGGAATCCGGATGCGGTTGTGTCTCACAATATAATGTTTTATTGCTGTTAGGCGCACTCACCTTGGGAATAATGACTACATGTTTATTTCTCTTGAAGGGATCGGTCCTATTCACCTAAATGAAATAACATGTACAGGGTCAGAAAAATCCATCACGGACTGCAAGTTCAATACGGAGTCGCTGCGTTGTAATCATGAGGAAGATGCTGCTGTAAGGTGCAACGTTCCAGCCATGGGTTTCCAGAATCAGGTAAGAAGCCAAATTCTCTGGATAAAAAAGCATAGCAAGCTTAGTGACTTCTCTTTCCAGGGGCTTACAAGGCCTGTTAAAACATCTAATTGACTGTGGGAATAGTAACTCAAAGGAAGTGGTAGAACCGCTGTCATTTTTGAGCATTGAAAAGAAGACTGGGGAAAACACTGTAAAATACATAGCTGAAAATTGTCCTGGGCTGACAGTAAAATACCTCTTAAAAATCTGACACCTAAGCCCTGAGACTCCTAAACATCAAGGTCAGTGGGAGATAAAAGCCAAGTGCCCAGGTGACTTGGGAGATGACCAAATAGGTTTTTCTGTTAAGCAGAGCAGCCTCTTCAACTTTGCAGTGGCTTTATAAATCTATAAAAATAAAACAATCATTGCTTAGGTATTAACTTCCTCACCCTGGAAGTCTTCATGAGCGGGAACATGCACATTTAAGCTGTTTAAAGAAAATGAATTTAATATGGGATCTCTCCTGTCATTTTGTCTAGTAGTGTTTTGGAAGAAGAGTGATGCCCTGAGTTGGTTTTAATGCTACAATCAGCCTGTATAGAGGATAGCTGTCCTTTTAAGAATGTTTGGTTACCTTTACACAAGGCATCGGCCCTAAAATAATCTTGTACGCTTGATTGGAGATGAGGAGAGGAAATGTATTGTATGGATTGCCTGATGATAAAAGACAGGCTCAAGCTCTGTTGTATGCCAGGAATTGTGTGGCTCAGACTGCTTCGTGTAATTACTGGCCTCAAGATATTATTTATGTTCAACATTCCTGGAAAACAAAACAGTGCAACAACTACCTGAAGTTCTGTAGCTGCAATCAAACACCATTCAGAGGAGACAGAGAATAGTTGTCTTGGGGCTATGTTTTTTCAGTGAAAAATAATACTCCGAGGAAATACCAGGATTCAACAGCTGTGCCTTCCAAAGGCAATCCCAAGGCTTGTGGCTCCTGATGGACTGACTGATCCTGATTGTGTACGTTCTGCCTTTCCATGTCAGTGCCAAAGGGCCAATGGTAAAATTCCCTTCTCCACAGTGGCTCTGTAGCGGTCTTTGTGCCATTTACATCGTACCCTGACATTCAGGTAGGGTTTAGCATGGTGACTTTGCATCGGCTCTGCACAATGGGGAGTTTTTCCCCATGAGAACAACAGAGGCTTTTCTCAAGAATGCCCCAAGGGCAGATTTATCATTGAACTGCTATGCATCTTCCCTTGAGAGACTTCCATAGTTGAGGTGGCCTGTTTGAATTAACCTGACAGCCCTTTAAGTGTACTGGGAGGTTTTATGCAGAGATGCTGTTGTGGTTTAGCCACTTGGCTTGGGCTGTGCTCTCTGTTCAAACATAGACTTCCTGTGTGGACCTGGGCAGATCATTTAAGGCCAGGCTCTAAAGGAGACTTAACATTTTTGTGTGCATCTGTCTTCTGGTTGCCCAGCTTTAAACACCTGGTACCTGACTGCACCTGGATCTGTCCCGTCTAAAGCTGGGTGCCCAGGGAGTGATGAACACAGAGGCCACTTGGAAATATGGTTATAAACGCCTCCTCTGGTTCTTAGTTTTCCTGTCTGTAAAATGAAGGTTATAATGCAGCTGTCTCTTAAAGACTACTCGGGAATATCTGGAAAGGAATTTCATTCCGGGGTGCTGAATGGCACAGGGAAACTTAGCCGCATTTGCCGGCAAAGTGCTAAGTGTGTCAAGGGGGGTATCCCAGTCCCTCACCCTGCAGAAGCCTCTAGGGCAGCAACACTGCCCTGTGAGGTTATCTTGGGAATCCCAGCTCTTTTTAGAAGTAATAAAATGCAGTTGTGCTTGGAATCCTGTCATAGCTTCAGTTAAAATTACTAATCAGATATGTGGTAGTTTATTTTCTTTATATGACACAGAAAAATGAGAAGGGTGGTGTAGCGGGGAAACCTGTGGGGCTGGGCCTGTCTGGAGGCAGTTGCTGGGCTCCTGCAAAAGTTTGTGGCAGCTGCTGGTCCTCTGCCACAGCACTTCAACTCACGTTCAGACACTGGCTCCAGACCCTCTTGGCAGGAAGAATAGCAGGCGCTTGTGATTTATGTTGGAATAATTTTGGCTCAGCTCTTCTTGTACCATTTCGTTTGAACATCTGTATTGTATTACACCAGAGAGGAAAATACATTTTGAGCAGTGGAACAATATTTCCCCAGCTGCTTATTTTTCTGTGAGGCCACTCCTTGTGCCAGTCCAGTGCCTTGTGTCACTGCAGGCACATGGTTCCTCCTGTGCAGAGTCAGCTCATAGTCTAGGCCATGTTTGAGCCCTGTGTGCTTGCAGCCCTTCAGTTTTTGTGTTCTGGTAACACATGGGGCCCTGCTGTGGTAGGCCTTGATAAACAGGGAGAAAGCCTATGCCCTGGCAAACTTGTAATATAGATATAGAGGATAATTGTTGGGAGGAAAAAGAGAAAAAAGGTCACTGACAGACATGTTAAGATCTGCAAATCTTTTGAGGAATGTTGAACAATTCAAAGGTTTTATATTGATCGTTTAGTTGGCTTGCTGGGCTGAGAGGTTGGAGATCTGGGTTATGTCCTCTGTTGGGCCTTTGACCTGTAGTATGACCCTGGGCAGTCTCTTCCACTATTATGTGTAACATCGGGATCGTAGCACTGGATTCTTTTGGTAGGGGGCTCCGAGATCTAAGCAAGAAAGGTGCAGATCACTGTTTGCATGTCATACACTCAGCACTTGATAAATAATTCTGGCTGCCCTGAGGGGTTGGTTCAGGCTCCTGCTTATCCAAATGAGCTGTTATTTATTCTCAGTACCCTAGTGCGTAGAGTCTTCAACTTGGAATGAGACCCCGTTGTGCTGGATGCTACACCAGGACATAGTGAGAGAGATTCCCTGCCCTAAGGGCCATGCAATCTAACTAGGTGGAGCAATAACATATAGGCAAGACCTGTAAACCTCCTGCTTTTAGGGCATAACCCAATCTCTAACTATGGGAGCTGGGGTAAAACGTTGCTTGGGGGCATTTTATTTGATAACTGCCAGCAGCACTGATTCTTTCGGCTGCCTGTGAAGCAACTGGTATTGGCTCCCACTAGAGAGAGGACATTAGAATAATTAGACCACAGGAATGATCCAGTTAGTTCCGCAGATAGCCAAAGGATTAGAGAAGGGCAGTATGATCATCAGTCTGTTACAGGACAGAAGCCCAGAGAGATTAACTAAGTGGCCCAGGATCACACAATCTGTGGCAGAGCCAGCATTGAACTTGGATTGCTTCAGTCTGGTGCCCTAACCACAAGCTTTGATAAAACTCAAAGACTTTGAACTCTCCCATGCCAGCTGTTGCAAATAGTTCTATATACCACCAGCTCTAACATGGCTTTATAAATAACACATTCAAATGTGAGCGGAGAACTCATTCCGCTGCCCACTTCTGCAAGCCCAGCATCTCTTCATACGTGGAACTAGATCAGCAGAGAAATTCCTGGCAATTGCTTTTAGAGAGCTGAACGGAAATCTTTTTCCTTTTTCCTCCCCTCCAGCTGCGTCTGAGTGGTGGCCGCAACCCATACGAGGGCCGGGTAGAAGTCCTCATGGAGCGCAATGGGACCTTGAAGTGGGGGACAGTCTGCAGCGAGAACTGGAGCACCGTGGAAGCCATGGTGGTTTGTCGCCAGTTGGGCCTTGGTTTTGCTAGCCATGCCTTTCAGGTATGTCACCCTCTTCTCATGCACCTGTGGGTTGACCTGAGCTGAGGCAAATAATGGTAGCTTTGCCCTTATGCCATGCTTATCTGCATAGCCTGGGCAGGATCTAGGTGAGCTTCTCTTCAGGTGTACCTCAGTCCTTGCTTAGAGGGTCTACCTCTGAGGAATGTGATGATTCAGTCACTATTGCTTGCTCTGTGCTTGGCCTTCTTGCTCAGAAAGCCAGCAGTGATGGTGGTGTAAATATTGTGGACAGGCATCTCTTAGATCCCCACTGTAAAATACGTTCTTCTTCATAGAAGCCCCTAGTTGGTAATCAGATGGCAACCATTTTATTCCCAAGCATAGAGAGACTCCACAGCCCCTTCCCTGGTACCTTCCAAGTCCCTTAGGACTCAGAGATTTGGCCCCATTCTTCTTTCCCATGTGCATCAGCCACGGAGGCAGGACTAGCTTTGCAGCACTGCTACAAAAATGCAGAGGATTCAGTGAGCAGGCTAAGGAGTGTGTGTATGTGTGTGTGTGTGTTGGGGGGGGGGGAGTTGTTTGCTTTTTTTTAAGTCCCCCATGAAATCATTGGCCTACATCATGACTGTTACACCTGCAGAGCATAACCAGCATCAGCTCAAAGTAGGTTCATGACTTTCTTTGTCATCTTCCAAGTCAAACTCAGAGATCACCAGGAATTCCTCTGTAGAAATGCATGGCTCAGAGTCTTTATCTCACGGTGAGCTCAGAATCATTTGCTCTAACATAGGGCAGTATGAAGTTTAGCAGGGTTGATAGGCACATACCAGGGATGTGACCCTTGGGCTAAGGACAGAAATAGCAGGACTGCCAAGAAAAATAAGACATCTAGAAGAACCTTTGTCTTTTCAGGGCACCAATTTCTAACACCTTTCTGCTGGTTTTTGCTGAACTTTTGGTGCAATGTTTGTCCTGACTTTAATCCCAAGGGACCCTCGCAACCATTAAACCAATGCACAGACTGTCTAGATTAACATTTTTTATTGCCATTAAAAACAAAAATAGGCACCTCCTCCTATGAATGCATTAGCCCTTTAAAAGCATGCTGAAACACTGGAGAGTAGCTTTGGACATGGTGTGAAGAGCAGTATATAGAATTGAAATGATTTGTGGGGGTCAGGGAGGTAAAGTATAAGGTTTATCAGGTGAGCGAAGCATCCTGAAGGCAATTAGGGAAGTTCATCAGATAGTGAAAAGAGACTATAAACAAAGCTGGTGGTTTCCTCTTTCACATTTGGGTCCAGGAAATGCTTCTTTTTTGTAGATAAATTATTGCTTCCTATGTATCCTGGGATTGGAATACTGAGGGAGAAGATTTAGATATTAGGCCATATTGATGGGGCATATTGCAAACAACTTAAGTGTTCAGCAGTTGCAGGGGCAGTAGTGTTGTGTACAGGTCCCTGGAAGACCTACAGAGACTGAATGTCTGTCCTCTAAGTGGGAGACCAAACCCGTCCTGATGGTAGTGGTGGTCACCCACCTTCATGTCACCAGCACCATTCAGAGGGGCCTAATTCTCCAGGTCGGGGAGGGTGCGGGTTCTAATTTTGCTGCAGTCTCCGCCTACAAGACTTTGCATTCACAGCTAGTGCAGCACTCTACTTACACTAACCACTTTGCTGGTTTTCCACTTATTTTCTTGTGCGGCTGCCAAGTTGGAGTGTGAAAACCCAGGGCAGCTGTGTGCATCTAACGGCATTCTTCCCAGCTGACAGAGCACCGATAGCCCAGCTTGAAAGACGGCATTTTCCTTCTGCAGGGGATGCTGGTATTGAGAACAAAAAAAGTCCTTATATGGTTCCAGGCTGTATCTTATACAAGAACGTAAAGCAACATGTGTGGAAGAGGAACAGCCCTGTGTGCACATATCTGTGCAAAAAGGGGATTGCTAACAAAGGTGCTGCAACAGGAGCATTGGTACAGGACGTCCTCCTCTTCTGAAAGGGACTCTCAGCTTTGATGCTTCCTCAGAGGAGAGCAGAATAAGGTGATTTTTCACCAAGGAGATGAAATTCCCTTCATCCAAACATCTCCGGGAATTTCTCAAATAGAAATACAGTAGCAAGATTAGGGCTAGGCATGGTATGAACACATAGTAAGAGACAGTCCTGCCCTGCAAAGCTTGCAATTCAAGTAGAAAAGACCTACTGAAATAGGAAAAAGAGCAATGAGATAAGTGCTAAGGCACAGGGAAGCTACATGACTTGCCCAAGGTGTAGCAGTGAGACTGTGGCAGAGCTAAGAATTGACCCTTGAATCCCAGATGAGTGCCTTAGTTTTAGATCATTTGTCCCCTTAAACAGTTGAGCCTCCTGGCACTCCTGTCAGGGTGGGAGAGAATCGCTGTCCCTATATAGAGAGGGAAACTGAAGCACAGAAAGGTTTTGTTCTGCAGTGGCAGAAGTGCACAGGCTGAGAGCTTTCAGAGTAGGACAGGAATTTTAACACATTGTCCATAAATTTCTGTGGCTTTGAAACTCTCATATGAAGAATCTGGATCCCAGGCTTCTGCTTCACCCACAGTAAGAGAAGTCCCTCCTTGATCTCAGCAGTCAGCACTTCACAAAGTCCAGAGAGTGCATGACCTTTCTGACAAGGATCTTGCAAACTATGCCTTTGAACCAGGCAAACCCCCTGAGGCATCGGAGGCTACAGGATTTGGCCTGCAAATGATATTTGGAGAGGGCCTTGCTGTGGGGATGGGTTTGGCTCCTGAATGCTCTTTGTAGTTTGCTGGCCTGGTGCAGGCCATTAGTCATGTACCAGTGTTTTGATCGCACTCTAGAGCTTCCTGTTGTCCTCCATGCTGCACAGATGTTGCAAAGGAGATGGGATTAGTTGCTTGCCATCTAACCCAATGTGGCAGCTTATCTGACTGGAAAACAGACTGAGGATGAATTCATAAACTGGACAGGGAGAGCTGGGTGGAGATAGGAATTTGAGTTGGATAACAGCAGGGCAGAGTTGTAAGCCAAATTGGAGCAGAGATGAACTTCAGCTTTCATGTCTACCGAGAGGGCTTGGGAGGCAAGACTTCTGGGCTAAATCAGTTTTGTAACTGGACAGACATCCCAGAAATGCAGGCATGTGCCTGCAGTGGCTCAGGCTAGAAGCTGGGGTCGGGGTGGGGGTGCTAGAGCAGCCCTCCATTTGTTTGCACAGGGCTGAGCTGAGGGAGATGTGGCCAGGCCCCTGCGCTTTGATTGTTCCTCCCCCTGCCCCAAGCAGCCCAGCAGGGAATGTGCATCACCCCTAACTCAGTGTTTATCAACCCATTAAGAAAACAAAGCTTCTCTTCATTAACAAATGGAGCTCTTCTTAAATAGCTCTTCCAAGGAAGGACATTAAGCAACCTGTTGATTAGCTCCAAAAACCCTGCCTGCCTCTGTCCTCTCCTACAGCATGGACTGTAGCCAGCATGTGGTCTGCTAGCTACTGCTGAGAGGAGTCTATGTAAAGCAGAGGGGTGGGGGAATAATCCCTGCTTAGCAGGGAGAAGCCAAGCAGATGCCTGCAGTCTCTGCTGAAGCTCCAGCGAGGGAGGAGAGGGGAGGGGCCAGCCCTTCTGTGGAGCAGAGAACCCCGCCCAGCCCAGAGAGCATGCTGGGATGCTGGGGGAGTCTGGTTTATCTTAAACCAGCAAGGGGTCTGGGACAGACATTGCATAAACCGGTTTGAGCCAAATC
>NW_017728897.1:1739518-1765871 GCF_001723895.1 Crocodylus porosus
TCAAACTGGTTTATGTGCACTGAACATCTGTTCTGTTACAGGTTTAAACCAGTTTCTGATCACTTAAACTGGTTTATGTATAATGTCTGTCCCTAGCCCTAAGGGTCATCTCTCGTATGCAGGGGGGTTGGGGAGGACATTGTGATCTCATGTGTAGTCAGATCCCCTGAATTATGTTCTTTCTTCTGCTATTGATTTATTGTGTGGCCCTTGAAAGGTTATTTATCATTCTTTTCCTCACTATCACTACCTGTACGGCACAAACAACAGGGATGTTGTATAGGTTAAGTAGTCTGTATGGTGCCTTGAAGATGTGAAGTGCTAAGTATTATACGAGATGTCTGAGATAGCTCAGGGGCTTCAGTACTTTCACTGCAAGCAGGAGGCTCCATCTGATAAAATACCTTCTGGCAACAGTTTCAGGTCATGCACACAGATTGCTACAATTTGCCTAGTATGAATTGCAGTGATTAAAGCATGATGGAGTGGGATGGGACCTGGGGGTATAAGCCTCTGACTATGCTTTATGTTGGCAACTATGTAAACTGCACAGAGATTGCTGTAGCACTCCTTTGACTTAGTACAGTACAAAATCTCAGCAGCATAAAACAGTGGGTTGCAGACTAGTCAAAGCGTCTCACTGAGGTCTTATTAATGAAGATCTCAATTTCTGCAAAGCTGCAGCAAACCTGAAACAGGAATTCTTGTGTTAATGAACTGACAGATTAAACTGTGGTATCTGAATGCCTGGATATTGTTAAGTTAGCTTTTTCCCCCTAGTTCCTTATTTTTTTAGGAAAAGAAAATAATTGTGTTTCTTTAAGTTTGCCCTCTGGTAACTGGGCACAAGTGTTGCTTTCACTCCACCTAGAGTAGCTATTGTATGCATGTCTTTGTTGTCTGCTGCCAGTGCACAGCACATAGTATAGCATAGTAGAGTATAAGAGTGGCTGCCCAGATGCTCGGGGGGCACAGTGCCATTAAGTGTTAAGAAATTCACAATCAGCTAATTAGTAGCAGCTCCTGATAAAGGTTGTGTGTGGAAAAGCTGATGAACTGCATAGCTCACCATTTACTGAGTTGTTCCTGTGTTTCCAGGCTGGCTGCCAAAGCCTGGTGAGCTGGTGAATTTAGAACCAAGGCATGTTAACTTTTCATACTTTAATGAAATCACCTTGGGCAAATCTTAGCCTTGCTCTAGACAGGGGTGGGCAAAATGTGGCCTGGGAGCTGGATGCGGCCCACCAGGCCTTTCTAACCGGCCCACAGGGCCCCTAAAAAATTTAGAAAATTAATTTAGAAAACCTTTGATGGCTTGCCAAAACTCTGTAAGTGGCCCTCTGCCCAAAATAATTGCCCACCCCTGGTCCAGGAGATATAACAATACATGTGGTTCATGACCAAGACTGGCACAGAAGCCAGATCTTTGCATGGAGCACCAATCATGGGGTTACAGACATGGCTCCAAGGACATGACCTGCCCATAAAGGGTGGGACAAAGATTTTCGGAAGGGACTGGTGATTTTGGTGCCCATGTAGAGAGAGATCCCTTAACAGAGACTGATTTTCAGGAAGAAGGTGCTCAGAGCTATATGAAAATTAGGCCCCTTTAAAGGGTTTGCAGTTGGACACCAACAATCACCAGCTGTTTTTGAAAATGTGGAGTTAAGATCAAAACCCTCCATCTTCTCCAGAACAGGGCATATTAGAGATGCCGTCTAAAGAAGACCTGGCTTGGTGACTGAAGCAAATAGATATTAGTAGGAGCATTGCCAGCAGACTGAGGGAAGTGATTATTCCCCTATGTTCAGCACCGGTGAAGCCACGTCTGGAGTCCTGTGTCCAGCAAAAATAGTTTGGGGGCTAGGGGACATGCCTTGTGAGGCGAGGCTGAGGGAGCTGGGCTGGAGAAGAGAAGACTGAGGGGATTTAATAGGAGCTGTCAACTACCTGCAGGCTGGGTCCAGAGAGGCTGGAGCTGGACTGTTCTCAGTGGCGACACATGACAGAACAAGGAACAATGGTCTCAAGTTGCAGCAAGGGAGGTTTAACTTGGATATTAGGAAAATTGTCCTCCCTAGGAGGGCAGTAAAACACTGGAACAGGTTACCCAGAGAGGTGGTGAAATCACTATCCTTAAAGGTTTTTAAGGCTTACGTAGACAAAGTCTTGTGTGGGATGATATAGGTGGGGATGGTCCTGCTTTGAGCAAGGGCTTGGACTGGATGACTTCCTGAGGTCCCCTCCAACCCTCATTTTCTATGATTCTCTATGCCCCAAAACAGGAGACTGAGAGCGCGTTCAGAGTTGCTAGCCTCTTTCAGAGTGGTGCCGCTTCGCTAGATAGGCTTCTGTGTGGGGAGCACCGCTTCTCCCTGCAGCGGAAGAGGGCTTTGTTGCCTGTTCCAAATGCAAATGCACATCCTTTTAACCTAAAACTTGATGCTGTCTCCTTTGTTACTGTCTTTCTCATACACTTTCTGCATCTGGAATTCAGAAATCCAGATCTGTCCTGCTGATGGCATGTGCCCCTCCTATAAGAGAGCTGTGGATATTACACTTGATCTGAGCCTTCAAAGGCCGAGACGTGTATCCAATAACCTGTTTCTGTCCCTTTCCCTAGGAAACTTGGTACTGGCATGGAGACATCAGTGCTGATGATGTCATTATGAGTGGCGTGAAGTGTTCAGGCACAGAGATGTCCCTGGGTCACTGTCGGCATGATGGCTCCAGAGTTTCATGTCCCAGGGGTGGTGGCCGCTTTGCTGCAGGAGTTTCCTGCTCAGAAAGTGAGTTCCTTTTATTTTCTCTTATTCGAGATGCATAGACAACCAAGGCCAATACTGGAGCCATCCCCGTTATGGGATGTAGGAAAGGAAAGGGAGGGGGGCCAGGGACTGCATGAGAAATGCAGCACTAAAATGTCCAGGATGCAGGGGGTGGAGAACAGGGTATACAACTGCTTGGAGGGCTCTGTATTTGGATTTCTTCCCTGTCCTTTCCTCAAACTCTCCATCGGCTGCAGGTCTTCCCTTGATCACCTCCTCCTTTTTCCCATGACCCTCAATGTGCCCTGCTTCTCTTCAAAAGTGGTTTACTTCCCTTAGCTTCCTTTGCCTGAGCTGGCTGGCTTGTGCATGGCTCCCTGCAGAGGGTTAAGCTGGTGCACTGACTTCTGGCTAATACCTGTTCTGGCTAGGGTGCCAAGCCAGTGTCTGCAGCTGAGATGTGACTAGTGCATGGCAGGCCATTGGTTTGGTGTAGACATCTCTCAAGAAGCTGGTGTCACGTTTTCTTCTCCCTGCCCTCAGCTGCCCCTGACCTGGTGCTCAACGCCGAGCTGGTGGAGCAAACCTCCTACCTGGAGGACCGGCCAATGTTCATGTTGCAGTGTGCGCTGGAGGAGAACTGCCTGGCTTCCTCTGCCGCCAACACATCCATTACCTCAGGCTACCGGAGGCTCCTGCGGTTCTCCTCCCAGATCCACAACAACGGGCAGTCTGACTTCCGCCCAAAGAATGGCCGCCACGCCTGGATCTGGCATGACTGTCACAGGTGAGTACATGGGTTGCTCCCCCTTTTGCCTCTTGTGCTAACACTCTTCAGCTCCTTGGGTTCTGTGAAGGTATTGCAGCAGGCACAAAGCATAACCTCCTCTGCTGTCCCTGCTGGCAGTGCAGCAAATGCTATGGGTTTTGGGTCTGTTCTGCATGGACATGTACCCACATATCAAAGCCACTGGCACAACGGTACTCAAAAGCCTCTCTGAGTGGGTGTCATTTATGTTGCATACCCCAGCCACTCAGAATGTCGTGGGACAGAGCTGGGAACAGTCCACTTGAAAAATACAGGCCTGGAGCAGTGTGTACACACATACACACGTAGCAGGTTTATTCCAATAGAAAACCACTGATGTTGCCAGGCAGTGTTAGAATCCTATTGTGGTTCACTTTGTCAAGAAATTGCAAAACTGAAGAACACCAGACATTGCAGACCCAGAGATGCTTCCAGGAAAGTCTCTGGATTCCTCTGGGACAATACAAAAGGGTTTGTCATACCACCCTCTACAACATGCACAGAGCATCAGAACCCAGTGTGCTATATGTTGAAATGACTGATTTGAAATGCAGATCAGATGTGAGTAGATAATGCAGAGAGGATATTTAACAACAGTTGAACGCTATGATCCTTGCAGCCCTCTTCAGTGGGCTATTCAGCAGCCCTACACAGGCAAGGAAAGGCACCTCTGAGTTCCTTGTAAAAGACAACTGCCTCAGAAGGCAATTTATAAAATAATTTCACACAGAGCCTCTCGCTCTTTGCTTTGCAAGCTCCTGTCTTCTTGGATCATTACTTGGAATCGTCTGAAAGCTGTCTTTCGATCCCGTCAGCAAATATCCTCCATGGTAACCTACTTTCCAGTATGCTTTTGCACACAGAGCCTTTCTGGGCTCAGCTGGTTGTGGGCCATTTTGGCCCTTTTCTGTTTAGAAAAAGGAAGTGCGTTTCCAAAGGCAGTTTAAAAAAAAAAGTATAGTTTTCAGAATATCAGAGTTTGGTCAGAAACCAGAGGGGTGATAGTAGGCTGCTTTTTGGGAAGAATATTGGGTGCAAAGTCCCTGTGTGGTTATACAGCTATAATGCTAACATTATAGAGATGAGTATTGCACAAAATGTTAGTATGAATCTGTATATGACTGAGACCCATACGCACAGCAAGAGGCAGGGGCGTATACATGCCTGAATATACTGAGAGACACATTATCTGGATATACATATTATGTATGTAGCTAGGATACTGTTTGCACAGCATACAGATATACATATCTACACTACTTTCTGTAATTTAGCTATACACACAAAGCTATTCAGTACAAAATCAGCCCTAATGAAATACAGCAAGGTCAGGTGTTTTTTTTTCCCATTGCATTGCCAGTTATAGTGAAAGGAGCTGAGTTGAAATTTTAAGAGGGACACACATCACCCATGCTGCTAAAGAAAATTTGCACTAAGCCTTCAGTTGGTACAAATGAGTGGATCTGTCACATGTTCTGGCCATTAAGTGTCTCTGTGGAAAGGAAGTAGGAGGGGAGAGGAAGAAGCATCAGTGGTCTGGCTGTTTGAGGATGCTGAGTACTACCAGAACCCACTGATGTCAATGGGAGTCAGAGGTCTCATTCACAGTGGTTCTGAGCACCTGCAAAGTTGCATCCATAGTATGGATTAGGATTAGTTACAAGAGGTGCCTGTGGTTCCAGTTATCAAATTAGCATGGACACACGTATAACCCAGAGGTATCTGAGATTCTGCAGTTATTTCTCAATTGAAAATAAAGGTAAACAACTCTGTCAGACACTCTGGCAGGATCAAGGGTGACTTAAATGGCCATTGCTAGAAAGAGATGTCTTAAGCATGCAACAAGGAATCCACAAAGTGGGATCACTTGGCACCATCTGTCATTAGCTGACGATCCAACCAAAGCATGTTGGAAACCTTAATGGCACCATTACCTTCAAAACTAGAGTCCTCTGCTGATTTGAAGTTAAGAGGCAGGTATCAAACTCTACTTTCATAGATCCCCTCCATCTCTGACCAGCAAGATCCCATTCTTTCCATATCTCCTTCCTCTGAGACTCAAAAGGTGCCTTGCATTTAATTACTCCAACTGCTCCAGGCTCTGCTTTGTTTCATAAAAGTCCAGGCCTTCAGCACAGTGCAGACTGGCAAAGGAACAGCTTCACATACGATTGCCTGCCACTGGATCAGAGTGGTCAATACTGACAGCACAGGATGAAAATGAACAGGAGATAATGCATGGTAAATGGAAAAGGAAAAGCAGCTTGGACTGGAAAGGCTTGGAGGGGCTGCTTTTGAGAAAAGAAAACACCCAAATCATATTTGTCCTAACTTGGCAGACAGAAGACATCTGTAATTAGCAGGGATTTATTGAGGATCCGCAGAACAATGTTTGACCATACAGCACCTTCTAATAAGATATTCTCTGGCTGCTTGTTCTTCAGCAGACAGCTTTTTCAACAATGGGCTACACTAGAGCAAGGGTGGGCAATTATTTGGGCCCGTAGGCCACATAGGGAGTTTCAGGGAGCCCCCCCACCCTGACCCACCCATGTAACTGCTCACCAAACCTCACTATGTGAGATGGGCCCATGGGTGGGGAGGGAGCTGATGTGGGTGCAGGTGGGTAGCAGCTTCAGCAGAGGCAGTCCAGCCGAGGCCATCGCCCCCGGCGTTGCCTCCAAACCACCCTGGGCCCAGCGGGTTGGTGGGGAGGAGCCACAGGGTAACTGCTGTGGCAGTCTCTGAGTGGCCACAGCGAGAAGGCCCTAGCAATGGTAGGGGGGAGGCAGCTGTGTCCACAACCAGGTCCTGCTCTTTCCCAGTGTCCAGCAGCAGCTTCTACCCGGCCCCAGGCTGAGTGCACAGCTCCAGCCCTGGGTGATGGGATCCCTACGGTGCCCACTCCTGACCCACCCACCCCAGCCACAATAAGTACCATCTGCAGCTGGGAATAATCAGGACCTGGTGGCAGGTGCAGTTCCCTCCCCTCGCTGCTGCTGGGCCTTTCTTGCCACCCAGAGCCTGCACTGGGGTTCTTTTCCCCACCCTGGCCTTTCTGGGTGCAGGGGCCCAGCTCAGCCTGGAGCCAGTGTTGGTGCCAGCAGTGGCAGGGAGGAAAGCTCTGGGTGACCACAGCAAGAAGGACCCAGCAGCAGTGAGGGGGACAGAGCCACACCTGCCACCAGGCCCCATTTTTTCCTAGCACCCAGCAGCTCCTGCCCGGCTGCCACCGCTGCTCATCATGGCCAGGGCAGGTGGGTCCGAAGCGGGCACTGCAGGGAACCCAGTCCCCCAAAGTGGGGTGAACCAGGGCTGGGCCTGCACTTTCAGCCTGGGGATACCCTGTTCTCCACCCCCTGCATCCTGGACATTTTAGTGCTGCATTTCTCATGCAGTCCCTGGCCCCCCTCCCTTTCCTTTCCTACATCCCATAACAGGAATGGCTCCAGTATTGGCCTTGGTTATCTATGCAGGTGCTCATGCAGGTGCTCATGCAAGGGTCCCAGCCCCTCTCCATGGGGCTGGGGCTGGTGGCGGAGGCAGCCAGAAAAAAGCCAGCACCTGGGCCAAGCAGGACTGAGGGGCCTGCCGCAAGCCAGACAAAATCCCTCAGAGGGCTGGATTTGGGCCACGGGCCAGATTTTGCCCACTTCTGCTGTAGAGGGATCAGAGTTATTCACAGATGCAGCATAATATCACAGCACAATGGGATGCAAGTCATGTCTTAGCCTGCTTGAAAGGAGCAAGGCTCTGCAACTGTGGGGAGACGTGTTAAGTGAAGCAAGGTGAGGTGAGGCAAGGAGAAGATCAGGAAGAGGCTACTGGCGGTCTGTGTGTTTTAAACTGGATTCTGTTTATATAGAGGAATATGAACTCAATTCCTGTTCAGTCTTTCCAGTCTGTAAACACTATAATATAAACGCCTGGTTGAATGATGCAGACATATTTTAGGAACTAAGTCAGACTTAAGGTTTAACTTTTTTTTTTAAATCTGAGGCAGCCAAAGTAGACTACTTCAAAGTCAATAGCTCAGCCACCAGAGAACGACTCCTTTTTCACTGTCTCTGTGAGCTTCTGTCCAACAGGCTTATGACACAGAAGCAGGACAAAAATGGGAAAAGGCACTTAATGGCAAAGTGAAGGGGAACTTGAGAACTTCTGCCAGCAGTTTAGCCATGGTGACTTTCTGGGGGGAGTGGAGGGGGAAAGAAGGGGGAAAGAAAAATGTTGTTTCCCCATAGTAAAAAAATGTTTTTTGTTACTTCTGTGAGCCAATTGTGGTTAAATAAAACATGCATGGACGGGTGTTTCAACCTACACTGTCTGTCAGAAAATCGTGCCATTCATTGTGAAGTCATGATGATTTTTGCAGCTGGAAGAGAAAAGGAATTTTACTCCTAGAACTCATCAGCAGTGTATTTGAATTACCTCTGTCTGTTCAGGTTCCCCAGTCTGGCAGTCCGGCCTGTAGTGGCTGACACGTATACCCAGGTACAGGGTTGCAAAAATCATAGTTTCATAATTTCATAGCTGTTAGGGGCTGGAAGAGACCTTACAGATCATTGGATCCAGCCCCCCCGCGCTTGGACAGGAAAAGATGAGGTTTGTAGGATCCGCTTGCGGGGATCTGATTTGGAGGACACAGGGTTTTGTTCTATTTAAATGTCCATCGCCATGGCATCTGAGGCTGTGGCTGCCCTGGCGCCCAAGAATAATATTGTAGGAATTGGCTTTATCGCTAGTTCAGTGAGCAAAAGGACATATTTTGGTCTCTGTTACAAGTGCCCTGACTGAGCAAAGCACTTGTTTAACTTTCAAGCATGTGCTTAAGTCCACCTTTATTCAGCAAACCACTTGAATCTACCCCACTGACTTTGGCTGGACTTCAGCCTGGGCTTAATTTTACCAAGAGACTTGTGTTGAATCACTGGGTGGATGCAGAGAGTCCTTCCTGGGAGCAACATTCCCCAATTTGTGCCATGGTCTTTGCTTGGCAGCTGTGCAACCCTGGTATCAGATGTGCACGTGCACAGCCCACATTGCAAAGGGGAATGATCCCAACTCAGCTGTGTTGCATATAGCTGGAGCGCTTTTGCTAGACGGGCCAACAGTCAGGCTGACTCTGTCAGTACCCTGTGAACATTATGAAACTGTTGTGTATGTGAACCCAGCTGTTGGGTTGTTTAGGGCAGGGGAAAACATGCTGAGAGAGAGATTTACCTCATCTGTTGTTAATTTCCTGTCAGTGGGTTCATAATGCATTATTTTTTCTTTATACAGAAAAATCCCACAAGCTGGATTGGTAGCTGGGTACATTCTGCTCTATTCAGAGATTGTTGCCGGAGACCCAGTGGAAGCAGGGGATAATTGATGTTTCTTGGCCTAGGGAGCAATGGCATGGTCACCAGAAATTATGATTTGTCTGCCAATGGCTATGGATTTCTCTTTTCCCCTTGCTCTTAGGAAATGTGGTTCTCATTCAGAGTTATCTGGGGGCAGGGAAATGCCTGTGCCCAAATCAGGCACTGAAAGATAACTAACTTTCAGCCTCTGAATCTAGCTTTAAGCCAAAACAGGTGACCTGGTCTCCAAAGAGCTGAGGTCTTGCTGCAGCAGCTTAATAAACTATACATGGTAAAGTTATAATTTAAGTGCTTGTAAAACTTCCTCTTGGAGGGGAGCTAAGAGGGCTCTGCACACTGGGTTCTTGCAAGCTCCAGCTAACAGGATGGGCTCCTGGCTCCAGCTGACTGGGTTTGAAGCTTTAATTAGAAGCACGTACTTGTTTCCTCTGTTGCTGAGGGATTCATCTGGCTGGAGGATGTGGGCCGCTGGGTTCTGCTCGCACCACTCTTGGACAACTGGTGGTGCTGCATGGGGAGGTCTCTGCTCCCCTTGGTGCTGGTTAGGAAATGGTTTTTCTGGTCAAGAGCACTAGGGTGCACAGGATTTCTGCAGTAGCCATGGCACAGCCAATCCCTTTGACACTTTTATGCATCTCTCTCTTTCAAATCCATTTTCGAAGGACCACAGTGACTGTGCATTTTACTCTATGTATTTTACCCACTGACTACTTCATGCAAAATGCAACAACTCTGCTGGGGACAGGAGGAGTGCCCAGAACCCCAGGTGCCAAGGTCCCAGCGACACTGGGGTCGAAGGTGTTCTTGTCCTGCTCTTGCAGGATAACTGAGCCCTATTTCAAGACGGTTGTTTCCTTCTCTCTCACAGGCATTATCACAGTATGGAAGTCTTCACACACTATGATCTGCTGAACCTCAATGGGACCAAAATAGCTGAAGGACACAAAGCCAGTTTCTGTTTGGAAGACAGTGAATGTGAAGCAGGTATTGTCAGTATAGACGCCTTGTGCTGAGTTCATTGCTAGTAGTTTATGGCAGTGGTTCTCAAACTTTTTAGATTTGAGGCACCCCTAGGAAAATTCCAGCTGTTAGTTTTCACTTGTGTTTGGACTACAGGAAAATAAAAGAGCACTTCTTCTGTTGCAAAGAACTCAGAAAGATCACAAAAGGGAATAATGTTTTTAACACTCTGGATTCTTTGTTGAAATCTCTAGGTTTATCATGCGAATCATGTTTGCACACCTAACAGTGCTAACATTGCATGGCACCCTGTAGTACCACTGAAAGGAGCTCAAGGCACCCCAGGGTGTCCTGGCACCTGAGCTAAGAATCACTGCTCTAGGAGCTCTCCAAGTCTGCAAAGTGATCCCCCAAGAACTGCAGTTGCACTTGAAGCTAAGTAGAGCAAAGTGGTTGGGATCCAAGGATGCTTGGTCTCGGCAGCATAACATTAACAGTATCCCTGTCCTTACAAAAGGTCCTTAGTGATGTGGTGCAGGGACAGGAGTCCCACAGGAGCTCATCTTATTACCTGCTTAATGGTTTTGAAAATCTGGCTGTTGTTGCACTTCTGAATTACCTGGCCTTGTATTTCTGACTCCTGTGAATGCAGTGTTTCCAAAACACAGCCTTACATGTTTGGCAGGAGACAAGGTTATGTGCATTTGTTCCCAACCACCAAAACTATACTCATACACAGACTTCATGGCCCAGAAAAGGCCTGTGCTGACTTCAGCTCAGTGGAGGAGACCCAAGTCCTTCCAGTGACAATCTTTGCAAAGTTAGGCTTAATCCAGGAGAGGAGGTCCTCTCTGTCTGCCTTCCGACAGTCTCTAGTTTCAAAGGGATGTCTTGCCTCCTCATGACAACTGAAAGTGGCTGAGTTCCAACCCCAAAACGGCTGCATAGCTTCAGAACAAAAGGTGCTATCTTAAGTGTGCTGAGTCCATAATCTCTACAGGGAGAAAACATAGGGCCCACATTATACAGTTCCCTTCATAAGCTCAACAAGTTTCATCTTGCTGCTTGCCAGGATTAGTGAGGGCAAAGCAACCTAGTGGCAGGTTATATGGAACCTCCTTGTTCTGCCAGTTAGAAGCTTCCTTCTAATTTCCAGCTCAATTTTTTTTCATGGCTGGTTTTATTCCCCTTTGTTCTTGTATCAGTGTTGTCCTTTACCTTCTTCCTGTCTTCTCCCTCCCTCGTTTTTTGCCCCCTGAAGTGTTTATAGCCTTGCTATGCTAGGCAAGCCAACCTCTTCTAGTCTATGGTGTAAGGTAGACTCTCTGGGCATCTATACACGTGTGATGTGTGCTCAGATGGATGTGTGTTACTTAGCATACATCAGAGCGGACTTGAGTAATCTTGATGAATGACCCTGGAGCACATGTAAAGATGCCCTCTGTTCCCCTTAACATCCCATTAGGCCTTTTCTGCCTCTGTTTTGTTTAAATTCATATTTCTTGAACATAGGTGACCAGAATAATACAAAGCATTTCAAATGAGCTCTCCCCAGTGCCTTGTATGGTATCATTTATACTTTTCTCTCTCTTCTGGCAATACTTCTACTGATGGCCTAAGGGATGCATTTTATTGCCTCTTTCAGCTAAGTTTAAGTGCCTCTCAAATCCAGAACAGACTCTGTTTTTTCTGATGTTACTTAGCAGTTATATTTCTTTTTCAGATGCACAGAAACAGTATGAATGTGCCAATTTTGGTGAACAAGGGATCTCCGTTGGATGTTGGGATGTGTATCGCCATGATATTGACTGCCAGTGGATTGATATTACTGATACTCCACCAGGAGATTACCTCTTCCAGGTACAGGGAGAGCTGGGAAGCAAGCTGCTGATGTCTCTTACCTACTGGGAGTCGGCAACAAACTAGTTCTCTTCTATAGATGGATAGGAGTATCTCACAATACATTGAAGACAGTGAGACCAGAACTGCAGACAGATCATGAAAAACAGCCCAATCATTTGCCTGAGCAGCATTTTGAGAATTACCTAATTTTTCTGAGGTTGTTGAAGGTATTCATAGGACACAGGTAACTGGTATAAATGCACACTGCTGGATAGAACAGTAGGTTGTCATTGGAGGATGCAGTTCTCACAGGCCACCAAAATAAACTCCAAAGCACCACTTTAAGGAACCTACAGACCACACACAGCTGGCTTCTCCTGTAAATTTAATTTTCTTAAAATGATATATATATACCCTGCACCCAAATAGTTATTGGTGATCTGTATGGAATGTCCTTAAGTGGTTTTGGGCCCACAATTGAGAAATCAAAGTATTTTACAACCCGTGAGATGAGAAGCATGCCTTCTCTCTTCTTTACATTTAGTGAAAGCATTGCATGTTTCTTATGCCTTGTTTTCACCTCACAATGCAGTGCGAAGAATTGAGTAGAGGACCCTGGTCGCCCTCCAAGTGGTAGGTGCAGGAAGAATTCATTCAGCTCTAAATTCGGTGTCAGTTTTGTGAGAGAGGGGGATTTTAAATGTCTTCCCTGCTGTTCACTTAGTTCTTTCCTGAGCTAGGAAGTTTCTGGAGAGTATGTTTGTGCTGCAAGGGATGGTATTGTCTTCCATGATAACAGTAGCTCAAGTGGATACATTTATCTTACTAGCAAGAACAAAGCTATAAATGAGGATATATCAATACAGGTTTGGTTTTGGTCACATCAGTACATACCTAGCAAGTATATTCTCAGCAGGTGCATCCAGCCTGCATTCAATCCATGGCACAGCACCCTCACTGCCATTTCCCACCTGTCCTTAAAGATAGATTGATATGCCTAACCATGCCACAAGCATAAATATTCTTTTCCAGTGTTGGCAAGTACTGGGGCAGAGACAGCACTACTAACTTACAGATATATTGCAACTGATTAGAAGGAAAGTCTCCCCTGTACACCTTACTTCAGTTTAAGGAGAAAACCTTACCTTCTTTCTTTTGTGTCCTCTAAGGAAGTCTCTTGTGGTGTCAGCCAGAACAAGGAACATGTTTTAAAAAAATATTCTTCATTCTTTTGTTTTCTAACCAGCTTTAGCTAATTCTTTTATGCCATTTCCAGGCCACTGTGCATCATTAATTAACCATGATAACTTTAATCTTTTCTCAGGTGGTCATCAATCCAAACTTTGAAGTTGCGGAATCTGATTATTCAAACAATGTGATGAAATGCAGGAGCCGATATGATGGCCAGCGCATCTGGATGTATAACTGCCATATAGGTGAGCAGGGGGATGATGTAGTGAGCTGAGCTTTCTGAAGTACAGCTATATTACTTGAAGCATTTGCTGCAGGTTAGAGCAGGTACTGGCAGTCAGGATTCCTGGGCTTCAGTAATGCTTGCTCACCGTGTCTTACTGGCAAGTCATTAACTTAGAAGCAGTTCCAGTTTCCAGCTGTGTGCAAAGGCTGAGTTATGGATCCGAGGGAAAATGTTAGATGAAATCTCCTTAGGGCAGTTAATGATTCTCAGATGAAACATGCCATATGCATATAGTTCCTGCCTCCATGATGTAGAGATCAACTGAATGAAAAATAAGCTAGAAAGCCAGGTCTAGTCACCCTCATAAACATTCAAAACATGGGGCCTTTAAAGTTTACAAGAACATGGTAAAGAAGGAGCTGTCAATGAAATCCGTAACAGAATTCTCTGGTTCCAAGCTGTGACAGTCAGGCAGAGCTGTGCTGCCCTAGGAAAGCTGAAACATTAGGTAGTAAAGTGATTTTGCCTATCTGTACCATTTCTGATGCTTCAAGCTCTCCATTATCAGAAGAAAGATGCTGGAAAGGTAGTGTGTTGTCACAGCATCACTACAGAAGCAATTGCACACTACATAACCCTAATATTTCAGTGGCCTGATGCATTCTGCATCCGTGTGTAATGCACATAATTTAGGCAGTCTTTTCTGACTGCAGTGTTGTCTCCTTGGCCTCCACAGGTGGCTCCTTCAGCGAAGAAACAGAAGAGAAGTTTGATCATTTCAGCGGACTGACAAATAATCGCGTGTCCAGTCGATAGAACAGCCTTGCCTCGCCCCCCACTCTATTTAAGGAAGCAGGGATGCCTCTCAGTGACTTCCCTAACCACTGCACAGAAAAAGAATCAAGCAAGCAATCATGAACTTAAGTTAGCTGTGTAAGTTATTTTCAGTGATGCCCTCCATACTTATTCCAGGTGCTCAGCACAATAAGGAGTTAACTCTGTAATCCTCATCCTTAATGTTCTGATTTTGGACCAGGCTGTAGTTCCACTAGGCCCTACTCCTTTAAAAATCAGGCTGCATATCCATCTATCCGTCCAGTCTTACCTTTCACTAGAGCTCCCTTCCTCTTTTTCAAACCTTCTAGGCTGCAGCTAGCAGAGTATGGGTATGGTGGTTGCATTGGGGTGATAATAGGCATGCATTTCTGTATTCAACTTTTAAACGCACTTCAACCTTGGCTGCCTTATCCCCTTCTCGCAATGTTTTAGCTTTAAGTCAAGTCTGAGCATGCCCCTGATGCAAAAACCTACATTTGTGAGATAGCTTCTTGGAAATAATACCATGCAAATACCCAGTTTAGCAAGGAAGTGGCCAGTATGTCTAACTAAAAGAAAAACTGGAGCAGCATTTCTGAGAAAAGAGGGGAGAAAGCGTAATGTAATACTGTGGCACAATTTCTAGATCCAAACACAACTTGCATCGCAATCTTCTTAACACCTAAAGCAGGCCCTCTCAGCACTGTGTACTTACACAGTGCTGAGATTACCAGACCTCTACCAAGCAACAACTCATTCATGAAATCTCATATGCCTCCTTGTGGCAAGAGTCCACTAGAATATATTTAATTTTCCACAGCAAGATAATTCACCCAATCCTGCATGCAGCTGCATATTTCCTTCCAGTACCTTTAAGCTGGATGTTAGATTGGTGCCTTTTCTGTAAAAGATGTTAAAGTGCGACACCAATATACTTTGCAAATATAACTTATTGGCCTTTTCTGTCATAGATCTGGACCACATGCTATGTCAGACCACCCATAGAAGTTGATAACTTTTACACTTCCATAACTGCATATTGGTGCTAGCTGTACTCCTCTGTTTGTTTGAGGCAGAACAGTGTTTGCAGACACACACCTACTTGAAATAAAAATCTGTTTTGGGCAGAAGAATGCTTTATATGCAATGTATGTGTATTTTTGCTGAATTCTGTCTCCTCTCCACTGTGTGGGTAGAGCAAAGGACTGTGTGTGTCAGGATCTTTGGGTTCTACTCCCACTGGATTGGACTTCAGGGAAACCGTGTAAAGAGACACCAGTGGCTTGAAGTCCTTCATCTTTTAATACAGGTATTGCACCAGGTCTTCTGGCATCATGACACTATTGTGGCCTTAATTATGTTTCAGCATAGGAATTCTCCCTCCCTTTGTGTGTGTTTAAAAAAGGAAAAAAGGACCCACATGAAATGTGAATTTGACTCAACAGCTATGGCTGTTGAATGCTAGACTTGCTTAAGTGTGTAACAACAGATTAAATGGTTTCAGTCCATTATGTGATTGCTGTTGGCTGTGTCCCTTTAACCAAACATTTGCTCTCTGTAACCTACCTCACAGGGGTGTTGTGAGGCTTAAAGGATGCCAGTTCCATCATTGGTTACTGCCTGTCAGAGGTGCTCGTAATACTCATCCAGTGCCTGTATACTGGCATTGAACAAAGGTTTTAGCCTACTGGAACTTGGAAAACGCCACGCTGTATTGGGGGGAAGGGTGAGACCGGACGATGTCAAGCCCCCTCCATTCTGAATGCAACAAGGGGCGGGGGAGAGTCTCAGGATCAGGCTCCATAACAATAAAAGCACAATGTCAAGTTCTGATTTTTTCCTCAATCGGTAGAAAAGAACTCTCCTTGAAATACTGCGACGCCACAAACCTGATTATGCTGGTTAAATACACTGTATTTATATAAAAAATGAAGGTTCTCCATGCATTTGCTGCTCATCAGTTTTGTGGTATAACTTTATTTTAAACAAAGGAAAAAACAGCTTTACAGCTTAAGCAAACATTAAATAGATATCGACTCCTGCAAATGTGTTGCTTTGTGTCTTTTGCTTAAGGTCAAGTTTTGGCCAAAGACATTCCTCCTGTCCCTTTCCATCTTCTTTCCAGAGCAGCTCTTACTGTTGTTTTACATATATAGAACTAACTTAGTGGCCAGAGATCCCCTGGCATGAGTTAAGGATGGATTCAGTGCAGACCACCTCTGGGAGGCTTGGGCAATCTCTGCTCTGCTCACACAAGGGGCCCAGCCCTGTGATAAGTGTGTTGACAATCAAGCCCAAATGGGTAAGAGCTGCTTTGGGAGGCTGTTGGGGGACAGGATAAGATGCTCTCCATGATGAAGAGCAGTGGTGGCCCTTGTGCCCATATTGCTGTAGCACAATGAAAATCCTAAAAGGCCTGGCTCCCAGAGTGCAACGAGGGAGTTGGATGTCTCAACAATAGTAAACTTTTCCCTTGCCAAATTAGAAAAAAAAACCCACACTAACCCACAGAAGAATGTCCTAATGACAACTCACTGTTCTGCATGCAGTTTAATAGCAGAGATGCACTCATCTGGCTCACTCTCCCTGGTCCACGTTCTCTGGCTGTAACACTTCACTGCCAGGGACCCGCTGCTTCTTGTGCTGTAGTCCCAATGCCCTTGTCACCAGCCTTCTAGCCACTGCTGTGTCTGTCTGGGGTCTCTCTTTAGCAAGCTGAAGAAGCTCTAAATAGAATGGTTCAGAAATGAAATGGTTAGCAAGGAAGGAGAATTAAATCCTGCTATTTCAGGAATACTTTTGTAGATCAATTACAGAGCTGGGAGCCAGGAAGGCTTAATTCTACTCCCAGCTCTTCCACTGACTTGCCATGTGATTTATAAGCCAGTCACTTTACCTCTGTGCCTCAAATACCTCCTGTAAGAAAGACTTGCCTCCCTGGGCTGTTGGGAGGCTGACTTCATTACTGTCTGTAAAATGCTTACGGATGACAGACGGAAGGCACCATGGAAGTACAAAAGGCTACATTCAAACAGGGAAAACTCCAGCCCTCTGCTGCAGTGATTGCTAATCTTCAAGGTTCTCTTTTGAAAGTAGCATCTGAATTGCTATTATTTACCAATACTATCAATTAAGAGCTATGGTGTTCTCCAGTTTTCTACCCATGTAGAAACAGATCTTATCTGAAATGCACTAAAAGTATCACTATAAACCCCCCAGCAAGTGCCAGAGTGGAAAAGTAAAATACTTCAGCTATTAATACACGTTTTTAATGGGGAGATATAAGAACCGTTTTAAGAGGTCATGTGCTAACAGTTACTAGTCATCACCTCGCTTATTAAAAGTTTTTGAAAGATCAAATTATTTATTTAAGAAACAAGTGCCAAAATCTGACCAATTCAAAACTGCCAACTTAAGAAGTCTTGGTTTCACATGCAAAGGAGCTGAAAAAATGTAATCTTTTAAAAGTAACTATCTACAAATTTAATGTATCCAGTTTTTTTATGGAGCTCTGCTTAGATTTTGAGAAGACATTTTTTTCCCCCACAACCAAGGGCAGCCCAACAGCTTAAAAAAAATATATATTTTTTTTTTTAAAAGAAAGGTTTGGGATTCAAGGTTTGGAAAATAAATTGCCTATCACTCTAAACCAGCCTTCAAGGGGGACAGGGTGAGCTAATTCAGATCCAAGTGGAAGTTTTTTGGGGGAAAAGCATGTGATTTTAATTGAATACATCTTTGTTCTAATTTCAGGACTCCTCTACAGTGTTTGCAACCCAAATATTGCAGCATTAGCCTAGTGCAGGAGATTGAGGAAGTGAGATTGGACTAGTCCTTTCATCAGGCTAGCTGAACAAGGTTGGAAAGCAAATCCCATTCTCTTAAATATTCTAGCAATGTTCGTAACTCAGGAAATACTAAATGTGAGAGAGTCCCTTTAAATGGTTAATAATTTTTGTTTGACTGCAATGTACCCTAGGAGTAAGAGTATGCTTGTATGTTCAGTATTCTCTCTTGCTACAAGATTCATGACCTTTAAACTTTATTGTGAGAGACAAGTGATTGCAGTATGATTTTAAAATAAGGTAATAAATGAACTAAATGTTACTAAATATGAATGGCTAAGCTTAAGTAACAGTTTTATCTTCATCTGATACTGAAAAATAAAATTATGCCAACCAAAGCACAACTGCCATTGGTTTCATTTTATCTATGAAATTTAATTGTGTAGCACAATTCAAGGAAATTATGTATGCAAGCTCGGTAACGCTGAAAGCAGACTGTGTTCCTATATGCTAGTTTCATTTGTGTTAAGCACAACCAAGTAGCATAGAAAAATTAGGCCCTTATCAGGATTCTCTGGCTTCAGGATCTTCACAACCAGAAACATTCCAAATGCAGAATTATGGTAACTATTTTCCTACTGATGCATGAGGCACAACAGGATTCAGCTAAGTCTACTGCAGCAGTGCACTGATAAGACTGAAAGGAGTGAAGTGTTGTTCTTAAAGCAGTACAAGTTTTAATTCCAATAAAATCAGTCCCCCTACCCTCCCTTTGGGATCAGTAATATGCCAAACAAGGAATAAGTAAGGGATTGCATACTTGGTCGCTGAAGTGCCTTGATTTTAGACTGTCTTGTCCCGTGGATCAACGGTCGGATCTTTAAAGTTGCATAGGTCTGTCCCAGGGCCTGAGATGCTTCGAAGAGAACAGATCAATAGTGTTAGCAGGCTACATTTTGGGAACCCTCATCATAAAGTTCAGACACAGACCAGGGCCCCCCCCCACAGGGTATAATACCACTGAAATCATGCCATCTGATGGTCTGAGCCAAGATGTTTTTTAGAGGAGCAGCACAATTTAGTCTTTTCACCCAAGTGTTGAAGCTTGCATTCCTTGTTGCCTGCAAGGCTCCCACTGAACTTAACAGAAGTTTTGGGGAGGGTTTAAGAGTATACAATTGTGTCCCAAGACATCGGCCACAGACTTTTTGAATCCACGCACGATCAGAAAACAAACTCCTCTACGCTAGGTCCTGATCTGAAGCATAGGGTAGTTTCAGCGCAAGAATCACTTGGCCAAAGGATTTGGTATTTGACCTAGATACTGCAGTATTAATGATATCCATTGAGATTCACAAGTACCCTTTGTTGTGGATTTGTTGGAATTTTGTTAGTTGCAAGGATAACCTAAACTGGCAGCACAAATTCATTCCTAAAAAAGAATGATGATTTAAAACACTTGCTCCTTATACCAGCGTTCCTATGTCCTGTTTATTACCCAAGCCAGGGTTTCTATACAACAACAGCTGAAGGACATGAATAATAAGTAATTCTAGAGTCATGAGTGGGAAGTTGAGCATGTATTTTTTAAATGTTTCAAGTCAAAGATTGGGGAGAAAGGGAAGAATTGAAAGTAAAGTCTGCAACTGCTTGGGCTCTCTGCAGGAATGAATCAGCATGCACCAGAGGTTGCATTAATATGCATTACAGAAGGCTCCTTCATGAAGGGAGCAGGACCTAACAGGGCCAGAAGAAAAAAAGCCTTCCACCTCCAACAGGTTTATCTGGCTGGTGGTAAACTACAAAGATCTCTGTACCCCCTTGGGAAACAGGCTTCTTTACAACTGCCAGTAGGAATAAAGGATGTATGATTGGTTTTCGATCTAAATGGGACTCCATGGACCTGCATCTTAAATTGTCTACTTTTTGGCAGGAATAGGACATCATAGTCTTTTTTCTAATGGGAATCCAGTGATACTAAGTGGATTTCATATTGTAGGGTAAGTAAATGTGTAAGGCTCCAGAACCTCTTATTGTGCTCTACTGACAAAATCCAAACAAGACTGTTTTTACTGGCATAAAGTCGTCACCATACCTGCTGCCAGACTGGAGAAGATACCCAGAGCGTGCGTATCATCAACCCACTGAATCTTGAAACCACTCTCACTTGAAAAAAAGGAACAAGATAAAAGGAGAGCTTGGTAAACAGAAACTCATGGAAACCTTTACAAACATTATGGCATGATTCCAATGCTTGGGTAGACTTAAGTTTAGGAAATTCAAGAGTAACTGAGGTACAAAACCTGATGTGGAGAGCATTTAATCACAAGAAAGTATTTAAAAAGTGTTTCCATTTTTTTTTAAATTTGGTAGTAGGATTTCAAAGGTTTTCCTGAAGCACAGGAAAGAACTGTTTTCCCTGTAACAGAATGTTATTGGTAGTTTCATCCCAGGTTGACTGTTGGGAATGAAAGGCATCAAGTCAACATGCAACTAAAAACATGCTGCTTCTTCCCCAGTCTTAGAATTCAGCTATACACACACTGTGACAGAGTTAATATTGATCCTTAAGGTGTATTAAGGAAGCATATGAACTGGTGTTTGGGAACACATATTTGCAGAGTGGATAATGGGGTATTAAAAGTTGCTGCTGTCTCAGATTTATACTGGAAGCGGAGATGAATTTTGTTCTTTTACTGTAAGCAATGCATTCCTTATGGGAATACCAATGGATTGCTGTCTCCTTGCTCTACATTTCAAATGATACAACTTATCTCCAAGTGAGCCATCACAAAGAAAAGGGTTAGATTTTGTGTACAGTTATATAAGTGGGCAACTTTACTTGGGACACTGAGCTCCCACAACGATGAGGGCTACATGAACACCTTGATAACGTACAACCTCACTGGAGACACTCATATTCTCATCAGTAAAGTGTGCATGAGGGTGCCTGCATGCTCTGACCTACAACCACCAGAGAATTTCTCTTTCAAAGCCAGGCATCACTTGCAGGGGAAAAAAAAAAGGATTCCACTGGATTAAAGTCTTCCACAAAAGCCTTAATCATGCAGCCTGAGCTAAAACTCAGTACAACATCATTAGAGTCTGTTACTGGGCTCTGCACATACAATGTTAGTATTTTAGAAAGCCAAGTACTGCTCACTCGGGGAAGGAGCTCCAGCAATGTCAGCTGGAGTATTTAGGTTGGCACGACCTGCATCCACAGCCTTACCCTTGGGCATGTACTTACTGGAACTCGGAAAATGCTTCCATCAGATGCTCCGTTTTCAGAGATGGCAAGAAGTCGTAGATCTCTATCACGTGACCAAAGTCTCCCTCATTGATCTGTGCATCACCATAGCTAGAGTAATCAAACTGAATCTTCTCAATGCTGATGTCCTTCACAGTTAAGTATGCTGCAATCTGACAGGAGGACAGTGTTACATGTGAGGGTGCATTTTTAAGCACTGCCAAAATCTAGGAGCAAAGCTATTTGGGGGCTCTTGAAAAGCAGTGTTCCAACCCACAGATCAGGCTTGCATGTTCAGTGGCCAACAGGATGATAATTTGGGCACCTGGGCCAGTTCCCCTCCCCCCAACACCTTAGGGAAGTCTCTCAGCCTCTCACCTGCAAAACATGAGAATAACACCTCCCTACTTCACAGCCTGTATGGCAAAGATAACTGCATTAAGGAGGTGCTTCAGCACTCCAGGAAGAGGAACAAAGATAAGGTGCTCAGGACTAGTGTGACAGGTTAATGGCACTCCCTACTTGGCCACAGGAGGGGCATCAGTTTCCCTCCTGTGCACACTGCTGCCAGCGAACTGCAACCCTGCTTTGCAAAGCTTGACCCAGGGCTCAGCTGAGCTTCATTCAATTCTTGCCCTGAAAATGCCAATTAAGTTGTGGGGAGTTACGGGCTTGGGTTCAGACTCCTGACTGCTAGGAAGTGGAGCAAGATCCAACAATGTAATTCAGAAAATGTTCAGTAGATGGGAATCCATGTGGCCCTGGGCAGCACTTGAACAGTTTCATGGACAAACCTCCTCAGGCCACTGTCCCCACTGAAAGGGCTCAGTAGAAGTCCGTATGAATCACAAAAGAGCTGTCAGATACGCTCTGCCTTTCTTTTCTTAGGAGGACTACTGAAATCCCACCCACCTGGCTAACTTGGAGCCCAGACTCTACTCATGACTGCCTCTGGGGAACAGTTTTGAGAAAATGATTATGGTGAAACTCACCTCTTCCAAGAGCTCAGCACTGCACTCATCCTCGAAGCAGCGCTCTTCCTGCTCACTACCTGGTGAATTTGTCATGCTTTTATCTCCGGCAGACAATTCCAATTCAGCCCATAGCGTGCCAGCCAAGACTGTACAGTTCTTATCCTGCTTTTCTGGCAAGGGTTCCTTTTTGCCATGATCTGGTTCAGAATTATCCACGGAGGACTTATCCTGTTCATCAAATACTGATGGGTTTTCACCATGCTCTCGGACAGAGGCATCCATCTGATCTTCCAGAAGGCTTAAGTGCTGGCTATATTCCAATGTGGCAGCACCCGTACAATCTTTATCCTGGTCTTCCAATTCAGACAAGTTTTTATTGTGACCCAGCATGGCAGCCTCCACATAGTCCTTATTAGGATCTGCCAGCAGGGGTAGATTTTCACTGTCCAATATAGTGGCACCATGATCCTGGTTTTCCAGGACTGAGGAGGTTCTGCTGTCCTCTGCTACAATACAGTCTTTCGTTTGGCTTCCTGATAGGACTGAGTTTTTACTATACCCTGATACACTGCAGTCCACAGGGTCTCCATCTTGATCTCCTGGTTGGCATAACTTTTTGCTGCACTCCAGTATAGTGGTACTTGCAGAGCTGTTCTCCTGACCTTCCAGTACTGCTAAATTCTTAATATGCTCCATTACAGGGGTGTCCAAACAATTCACTGGACACTTGCTACTTTCCTCAACCCTGATTTCATTCATTGCTTGCTCTTCATGCATCTCACAAGGCACCTGGACTTCAGAGAGTTTCTTGTCGGGGGCTGGAGGAGTAATGTCCACTTCCTGGCTGGGACCTATGATGCTTTCACAGCTTGCTAGCTCATCAGGGGCCTGTTCAGGTGTGCTTTCAAGACAGTTCCCCTCCTCTTGCACCTCAGCTCCTGGCTCAGATGTAGGTGCTGCCAGTGCTTCATCTTTCCATTCCTCCTGTTTCTTGCGCATTGCTCTAGGGACATACAGAGCTTTATCTGGCTTCCTCCGGGGCTGCCTCCTGGTCTTGCCAGTTCCTCGGTTGGTTCGAGAGCCATCAGCAGGCATTTCTGCGTGGCGCAGCCCTGCAGCCCGGCCTCCCCTGCCTCTCGACTGGAGAGGGCGGTGGGATCTTGACGTGTTGCTGCAAGAGCCATTTTGATCGCCAGCCTCATCGGGCAACCTACCACCAAAACAGCAGGCAGAAATAAGATGCGTTACAGCACTCTGCATTAGCTGCAGCAAAATTAGCTCCCCTCTCTGACTGCAAGGAAGCATGCCTCACAGACCAGAATGTATTGCATGCATGCATCCTTTGTAACCAGCAGTGCTTGCCAGTGACCTGCAGGGAGCTAGCTGATAACATCTGGCTCTGACTTGCCCTCTCCTGTTGCTTCCACAGAACTCAAAACTCCCCACTGCAGAGGCACGTAGAGGTCTGTGAAAGCAGCTGCTGGCAGGGAGCAGCCATCCTGGTAGATTCTGCTCTAGAGGAACAGGAAGAAACTTGAAGGAAGCAGGAGAGAGTTGTCTTGAGATGTAGAGGGGAAAGGTCTGGGAACAACCAGACAGCATTTCCAGGGGAGCGATCAGGCAGTGAATGCAGGTGGAAAAGAGAGAATCAAACAGTAGGGAGATGGGACCAGGTGGCAAAGCAGCACAAGAATCAGACAGAAAAAGAAGGGAAGGGACATTCATTCTGTAATCTATCTATATTGTACATGTCCAGGAGCTGAAATGAACCATCAGTGGGATCTTCATCATCAAGAGCTGTTCATAAAAGCCTCAAAACCCTGAGGAACAGACAAAGCCCTTCACTTTTCTGCAGGGCAACACAACAGCAGCTTCAGGTATCAGCCAGCAAAACTCAGCATGCTGTTTTCCTATGCTTCATCTACTCCCAGCATGCTTCGTCCACACTTTCAGTAGTCCTGAAAGCAATACTAATCTCAATTTACATTGGACTGGGAATTGCAATTTTTGACCCTTTAAAAAAATGGTAGGAAAAAACCTAATTTTTTGATGCAACGAAAATGTCTTTCAGAGCCAGTGTTCATCCTGCTGCTCCAACATTATGACACTTCTTTTCTCTATCTAGAATCATGTTGGGCCAGCTAAAAGGGATATCAGAGGCACTTTGGCTTCACTTCAGCATCATTGTTAAGGACTCCTTAAGGCAGTTAAAATGGACCCTTTCAGACACATTTGTCAATGCAAATCTGAAAAAGAATTATTACCTTTAAAAAAAAAAGTTTCACAAAACACTAAGATAAAGAGAAATGTCCCACACTGCTGTTTAAAATCTCAATGGAAATGCATACAAGCGCTCCAGGGAAATATTTATAATCCCAGCATAGCAGAAGCGAGTAAATGAAAATGAAAGCAACCACAGACAGTTGTTAAAGCTACTCTGCTGATTGTTTTCCACTTAGAGAAGACCCACACAGCAAACATGAATTACTAAAAAGCAGAGTGAATTTACATCTAATGCTTTACAAGATTAAGAGTGTGGGGGCAGAATTGCACTGAATATATTGTTCATGCCAAACGACAGTGAATTATATAGAGCTACCCATGTAATTTGGAGCCTGATAAATAGTGTGTGGAAGCTGAATTTAAAAAAAAAAAAAAAGCTTTGGGTCACAGGACACTACTGACTACTCAGAGATGAGTGTTCTGGAAATGTAAGCACAAGTGTCCCAAAACTGAACACTGGAACAACAACATGGCAGCACATGTGCTGTAATAAAAATGCCCAAGAAAGATTTCTAGATATGGGATGCCTTTCAGGACACCAATTATTAAAAGTTAGGAGGGCACTACCCTCCTTCCACCCTATCATCTCCAGCTCTTTGCTTTTGGTTCCTTTTTTAAGTATCTTCTCGCCTTTCTCCTCCATTTCCTTACATTTCTTTCCTTGACCTATTTCTCCTTCTGTTGAGATCTCTGTACCTAAATAAGAACAACAGATAAGGGCACCCAGGGTTGTAGAAACAGATGCTGCTGTTTTAAAACATAGATCACTAAGTGCTAACCTATTGGTTTATTATTGGATCTAACAGTTAATGTTGTCGGCATAGTTAAGGTCGGGAGGTAAAATGGTGTATTATACTTGTGTAGATGCCAAAACTTAAGCAGCAAATGAAAAACATGCAAGGTGTGAGTAATAAACAGGTGTTTTTTCACTGCATTATTTTTGTTGCAAAAATTGATAGTCTCCTTTTAGCCAGGCCAACATTAGATTAAGATTACCGAGGGAAGAAGGACAGGGGTAGAAGTGGAAGTTGGAAGTCCCCTCTTCTACGCCTTTGCTCTATCAGGCAGATGGCACTCCCAAATCTGTGTGCAGATCCCAGGCGTCCTGCCTTTGCTTTGGGTTGTAGTCACTACAACAGCATTTGGCAGTCATTGTGGTTTCTACTTTGATGCACTAAAATTTCACAGGCCAACGTCCAACTCGAATCCCAAGAGGTGAAGTTACCCACGGTTCTGGATTCCAGTCATACTGCATGTCATCCCTTGGGCACTGGGCAAGGAGGGAGGAAGAGCAGCCTTGCGGAGCAGGCAGGACTCCTGCATTTTGCTTGCAGCTGATCTGCTGCACGACCCTGGGCAAGTCGCTTGACAAGGGTCTGCTGCCTCAGCTGCACCTACGGGAAGATGGCTGCGAACAAACCCAACCTGGAACCTCACTATTAGAGCAAGAATCCCAAACTTGGGTCAAAAGCAGGACTGCAACCCCCGAGGGCTGGGCTTCCCCAAGGCAGGGTCTGGAGCGGACCTAAGGG
The DNA here is from genome assembly GCF_001723895.1 of Crocodylus porosus. Classification (NCBI taxonomy): domain Eukaryota; kingdom Metazoa; phylum Chordata; order Crocodylia; family Crocodylidae; genus Crocodylus; species Crocodylus porosus. The sequence goes on from NW_017728897.1 coordinate 1,765,320, forward strand.
CTATTATACCGTATGGCTGAGTGACAGATCACCGTCCTCCTCTTCCAGCCTTCCCCAACGGAGAAGCTGCTCAACAAGTCGACGTTGTCCGCGGTCCTGTGGATCAGGTACCGGAGGCGGCTGGACAAGGGCGGGAACAGCAGGACCCTGAAAACAGACAAGGAGCCGCAGCAGCAGCGTGCGGGAGGCCCGCGGGCGGACCGCACCCGGGTAAGCAAACTTCTGGCGTGGCCAGCGGGAACGGTAATAACCACGACGGCTCTTTTCACCGTTTTCGTGCCCGTGCTCGGGCGAGATGCCACCCTTTCCCTTTTCCCTGCAGAGGCCCGAGCGGCGCAGAGCTGCGCACCCTCCCTCGCCCTGCAGGGGCCCGGGCAAGCCGCTTACCTCTCGTGCTGGCTCTGCAGCAGGAAGAGCTCCAGCTCCTCGGCCACCCGGCTCACGAAGTCGTTCTCGCTGGGGGAGAGGAAGACCCCGTCCAGGCAGTGCAGCGCCAGGGCGGCGGCGGGCAGGGCCCTGCGGGGACGCACGCCGCGATCAACGCCCAGGCCC
>NW_017728897.1:1765971-1790015 GCF_001723895.1 Crocodylus porosus
CGGCCCGGACTGCGGCTGCGCGGCACCGAGCCTGCGCCGCCCCGCGGTGCGGGGGAACATAGCCGGCCCTACCCGGCCCTGAGGGGGAAGGGTAGCCCCTCCTGCCTCGCAGGGACGAGATGGAAACCTCCAAGAGGTGGGGGTGCTGACAGACGGACGAAGCGGCATGCATTAAAATCAGTATTCGCCCGTGGGAGTCTCGTCCAGACGCTGCCAGGCAAAGCTCGGGCCTTGCGCGCCTCTGCCTGTTGAATCCGGTTTACGCAGCGGGGTTTTAAAAATGCGCTTGCTTTCCTGCCGTGAAGGCGACGCACCGTGATGCGTAACTGGGAAAACCTCCCAGGACGGCAACCTGAGGCCGGAGGGGCGCGCAGCGCGGAGGAGAAGCCTGGCCTGGTTTGGAGGAGTTTGGGGCCTACTCCTCCCCCCCCCCAGCTTCCCTCTCTCCTCTGGAGAAGGGACAGGTTGGTTGCCTGCAGACAGGAGCCACTTGGGCAGGACGCGGTAGCACGCTTGTGTTGTGCACCACGATTTGCTCCAGCACTCTGCAAGGAGAATTTTTCTGCGGTCACGGGCCCAGAGCGGTGCTGCCAGCTCCTCCACTGCCTGCGTTTCTCCAGCCCCAAGCACCGCTCTCCCCGCTTGCCTCTGAGCTGGAGTCTGAGCACCGCCTCTCAGAGCAGGACTGGGGCAAGTCAGGCTTTGCAGGCCTGGTCCTGCAACCCCACGAGTCAGCAAGGAGAAGTCAAGCTGGGTAATCGTTCCCTTGCCCAAAAACTCTGACTGATGCAGAGTCAGCTGCTTCCAGGGAAAATCACTCTATGCAAACAGTTTTCCTTAGAAGTCTGTGAACATCTCTCCTTCAATGAAAGCTTTGTAAGCCACTCTCAGGGTTGCATCATTTACCAGCCTGTTGCCTCCAGTGACGGGTCAGGACTTACTGTTACACCCGTCGGAGAATCAGACTGGAAAGAATCGCGCCACGTGGACTTGCAAACAGTTTGTGAATTCGTACGTGCTCAGTGGCTTCCATCCCTACCCACAATGTGCAGCATGGCAGGATGGGGCGCAGACTGCAGAACCAGAAAAAAGTAATGCATGGAGATGTACTGCCACAGAAATCTGTAACAGGCAGTCACCATACCATGCCAGAGGCTCCCCTAAGTATTTTGGCCTTTAAGTGTTTGAAAATTGGAATTGAATCAGTTGGTTTCTAAAATGCCAAGCAAACACATTTTCTACCTATTGCCATTTTGCTAATCAGTCGTGATACTGGTAAGGATTGGATTAAACCATGCTGGAACTGGGTGGTGCAGCCGCCAGTTTTCATTCACAGTGGTGAGAAACAGCGGATCTCTTTTGCGGAGCCAGATAACTGAAACGAGCTCTGTCCCCTCAGACACAGGCACGTGCTATCGTCCAAGTCAGACGATCACCCAAGTCAGATGCAAGGCATCTCTGGGCAGAGGGTTTTTACTAGCTAACGTTTCTTTAAAATGAGGGGTGGGGGGGAAAGAAGAGAGAAAAGAAGCTCCCACCCTAATGCTTGTTCTGATTGTACTGGGAACAAAGTCCTGAGAAGAAGGGACTTGGACTCGCTGTCAGGCTGCTGTTGTTTTCCAGGAAACCTCTGAACAAGCAGGACTGCATCAAAGAAATGCCCAGTTCCATCACCAACTTATTTTCTTACCTGCAGGATCCTAAACTTTGGGCCACCCAGGTCAAAAAAAGAGTATCGTCAAAATAAGGAGAGAAATTGTGGTCTGAAATGCACAAGAGCACTTGAACATAGTCCACCATCACATCTGGGTTATGGAAACAATTCTAATTCTAACCTGTGAACAGTTCTAACATTTGGAAGTACTTTCTCAGGCAGTCTAGACAGACTTCAAACTTGCATTGCTTCACGGAGCATTTCTACTGTGATGACTGCATTCAACTACATGTTCACCATTGCACCCATCCAGACTTTTAGGGTCTGATCCTGGCACTAATTCCATGCCGAGTGAGTCTCCTAAAGCTCAGTCCACAGGGGTACGTGTCTGCAGAGTAGTTTACAGGATCTGTGTGTTAGGTTACAAGTCCCTCAAGGCAAGAACATCTCACACAGGTGACAATTCACCTGTTCTTTGACTCATTTTCCAAGTGGCAAAATAAATAGTATATGGTTTATGCCATCCAAGGATCTCAAAGGATTGTATGGAGGGGGACAGCAATCAGTCTCTTGTTGTAGATGGAGAAATGGAGGCAGAGCAATTAGAAACAAAGCAAACGAGCAGCCACTGATTTTGAGCACCTCCGTTTTTCAGTGGCCAGCTTAAGAAAACCTGAGCCAATTTTCAGAGCTGCTGTGTGTCTTTCAATGAAATAAATGGGAGCTATCCTACACTCCCAATGTTGGGCACAAAAAACAAACAAGCAAACAAAAAAACCCCAGCATCTAAACAAGCATTTGGAGCAGGAGCAGCTTGCTCAGACTTCCCAGCAAGCTCTTAGAAAGCTGAGCAAAAGACCAAAGGATTTAGCAAAATACAGGATGCAAAAGAAAGATCTCCTTATGGCTAGAGACAAGCAGTGGATGGTGAAGGCGAAGATGAAGAAAGGAATATATCCATGGGCTGTGTATGTAGGAGCCAGATGGATTTTTACTCCTGGCAAAAAATGCAGGGAAGTCTATACCCAGATACATTTGATTGTTAATCACTGCCCCGCTGAGCCCTGCCATTGTGCCACATTGTGGCATAGGCTCTAGTTCAGGGAAATAATCCTATGCAATCTGCAACTCTTTCTGGCATTTGCAGAATCTAGCTGTGAGCGGAGATGAACAGTAGATGGCACACTGCGGTACCCGATTAAAACACGGCTCCTTCTAGACACAAGAACTGAGTTACGGTCACAATAAGCTGATAGTCCGTTAGTGAAGTGTTCCTAAAAAGTAACTAATGATGACTTCGTTATTACTTCTGCAGTAACAGCTAAGAACCCATGTCAGGGATGAGGGTTTTACCGTCTCAGACAATGGACTGAAAGCACGGATACGCTGCTGAAGAGAGCTCATACATTCCACTGCAGTCCTGGTGCTGACTTTTTTATTGCAAAGTAACCCCCACTCTCAGTGGCTCTGTCTTATGTTCCCAGGTTTGAGGTCTCATTCAAAGTCCAGCTAGAAGTTTGTATTTTGTCCCTCTCTCAGATGCTTGCCTTTATGGATAGTAATTTATCCCTGGTTAGTGCATTCTGCATTTGAGTCCTAATGATCCAGAGGCTTGTTTGTAAGAAATGGACCCAGATGAGCACCCTGCTCCCCTCTGATCCCCTTTCCCCCTTCTCCTCCCTCCCACACATTCAGTTCCTCAGCTCTGAGCATTCAGTAGCTTCCCAGCTAGGAACTACATTTGCCACCTTCATTTCTCTGTGCATCTGGGGTTGTCTGCCAAATCCAAGTTAAGGCTGACAGGCTATTTTTCATGGACTGCTGCTTCCCAAACTTGGTGACTGGCTTTTCCCTTCCTGCTGGTGGGAATCACTGCCCTGCTACGAAGGGACTTCTGGAAGAAGCACAGGCAGTATCTGCCTGGGGACAAGGGCAAAGACCCAAGTTCTGCCCTAAGCCAAATGCATCCTTATCGGTCTGGGAGCTCAGCGACAGTTTCTCACTATTTTGCTTGGATGAGGACAAAATGTTGCAAAAGAAAAGTGACTGAGGAGGTTGGGAGAGAAGTGGTTCATGCAAGGGTCTGCATATCCCACATGGGACGTCATCTTCCCATCTTTAGTCTCCACATACACCCCATCTGCCATCCAGAGAAACCCGGAACACAGCAGATTCCCTGTCTACTCTCCAATATGCTAAATACTTCCTTCCCCACCCCAGCTACGAGATATTAGTCTATATTTTGGCCTGAAGCATCTAAGAAGAGTTAATCTCTCCTGCCTCTCCCCTTCAACCATGTTGATTACTTCCAATTACCATACAGATTGAATAAGCTGGGCCTGTGATTTCACAAGAGCCTCTGTCAGGCTCTTTCAAGAGGCCAGAGACCCTCTGCCAGTTCCTTGATTCCTCTGGAGGCTTTGCTTTCCTTAGAGACGAGCCCCTGCCCCTGCCTGATGAGACTCCTGCATCTAATGACTCCAATGTGGAAACCAGCTTGGGAGCAGTGATGATCTAAATAGGCTGATTTCTGACTAGTCCCAGAAGCCGGATCAGAAAAAGCATGTCAGCCGTGTGCTCCCCAGTTTCTGCCTTGTTCCCATCCCTTCCAAGGCTGCGTTCTGCTTCCTTTCTCACTATTCCCATTCGTGACTGGGATGGTACATCTTTCCCCAGAGTCCCTGACCACACTTCCATAGCCCTGGTGGGAAAGCATGGCAGTAGGCTCTACTCCCCCGTCTATCTACTCACCCCAGCAGATTTCAAAGCTACTGCAACAGCAGCCTCTAGCTATCTCTTTCTGCCCAACAGTCAGGCAACATGCTTATGTTATCAGTGATTCACAGAGCAATGCATGGTTAATCCTAGAGAGCTGTAGGTTGGGGAGGGGCTGCTTTCCCTTCCTGGTAGTCCTGTGACTGGGCAGTGGTTTTAGTTAATGAATGATTCCTGGGCTAGGTTTGGGTGTGTAAAAACACTGCCCTAATCACCTGTTAGGGATTATCATGGGGCTTAACCCTGGACTTTGGATTCAGAAGCACAAGCCTCCCTCACTTGAGCTAAAAACCCTGATGGCAGTGATGGCCAGTTTAAACTGCTCCTCCGTGGCTGCAGAGCCATCGCCGACCTTATTCTGCCTTCGGAAGGAAAGCTGCCGTCTCTGTTCATTCAGCTCTGTCAGCTTGGACACCCAGGAGATGCGCTCTCACCCCCTAAAGGCTGGGGTCAGGACCAGCTCCCTTACCCCGTAGCCCTCATTTCCCCTCTTGGCTTGGAAGACAGGTAATGCAAAAGAGACTTTCCAATGGCATTTACTTCAGGGAACAGAGATGAATCATGAGCCTTTGTGTCTGATAGACTTCGGAGCAGCTCCTCCCGAGCAGCAGCAGTTTTGGGCACTCTCCTGTGTATCCCGGTAACCAAGCCCATGGCGCTAAATGTCACCCAGCCATTTGCTATTCATCACCGCAGTGTGAGCTTTGGGCAGAATAAATACAAAAAATACATGAGGCCAGCTGGGGAACAGAGAACGGGAGGACGATGTGCCAGAAACCATCTTCTGGCAGCAGGCAGGGGCTGGAGAATGTGTTTGCACGTGTGGAAGAAATGAACTGGGGGTAGGGATCCAGAAGCCATCCCTGCCTAGGGAAGGGTCCCAGGGATTTAAGAACAAGAGAGAGCCCTCCATCCTTGAAGGGGGAGAGGTATAGAGACAGCCCCTTCTTGCTGTCAGCTGAAATCTGAATATTCCTCCGTCACGGCAGTGGTAGGCTAGCCACCTCACCTCCTAGTTCCTTCTGGACAAGCTTGCCTAGCTGAGCGTTGTTCACTTTCCAGCCAGGAGACAGGTGGGAGATGAGGCCCTGCCACCACATAAAGTTTTCCAATGAGCTTCTCCTCTCTGCTGTTCTCAGGCCTACTAGTCGCCCGTCAGTTCCTCTCAAGAGCGGCCCCCGATTTCCATTTAAATTAAGGTTTTAATACTGCTTCCCAGTGAGCCACCTGGCTGTGCCGACCCTCAGAAAATGGGTTTAACCTCTTGAATGGTGCCTGAAGGGAGCCAGGGAGAACTCTCGACTTTCAAGGAGCTCTCTTCACTTAACAAACATTCAGGGGACTAAACAAGATAATCTGAGTGATGCCAGAAAGTGTGGCACAACTGCTATAAGCAGTGGCACAGTCAAGCTCGGAGCATTAGGAATCGCAGAACAAGGTCTGAAATCGGCATCCAATGCCCTTTGGAGAGAGAAGTCTTTGCTTTTAATTCCTTCTGAATTGTGGCTGAGTGGGTCTGTGTCCCTATCTGCCACATGTACACACTTTCTGGGGATGCTACTCTAGGTTATTTAATTGTCTGGCCCCTGAATAAGAAAGTTTTAAACTAGTCTAACCATCAGGCTCTCTCTTACTCTCATAACAGAATCACTGCACTTCACTTGCGTACCATATTTTCTCTAGGCATAAGTTGAGCTTTAAGGGTCCCAGAAGTTTGGGGTTTTCTCCAAAGATATCGTTCCAATCTAAGAGAGAGCACATCCAGCAATTCCCATGTTAGCTAGCTCCAAGTTTCTTTTGCTTCATTTCATCCCATTGCTCTTAGTTTTCTCTCTGAACACTTTCCCTCTGCACCCAACAATTATAGCTCTGGATCCTTATACTGCAGAGAGACTGATGCTTTTCAAAGATTTAATCTTCACAGCCTTCCTGGAGGGTAACTCAGTCTTGCTACCCTCAATTTGTGATTGGGAACACAGCACAGAGAGGTGAAGGGACTTAAAGAGGGTCTTGCTGCAAGTCGGTATCAGGGATAGGAACAGAACCGGACTTTGGAGTCTCGACTCCCTGATTCTTTTGCTTTAACAAGTAGCCCCTGCATATCCAAGAGCAAATAACAGACCACAGGACACTTCATTTTCTTCCTGTAATCCAGCCTCACCAGCCTATTGTTAAACTGCACAGCATGAAAGAGCTGTTAGGACAGACGGAAAGAACTCTCTGCTTGCTGTGAGACAGCGTTTCTGTCTCAGGGTCCCATTGCAGTTTACAAATAGGACTCACGCGTCTCACCACTGAGTAGTGCATCCTAGCACATCACAAGTGCTTAGGGTGGAAATCATGGGGAATCTGTGTCCCAGTGAAACTGCAGGGGAAAACTGAGGCAGAAGGCAACGTACAACTTGGCTGAAATCATCCAAGAGCATCAGACTGAAACCACAAATGAGAAGGACTTTGCTTACCATTTTATCTTCGAGAGGTGTCCTCCCAAGACCCAAAAGGCTGAGCTGGGCAGCGAACAAGGACAGTACCAAATGGGAATAGGTTTGGCTCAGATACTTTGCTTCCTAAGAGCCAGAAGCCCAACACCATTCAGGTGAAACTACACAGAGGAAAGGCATACTTGCTGGGAATTGTGGCTTGTGGGAGCCAATGTACTGGACCCTGGAAGGAGACTTGAATGCTTTCCTTGCAACACCTCCTTGCACTGTTGTGAGGTTCCCCAGGTATACTGAGGGTGGCCTCAGCAGATGATTGGAAGTGTTGCCTCAATCCTGCATCCTGGTATATCACATTCTTCTGTTCTTCTGCCTGTGTACCCCACCCATTCCCATCATTTTTTGCAGCAAAACCCAAAGAAAACCACCCTGCATAGAGAGGAATGAGGTGTATTTTTGCCAGACTAAGAAAAACCTTAGCACAACACAGAAATACGTGTGGTTTTGAAGTTGCTGTCCATATCCCAGCAGGGGCATCGGAAGTCTCTCTTGCACAAAGAGGCCAGTGTCCCAGTGACCATGAGTCCAGTTTATAGTTATTCTCTTGTCTATTCTACTGCAAAACCAAGGAAGGGATCAATCACTGGTGCATGTTGCCAGGCCACAAAACAAGCATTGCGATACAAGCTGGAGGAATGAACAGACACTGGAGGAAAGAACCAGCCTCCGGGAATGGGAGAAGGAACCTTTGCCACTGCCACCTCATCCCAGCATGCACGCAAGGGCTCAAGTAAAACACACACGGGCTAGTTGACAGGGGTATAGGTTGTGGCTGTGTTGGTATTTATACCCGAAAGCTTACTAAGAAGAATTTTTCCAACTATTTGAGTTGGTCTAATAATAGATCTCAGATTTACCCAAAGAACCTCGAAAGGCTATTTGAAACACCCTCTATTTCAATGCAGACAAACATTCTTTTTATCCCCCAGCTCTGCTCATGCGCTCCTGTCTGGTCAGCTCCAGGTCAAAAGGGCCGAGTCCTCTTGTCTGGTGTGTTGCAGGTTTACCCAACCTTTGTCAGAGGTAATGATGCTATCTGCTAAGCACCCTTTGCAGAATATTTCATGCATGCTCATAATTGTGCCTCACAACACTGCTGTGAGGTAGGTATTATTAGACTCATTACAGACAGAGAAACCAAGAGGGAGAGGTTAAATGATCTGCCTAGGTCAGCAGTAGAAACGCAGTTCTGGCCCCTGTCCCACCCGCCTCTAACAGGCAGAGACCACTCCCCTGGAGTTCAGACTCCCATGGGCCATTAGGAAGTCCACTCTGAGAGGACCTTACTTACTCGTTATCACACATAACCCACTAAATACCCCAAGGACTCAACCAGGCTAGGACTCACTTTGGTCTGGGTCTTGCGCAAGGATGTAAGTGAATCACATATACTTTCTCCAAGAGGATACAGCCTTGAAAGCCTAACTCCTGCTTTAACCACTCTCCCACCGCCGCCCTGCCGCTATTCTGAGCTGGTTATGAGCAACAGTCAGTCCTATCCATGCTTTCACAGAGAAATTGTAATAACGACCCCAGGAGCACAGTGTGCTCCTCCTCTCCCACGCCCACTGTGCTGTGACTTGACTGTAATTGGGCTGTATTTAATAATTACTGTTACACTATAATTATCACCTTCTGATTTTTCTCTTTGTTAAGGTTTATTGGGGAGAAAGACGACAAGGCGTTTTGGCAGTGCCAAGGAGCTGCAGATGCCTTGGATTCAGGGGGGCATGGACATGCAATGTTTTCTGCTGCAAATGTTTAAATAAGTACCTATCAAAACACACTGCTAAAATAACCCTTGTCACCTTTTTGCAGTGAAAGGCAAGGGGCTGCTCCCGTGGCATTTCCACCATGACACTGGAGTTACTAGACTCAAGTTTGAATATGCAAAGATGATGCTAATTAAAAAGTACAGGTGAGTGAAAAGAGAGAGAGAATGTTTAAAAGCAATTGTTATTGAAATGAGACAGCGACTGAGACAGTGAGGAGAGTACTCAGGGAGGAAGGAAGTTTGGAGAGACCATGGGTGAAAGAGGAGGAGAAAAAACTAAGAAAGGGAGCAAGACACAGTAGTATGACTGAGAATAGGGCTGAGCAATAAAGCCACCACATTCAGCCTCTTCCCCGTAAAATTGGGGCCTAGTTCTCTACTGTACTTTCAGAATATGAAAGTGAATCAAAGGCCACCTGAAGCTTTCACTGAGTGCCAGCCTGGGCTGGGTTTGAACCCCCAATGGTACAGGGGAAAGCACCATACCCCACTTCAGATCCCCTGAGCTTTCTGATCCTCTGGCAAGTCATTTTGGTTATGCCAGAAAGACAGGAAAGATGACCCCATGCAACCCCCACTCCCCATAACTGCTCTGTGCATTGTCACATTCCCCAGAAACTGATTGATTGCAGCAGGGTATCGTCTGCTGTGTCTGCCCTCCCCATGCTCCCTGCCCCCAGTCCCCTTTCAACCCATGACACTGGGGGTGAATGGCGTGATCTTCCCCAGTGATACAGCCACCTCACACTCCACGTGGACCACAGCAGGTAAGACAGGACTGGGATGGTTGTTGTGGGAGGTCTGGGAAATTTGAGACACCTTGTCGAAAGTCACCTCATGGTCTTCTGCCTGCATGGCAGCATGGGGGAGGATGTGCGGATAGCTGAGGGTCACCACCTCTTTCTGGTAGGTGGTGTCATGGTGGTAGGAGACCAGCTCATTGCTGAAGTTCACCGTCTCCACTGCGTTGCTGGGGCAGAGGCGACTGCAGCCTAGGATGGTGGCAAAGGCTCTCCTGAAGTCAGCATTGAAAGCATAGATGATGGGGTTGAGGGAGGAATTGGCCCAGCCAAACCAGATGAAGATGTTGAAGACTGTCTCACTAACACAAGGCAGCTCACCAGGTTCATGCTGACTGAAGTTGCAGAAAGGCACCATGCAGTTCAGCACAAAGAAGGGCAGCCAGCAGAAGACAAAGACACCCATAATGATGGAGAGGGTCTTGAGGACTTTGGTCTCCTTTCTGAAAGAGTTCTTCAAGGAGGCCTCATGTGAACAGTCACTGCTGTGGCAATTCTGGGCATGCTCCACTGCCCTCTCTAGGGAGGAGATGCGGCGAATCTGGTGCTGGGCAATGCGGAAGATCCGTGTGTATGTCACAATCATGATGGCAACCGGGATGTAGAAGCTGATGAGGGAGGAAGAGATGGCATAGGTCCGGCTGAGGCTGGAGTCGCAGTTCTCCTCCTGGCTGATGTTGAAGCTCAGCTCTTGGGGTGGGAGGAGCTCGCTGGCTTTGTGCCACTGCAGCTGCACAGGGATGAAGGAGATCAAGATGGAGAGCAGCCATGCCACCCCGATCATGACAAAAGCCACACGCCAAGTCATCTTCCTTTCATAGCGGAAGGGACTGGAGATGGCCCAATAGCGGTCCACACTGATGACACACAGGTTGAGGATGGAAGCAGTGGAGCACATGATGTCAAAGGCCACCCAGATGTCACAGAAGCCCCCAAAGGGCCAAAAGCCAGCCACCTCGGTAACGGCCTTCCAGGGCATCACTAGCACAGCCACGAAGAGGTCGGAGACAGCCAGCGAGATGACAAAGAAGTTGGTGACCTTGGAACGCAGGTGTCTGAACTTGACCACGGCTGCGCACACCAGGGTGTTGCCCAAGAGGGTAGACAGGATAAGGAGGAAGAGGAGGACGCCTGTCACCACCCGAAGGGACAGCTCTGAGTTGGCTTCCTCCACCCAGCTCTCCCTGCTGAGGGTGTCATTGATTGTCGCCAGCCTGTCTCCCTCTCCGGAGAAGTAAAGCCCATCCATGAGTTCCCTTTGTGTCCTTGCTGTCCTCAGGGATCTCACCAGCACTAAGTCCCCATCAGCACAAAGCTATGTCTTTGTCACTCCTCTGCTAGCATCCCAGTGTCGCAGTTAGTGATTCTCCCGGCTCTCAAACTCCTGCAGCTCCGCCAGATCTCCTGGTCCCAGGAAGTGCTCCAACCTTTTGCTCCTTTCCAAAGCTCCTGCAGACAGCCTGGCATTCTCCCCAGCTCTCGGCTACCTTTCTCCAAAGCGTGCGCACACACTTTTCTTTCTTTTACAGCCTGCTGCTCACAAAGAGCCCGTGCTCACCTCCTGCACTTGTGCAGGGTGGGTGGGCTCTGCTTCCAGCTTCCCTCCCCCCTCCTCTTTCAGCAGCTCATCAGCTCTTGCTGATCTATTTGCTGGCTGTACAATCTCAGTCAGTCCCTTTTGTACTGGCCAGGCTGGGACTTGCTGCCAGATGTGAGGAGGAACTGGGCTTGCTCGCTGCTCTTGCTGATGGACGCTCTCTGCTTCTCAGCTCACACACCAGACTGTTTTCCTGTCTCTGCTCTTCCCTCTCTTGCTAACTTCCACTGGATTTCCCTCAGGTGAGATCTCTTCCCATCTCTTCTCATCTCACACCAGGTCCCTATTTGCCAGTTCCTGCCCAGTTTGTTTTTAGATGGGGTTGGAGGATCTTCCACTGAAACTGGGGAAGGTATAGGTTGTAGGGAAGGTCAGGAAACAGGCAAGAGGTTTTGGGGCTGAGGTGATGAGCAATCAGACCGGTCTTGTATTAAACAGATCAGCAGTCAGGGTGGGAAACCAGGTTATGTTAATGCTCATAGTGGCAGACAGCACGAGCAGATTATAGCAGCAGTGGATATGACACTGGAGAACCAGGTTTCCCCCCCCCACTCTGCCACTGCCTAACTGCATGGTTTTAGGCAGGACATTCTCCCCTCTGTGCCTCATATTTCCTTGTCACCCCAACATAGATATACTAGATAATGTTGTTTACTTTCTGTTGTAAGAGATGTTCAAGTCTGTAGATGAACCACTGTATAAAGAGACCTCCAGGTATTAGAGTTTAATCTGCTCGTGGTGCTTTTCCTCCTAACAGCGCCTATCAGAGCGAGCAGTTATGCAGTGTTCTCTTTTAAGATTCGAAGGGAGTAGCTCTTATCTAAGAAAACCCCAAATGTTGAATGCAGCTTGAGTGTGAGTAGTTCGATAGCAGGACTAAGTTTGTTCACTTTTAACAGAAAAAAACAAACAAGTTTCTCCGTGAACGCCAGGTATGAATGCATTCCTTTTTTAAAGCCTGGTGAAGGGGTGTCTTAAGCCCCCTACAGCCTACTCCGGCAGAGTGATGGACTGAAAGCAAAAGCTCTTCCTACATTAGCATTCAACCCAAGTGCCTTTAGAGCACAGTCCCTTTCCCAGGCTGATAGGGACCTCTAGGACAGGGCTGACTAGCCAGGAGTCACTGCAAGGAAGTCTGTTCCCTGATCCTCCAAATCAGGGGCAGACAACCCCCCAGCATGTGTGCCAGTGTGGCACATGAAGGCATTTTGCTTGGTGCACATGCCTCCAAGCAGATGGCAGAGAAGTGGCTAAAGCTGCACTAGCACAACAGGGATCGGGCCCCTCACAGCTCCCCTGCCACGTGCCCTGGCGTTCCAACATCTTCTAAGTCCAGGTCGTGGGTGTTTTTGGTATTCTGCCCAGAAACATTGCTGACACTTATTGCAAGACATTCAACAGTGACTTACCACTTCCCATCCCCTTTATGGAGTGCATCTGGGGAAAGCTAGAGTGATCTCACCTTATCATCTCATCTACAGCATGGCAGGGTAAGTGGCTCAACAGCCTTGCTCTATATTTACATCTCGTCTCTTAAGGGAGGAGAGTTTCCCATCACCACCAGGGCTAGAAATGGAGGGGTTTTATGGCAATGCAGAATAGTATTAGTAGTGGAACTGCCTCCCATTGACTCCCACTGTGACCCCAACAAGCCCCAACCCCAGCTACTCTCCTCCCATCCTCCTTTGCATTAGGCAAGCCATGCTGCTGCATTAGGAATCAGGACTCGCTCTAAGTTGCAGCTACATGTTAAAAATTAACAGGCTATATCCACCACTATTGAAACTCCATTGCCTTAAGTACTTACAGGAGGGATCCCTTTGCCCAGGAGGCTGGAGATTTCAGTGCATGAGAAGGTGAGAGAAAGAGAGAGAACAGGGCCAAGAAAATCATTACTCCATTAAAAGAAAGTGCCACCCCCCTGGCACCTACATCCCTTTACAAGCCTTTTGCATCTGGTTCCCAAGCCAGCTCACTAGCTGCACATCTGCTACTAGTCCAAGCAGCCAGCTGTATGGCTTTTGCTGTCCAGATTTAGTGAGTTAAACATAGATGCAGCCCACCCAAAAAAGGGCCTTGGTAAACTGCAGCCTTGTGCCATGCACCAGTGTTATTGTGATAGGGCATTCCCCACTGTGCTCCCTTGGCCCTGTCTAGATTGCTAGGTCTTTTAACAAATAAGGCACCCAGGAAAATATGGCAGTCTCAGCACAGAGTTCTGTCTGGGAACTGAATCTCACCCTGCCGTCAGCCACGATACTCACAATACAGTTGGAGCCCACAAGATAATCTAGCCAAGTTTTTGCATGGGAAGCATTTGAGTAAAATCTAGAGCAGGCCATGCAGATTTATTAGTAGAGAGCACTCTTGCGTTTCGCAGTCATCCAGATCCCATGCATTGCCATGGAACTAGGGAAACAGCCTTTCCACCAAGATGCAGGACCAAGGATCTGCACTGCAGTCACCTTAAGTCACTGTGCATTTCATGAGTGAAGCAGCTGACCTTTCAGTAGAGAATCAAATGGGTACTGTGTATATATTTTGCAAAGCACTTCTGTGGGAAGATTTCATTTTGATGGCAACGCATTAGCACTTGTTCTTGTATTTTCTCTCCCTCATATTTCAGCAATATGCTATCCATGTATTACCCCTTCCACCATTTCCCTCTTTTTCTTTCATAGTTACAGCTTGATGTTTTTTTTCCACTTAGCCTGCTTGATTTCATTCCCACTTGGAGTCAAAGCATGAAAATTGCAATCCACTTCAAGTAAGACAGCAGCTGCCTGGGTTTTAACTCTTATGTGCCAGTGCCAGTCCTCCTAGAACAGTTGTTGTTGCAAAATATTTATATGTACATGCAGTAGAAGCACCCCATTTGTGGGTGTGTGCATGGCTGCACCCTCCCCATTTTTTCTTGCTCTCTCTCATCACTTTGAACCTTGCCTCTCAGAGAAATAGAACAAGTGGAACTGGACATCAGCATGACGCCCAGAAGCAATGGTCATTTGTCAGGCAGCCTCTTCTAAGCAACAGGTTGTAGAGACAATGCAGAGCACAGCTGCTTTTCTGAGAAGCAGCCAGGCTTCAGGTAAATAGAGCTGGCTGGTGCATTGATTATTCATGGCTTGGTTTTTAAGATCAAAGCTGAAGGACCTGCCTATTTGTATTTAATAGACAACATTTCCAGAAACAGCAGCACAGCTGGAGCTGCATTAATACCAAGATAATCAATGGAATATGCAGAGAAAAAAGCACAATACACTCTTGATTTTTCCTCCCTTTATTACATGACAGGTAGAAAAAACAACAGCAATCTTTTTTCCCGTTTTTGTACAGAAAGGAAAGGAACACACCGATGGTATTTACTGTGATTCCAATTCTGTTTTTAGCTCACGTGAACTGCTTACCTGCTGCACCTTGCCCCTCTGAGGAGCTTGCACTCAGGAATAGTAGTGGTGTTGGTGAGGGGATGGGGTAGAGGAGCCGACTGTTCAGATGCAGCGCATTGAAGTTACTTCCCTGGCAGTTCTCTCTCTCATCTCCAGAAGCTGGGCTAGGTCTAGAGCTCCTTTTCCCCTGCTTCCATTATTATTCCATGACTCATTACTGCTAGTTCAAGCAACCTGTCCTTTGTGTGCCCTGGGAAGTGGGCAGCTACTGGTAGCAGAGGCAGGCATGAAACTAGTACAAAAAAATAATACATTCTACCTCAAAGGAGGGACAGAAGCAGGACACCAGTTACAAACAAACACCTACTCAGTGAAACCCCATAGACTTCCTCAGGCTCACATGTGTTTGGTCCCAACCCCACTATGGCTGTCCCATCAGGAGCCAGGATACACAGAGCACAGGTGGAAACATCTGCCTCTCCCAAAAGAGGTCACCCAGTCCCACTGGAAGCAACTGAAGCATGATTAGTCAGGTTTACCCTCTTTTGTGTACGTGATAAGCATAGTAAAAGTGACCTGCAAACGGGGACAAAAAGACTGCACTTTGTTCCGATGAATAAAGGTGCTGCTTGGGTTGTGTACATTAAAAATGCAGTTCTCCTCTAGCTCAACTCGTAGCGTTATGCCTCAAGACTGAGAACTGAAGGGAAGGAGTTGCATTGTTTGAAGGATTCAAGAGCCCCCATACACTTTGGAGAAAACTACTATACCCCCCCAAGTACTCCCTGGTAGTGCAAAAACCCCCCCTCTTATTTAATCCCCCTCTGACTCCTAAAAATCTGCAACGAACAGGGAAGGTAAAACTTAAATTACCTGCTGTTTTCACAGGTTAAAAAAAAACAAACCAACCCCAAAACACAAACTAAGTAGTTTATTTTTTTTAAATAAGCTTTGCAGGCCTCTCTCATCACAGCATAAAAAGCAACACCTTAATTTTTAAGCCCTTTGCAGGTCTCTTTTTAAGGCCTTGTTATTACAGAAAGAGGAACAAGTGTCATTTTGTGCTGGCAACTGCTGCCCCCTTGTGGCAACGAGAACAAAGTTTCCTACAGTTAAAGAGTCACATGTCTAGTTGTCCACAACCGTGCAAATACAAATAGGAAAAGATAGGTAGCACTATTGACAGGTGTGCAAGCTTATTGCAGACACTCGACTGTTAAGGACAGTATATATGTAATGTGCCAAATGTTTTACACAACCACACAACTAGCCAGACGTTGAGCAACTGCGATACTGCTGCTTTTCAGGTTCTCCTCAACATCAGCTGTAACAAAATCAAGCAGTTATGAAGTAGAGCTCTCATCTTCATTGGACATAACAGCGAGGGCTGTAATTCCAGCAGGGAAGACAGCTCACCAGGAAAATAATGAACACCGAAGGCGACTTGGGATAAACAGTCAAACTGTAGATATTGGCACTAAGATGACAGCAACACCAGCTGGTATCAGTTCCAGAGAGGGTGGATGGTCATGGCAGTAGATCATGTCACTTAGCAAGTGATATCCCGTAAAAAGAGAAGGGTGTTAGCTCACCGTCCAAAGTAACTCTTTAAAATTATGGTCACTATTTAAGCAATCTTAAGACTATTCTCAAATCACAGCAGCAGGTGCTGTTGTATCTTCAGAGATCCAGTGCCACCACTCTTTTGGGTTCAGAGGAAGTAGATTCAGTCTTTTGTGCCACACCTACAAAGGAAGATGCAAAGAAGAAAGAAAGACGACAAGTGAATGCTTAGCAGCAGGATGGGTTAGAGACCAGCTAAACCTAAAGACAATAGAGACGAGAAAAAATTATGTACTTATACAGAACTGAGGAATGGTCTCAGTTTCAAAAGCGTTAAACAGGAGGCCAGAGTGATATTTCTAAACATGTAATGTTCAAGTTTCAGTCCAGAAAAGGTAATTACTAACTATACAATGGACAGGTCATTCTATAATCTGTCTTCAACAAAAGAATATCTGAAGCACCTGAAATTTACTCCTACTTGAGACAAAAGGAACTAGGCATCTGATCCAGTACAGGTTTTTTGTGGGTTATTAACTTTAAGGCCCACTGAGCCTGTGCCTACAAGATGGGAGGCAGGAAGCAATGAAGGCCCTATAAGAAAAGATATGGGATGTAGCTTATTCAAGAATTTCGCTGAGAAGTCAGTATTTTAGGTACTGAGTCATCCTGGCCCTCTCGAGAGCTTTTGGTTAGATAAAAACCACTGAATACACACGAGGTAACCTCATGCAGCTTTCTGGGCGCTTTATTTTTAAAAGGAATTATGCACAACACACCTTGTTGCAGCATACTTTCCTATCCCACAGTATGAAGGCTGAAGAGAGGAGGACATTCCCTTGCTCTATGGCATTTCCATATTCTCAGCCATAAATTCAGCAGTCACTGTCCACAGAGTAGGTACAACAGTGACCTCATGAGACCAAGCTCTCCTCTCCACCCTACACTGCTCACTCTGCTGTGCCTCAACTTTTAAGCCTGACCTATACAGATACGAAACATGAAGAAGACTCCTGGACCCACAGCACATTTGTCTTCTATGCCCAGACTGCCAGAGGTCACCAGTTTCCAACACAGTAATGCTAGACACTCTACCATACAGGTTGTGAATGCAGACCCTTGGTTGTGTCTGTTCCCAACAGCACACACACAAGTAAGACTGTTTGCTGGCATCTATGCATACCTTTGTCTGAAAAAGAGAGTTTCTCCAACTCAGCTTCAAGATCTGCATCAGAAATGGTGGTAAGCAGAGGCTTCTGGGGCATGGGAGGCAGATCCAGAGTCTCTTTTGTCGAGTCCACAAGAAGACTATCTAGCTCCTTCTCAAGTTCCTCAGTGTCAGCCTCTGCCGGTCAAAGAAAACAAACCGTCAATCCCTTGGGGTGGCAGAACTCTACATCTTTAAGCACCTGGAGGTACAGCCAGACTTCAGGCTAAGGAAGAGTCACTGCAGAAGCCTGTATGTTAGGGAAGGTGGAGGTGCCAAGGGGATGGGGAAAGTGTTCCAGAAAAGATAAATAAATGACACAGTGGAAGTGCTATGAAACAAACAAGAAGAGAGGGGCCTCCCCAATTAGAACTAATGATACCATCCTAATCAAGTGTTCACAACACAACTTCTGAGGGTCACTGGCACTTTCACACATGCATGTGTTTAAGGGAGTCCATGTTCCATTTGCAAGTGGCTCAGCAGATCAGTAGAAGTTAGCAGAGACATACAGAACGACCCTGTTAAATCTTTCTCCCTCCATAACAAATGACCAGTTCCTTCCTCCGAACTGCTGAGAACAACTGCCTACACTCTGAGGAAGGAGAGCCAGCAGCACGGTCATTTGTGGGTGGTGGTAGGCAAAAGGATGAGAAGCCTGTGCAAGGCGTGTACTCACCCAGACCATTGATTCCCACCCCTGCCAAAGTCTGGGCAACTTCATCCTGGGTATCACAAAGCTGCAAAGAGAAGGAACAGTGTGCAGCCTTGAAATACAATGCTCAAAGCTGATCTTGATGAAGTTAAATAGAAGACTACAAAAGGGACTTTATAGATAGCATCTATCAGCACTGAAAGACCTAAAGGGCTAATGTCACAGATAAGTTGCAAAACATTAACAAGCTGAGAGATTAATGTGAGAATCGATTTAATAGAAGATCAAGGATGCAACTGATGGGCAGAATGCAAATTATACTAATTTTATATTAGAATTACAGCAAATGTATTAAGGCCTAAGCTTCTTACAAACCATCCAAATAAACATTAACTAAAATACGAATACTGATCACTGTGTTTGCTCCCAACGTTTTAAAAGGCTGGTGCAAATCACAGTTTTAGAATCTGGGACAAGAATTTGTGGAAGTGAAAATATAGTCTGACATGAATGGCTGTTCCTGCAGGAGCAGAGGGACTATTTTCTTGATTTCAGTTCACTCAACTAGGTCAGTTTAGTTGCTACATTTTTCAGAAATAAGAGATGGATAAGGAGATTGTCAAAACAGAAAAAACAACCTTCCCTCTTCCAATCCATGAATAAAGCAATAAGCTGAGATTCTCGCTTGATTTAAGATGTGAACACAGGAGCCACAAAGAAATCCTAAAGTTTAGCCTAAAAAAAATCCCTCACACCTTATTTTTATGAATCTAGCACACTTAAGATGATTTAAATAAAATAAGTTTTTGTTAGAATGCAATGAAATGCACAAGTTTCCATCCCAATCTTGACAGGAGTCATAAATTAGTAGGTGGTATTCTCCATAACATGAAGATATGCCAAATTTAGGCAAAAACTTGCTCTATAAATGTGCTTTAACGGCTACCAAATCAGTGCGACAGAGCTTTCCTTTAAGGAAGTAAACACAAATGTAAAAATTACAACCAAGGTTTCCTGATTAAAATCAAGAGTAAAATGGTGATTTATATCACTTTCATTAAAAAAAAAAAAAAAATTGAGCCACCCTAGAAACAGGAGGCACGTACAGACATAATTGTCAGGTGCCTCAAGCAAAGATTTGGAAAACATGTCTAACACAGGCACCAGCATTTTCTCGCTCAGTCACAAGCTATTATTCAAGCATCTCATTTCAGTTACTTTACCTCCTGAATCTGATCCACCAGGTTCTCTGCCTTCTCCACAGTGACATCCTTCATGGACAGTTTCAGAGCTCCTACTCCAGCCTGGTAGGCATTAAACACCTAAATGGGGGGTAGGGGGAGAGAGAAGATATTTCACTTTCATGGGGACACATCTCTTGAGCCAAGAAAGGACTACTGGCTGCTCCACCATACCACACTGTGTACATTACCATCTGATCTGTCTGTGAAGCATATATACGATCCAGTATACCCTGCACTGTATCCAGCTTAGAATGGAGCTCTTCAATCCGTCTCTCTGTCCTTCGCTTTGATTTTAAACATCTAAGTGCCTAGAAGAAAAAGATGCAGAAACAGATCAGAAACCACGCAGCAGTCAAATAAATCCCTTCTCTAAACAACTATCCCAAGCACAGGAAGGAAGACATCACAGTTGGCTTTAGGCTGCATCTTCCATCACTCGTGTACATCTCACTCCCAGTGAGTATTCTCACAAAGAGGGCATCTCATATGAATCAAGCCCCCCTGCCTCAGCAAACCTGGCAGATCACAGAATGGCTTGAATGCAACACTGAACTTTGGACGCTGTTCACATCGCAGTTCCAAGACCACATCTCCTAAACAGCAAGAATCAAGCAGCACCACTTACCAGCTGTTTTTTCCCAGCTCGACAAGCACTTCGGGCCTCTTCTTTACACCTGGAAGTCCAGAAAAGGAGAAATTAAATCAAATCACATGCAGGAGAGGGTTCACAAAACAGCTGGCTTCCCTTCCATTCTTCTGCCCTGAAGATGCCTGTGCTACCAGCTGCAACAGGCTCAAACCCAATGCACTCTATAAACAATGTAAGCACTATCCAAGACACCTTGTACGAAATGACAAAAAGCTGGGGTGCATCCAAGGACAGAAAAATGCACATGGCTGAATAGAGGGACAAAAGGTAAAAACAAGGAACTCTGATAGGCAAATCAGAGAAATCCCTTGACTTTAGATAGTAACACGAACAAGGTGATCTAGGACATCACATGTGAGCAAGAAGCTGCAGTTCACAAGCAGCTTTTCCTTAGAGCCAAATAATACACTCATTACCTCTCTGCTTCCTGACAGAGGGACTCCACCTTCCGTGACAGCAGCTGCTCACTCTGCATCAGCTGGTACACCCCGATGTCCACGTCATTAACTGGGGACACTTTGGTGTGAAGACCCCGGGCAAATTTTACAATCTAGAAAGAGGAACAAGCTGTTGGAGTTGCTGTCCTGCTGAAGTTGTGATCCACCAAGCAGGAATCTGTAATGTGACAGCTACATTGAGGAGACGGATTTCATCTTTACACGGCCTTTTTACAAGAGTCCTGTAGCCATTTTGCCACCACAATACTGAAAGGGACACTAATGACCCCAAGACTGAAAAAGGACAAAGGCCAGCCGTGCTACAATCCCGTACAAAAATCACAAACTGAACAGGATTCAGCTGTACCCGTATGGAGCTGGGCTGCTCCTAAGGAAGCAAAAAGCTGCAGGAGTCATGTTTGCAATTTCAGAAATGCTCTTCTCATTCAGCATTGATTGCTTTGGGTTTGCACGACTTTTTCAAATGCGAAGTTGCCAAATACTATTCAGACAATGACCCCGGCTGCTATTTAAAGAGCACAGGGCTAACAGAAATGCCACTGTTTAGATCAGAAGTGAAACTTAGGTTGTAATCACTTTGTCAGAGTTGCAGTAGTACTCCCCAAAGTTGTGGCCCTATTCCTATTTGAGAGTTGGATTCAGTTTCTCTAAATCCCTCCTGCATTTTCAACTGGATATGAAGTTCTCCCGATTCCTCTCCTAAACTGCTGTGCAATGTTGCTCCGAGTAGCTGAACTGTACCCATGTCTACAGATTGCCTACCAGGTTATGCAGTATAGAATTTTTGGGGGTGAACAGCACCACATTAAACGACAAAGTTATCAACTTCTGAGAGGAATTAAGACCCTTCACTTCCCGAGCACTCTGGAGTTTTATTCCTGAACCAAGAGGTTACACGCTGTTATAAGGGAACCTAGACAATTCCACAAGGTACAGCCACTGGAAGATGCTGACATTTAGCTATCAAAATAAGTACCCTGAAAGCCAAACAGGAAGCATGACAGGGATGGGATCACACCCCAAAACTGTCATTTTTACTCTGTACCTTCTCTCCATTCTGTTCCAAGACTGTGACCCTCTTTTCCTTCTGGAGCTGAAGCAGCAACAAATAGAAGGTCCTCTCGTCCGGACACATGCTGGCACAGAGCAAACGCAATTCTGAGAGGGCAACAACAGGGTGAGAAGAAAGTGTCGAGTTCTGATACAGGCGATACATTTCCTCTGCCTTCTCCTGGAGGAAAGCAACAAAACCAACTGTCACAGTTTACACAGGGATCTCCTTCCTAGCCCTGCAATAGGTGACACATCCTTCCTTATATGTGGGCCAAGAAAAACTGCATATGCCGGCAAATAATCATAACATTAGAGTGCAAGCCAGATATACATATGAGGAATATTTCACATGCCAAGTGACATAAAGCTCCTTTATTGCAACCTACAGCATTGGATGGTCCTGGGAGCACAGAAACAGCAGCCAGGTGCTGTAGAGGAGTATTGCCCAGAGAGACGAGTCACTTCACCTCTCACAGCCATTACACTTCATAAGGAGGAGGAAGGATTTTTGCTTGTCAGATCTCATATCAACTCGTATACAATGTCTCTCCTGGTCCATATCAAATTATTCCCGTCTTCCACATGCACACGCAGCTCTTTACAGACGTTTCTAATTTTCTTGGTATCGCAGCTCTGGTTTAAAACATTGAGGAGGTGGCAATTTTTGTTGTTTAGAAACTAGGACTCTTTTTATGGTGCATATAAAAAGATTACTGTGCAATATATGCAGAAACTAGGAATGTTTCTGAAAATATTAGTGTTTGGAGACAGACTACGGAGGTGTGTAGAGTTTTGAAGAGGGAAATGTTTATGCTGTTTGAAAAATAACTTTGTTAATGGAAGTTTGAAGAGGTAAACATTTATACCACTAACTGCATACAGAATGACCATTTCTTCCTCAGTTTCTGAGGAACTAGGGTTGCAAGTTTCCTCATTTCCTTTACCAAATCATGTGAGTGAACCACTCTGCTGACCTTTCTATGCTCCTGTAAATGTTTTCAACTTGGCCACAACTCAAACACCTTTTTTTTTTTTAAAGCTGCAAAACAAATGAATCAGCTGTGTTATCTGTGATGGGATGAGGAAGAAGTGTCTTGTTTAAAATGAAAGGGCACAAACATGAAATCCAATCACCTCAGAAGGTAGAAAGTACTATTATGTATTCCAGCTACCCCCAACATCATCAGTGTTTATGGTTTTAAGTGACCTCTTTTTTAAGTCTGCCCCCCCCCCCAGTCCAAAAGAACCATAAAAATTGTACTTAACTTTTAGGTTGGGTCAACCTTAGCAAAACTACGAAGTCAGAAATCCTCTTTCAACTCAAACTGTTTCATTAGCTTAAGAATGTATGAACATATCCTGCATCCACAGGACTTTTCAGGTTTCAAAGTATAATTCAAGCATTCAAAGTATAACTGAAGGTGTCATACTAAACTCATATCCTTCTCTAACAATGGGTGAAAATTGAGCTCAACTCCCACTCCCTTCACAAACCTTCTTGTCCTATTATCAGGGCAAACTCACTTGAAGTAGCTCCACAAAAATCAGGATCTCCTCTTCCTCCGGCACTTTGCTGTCACCTAGCACACTTGACAGGGTCCACTTCAGAGGCTTCAAAATGAAGACTCCCACACCCCAGGAGATCCAGCTGCTGTCTACACTGGCTATGAAGTCCGACTCTCTCTGCAGTTTGCCACGTCTGCAAAGACAGACAGCACACACATTACTGAACTGAACGCAGCTAGCCTGCGCCCCGGGCAGGCATCAGGTCACACAAGTCTGTGGAGAAGCATCTTGGGCAGCCCTGCGCAGAACATGCTGCTTTGCTCAGTTCAGCCCCACTTCCCCAGGATTGTTGAACGCTGACTGGGGCACCCATGTGATGCTCCGCTTCCTATGTATCAATTTGCATATGCAAGAACTTCCTTTAACCACAAATATCATGCTGATCTTCTGAGATTACAGGAATTCCCCGTCTTCCTTTCTTTTGCAATGCCAAAGAAACTACACAAATAAAACCAGGTTAGCTGCCTGCAGCTTTTGTAGCTGGCAAGCGTGCACAGAAGTCTGTCAGATGCACAAAGGAAGTAAAATGGAGAAGCTAAAAATCACCATTTTCCTTCGGCTTGTCCCAACAGTCGTCATTGTGTGTTATTTTAACACTAGCGGGTGCAGCCCCCTGGGGTGCCTGGAGATCCGTTCAAGGGTGCCACGCCATTCAAGGTGTCATATTAAACTTGATCATAAACAATAAACAGACTGAACAATATAAACATGTCAAACAACACAACTGGGATGATTTCCAGTAGGGACCTGCGGCGTCACAGACACCCCCACCTGCCGGGGCCTTGCCGAGGGCCGTGGCAGCACAACTCTGCTCTTTTCCCCGCTCTCAACAAGGAGCGCGACAGCAGCATCTTCCCGAGGTTGCCTGGAGGGTACTAAGGTCGAGAGCCACTCCCCTAGGGGCACGCGCCAGGCGATCCATCGGGGTGCGGGAAGAAACTATTAGAACTTCTATTTAGATGCATGTTTATATCAGTATAAACATACACATGTACATTCATATCAATATTG
Organism: Crocodylus porosus; assembly: GCF_001723895.1. Taxonomy (NCBI): domain Eukaryota; kingdom Metazoa; phylum Chordata; order Crocodylia; family Crocodylidae; genus Crocodylus; species Crocodylus porosus. The sequence continues at coordinate 1,789,865 of NW_017728897.1, forward strand.
GGGGCGCCTGCTCAAAAGTGTTTTACTGATAGGGGTGCGCGATCAAAGAAGTTTGGAGACCACTGCCCTAGGGGACGCGCCCTTTGCCCCCGCACCGCCCTCCGCGGCCTGGGAGACCCGCGTACCCCGCCGGCACTGCCCAGGGCCCCCT
>NW_017728897.1:1790165-1810085 GCF_001723895.1 Crocodylus porosus
GCACCGCCCGCTGCGCTCATCGGCCCGGCCGGCCGGGTCCGCACCGCGCATGCGCCAGCGCGACCGGGCCTGCGCGGAGTCCCTATGACATCACCGCCGGCGGGCGTTACCTCAGTGCCGTGACGTCACCGCTGCCCTCACACCGGCTCGGAGCCGTAACCTCCCGCCGAGGTGCTGGGGCTTAAAGCCCTCTTGATGGAAATGGGAGGCCCCTCCCTAGCTTGCTCCTATGGCCGTGTGGCTGAGGGCAGGTGAGCCGCCAGCCTGCAGGTAGGATGCCCGCCAAAAGCCTTTGGACATATCTGCAGCCCCGGATGGGGTGGAGGATGTTTGTTGTTTTTAGGTCCACTTATGGTTCTGGACTGCCTCGTGGATTTGGACTTGATTTGGCTCGGGACACGAAAAATGTCTTTGAAAATAATTCACGTCAGGCCTAGAAAGCTCTGATTCAGAAGCCGTGGCCCTCGCCCCTGTGCTCAGTAGCTACCAATGCCCCCTTCCCCCAAGGATGTGTCCTGTCCCTTTGTGGGTCTGGCTAAACTCATCTGGGACACCTGGTGGCAATGAAGCCCTTGCTTAAATTAATTACGTGCTGGGTGAAAAAGAACTTCCCTGTGTCCGTTTAGGAGAGGAGGGCTGGAAGGGACCGCAGCAAGTCAGCTAGTCCAGCCTCCTGCCTGGCCAAGCCAACTTATCTGCTTGCATAGCGGCACGGACTCAAAGGCGTTACGGCAGAAGCAGAAGCTGCCCCTCTTTTGTTCCCTGCAAGCTTGCAGAGCCGAGGGGTTTTCCTTTCCCAGCTGGGAATTTCCAGGGAAACCGTGTGAGAGGAAATCCGAGCAAATCCTGGTCTCGCCTGTTGCTAAAACTGCGCAGGCAGCCCCGTTGCACAACCGTGAAGTGCAGCACCCTAATCTGTCACAGGTAAAGCAGGGGGACACTGATGGCTGGTTTGGGAAGTAGTTGCACCTCCGTAATTTCTCCAGCCTGTTTTGAAAGCACTTGTCAGCAATACCTCAGCATCCTACAGCCATCAGGTACCCTGTGTGCAAAGGGCTTCCAGGACCTATGTTTGCTTCCTTTGAAAAGTAACTGCCCTTAATAGTTTGTTTCACTGTAACCCCTGAGTGAGCAAGGCAGCTGTGGCTGCGTCTGCTCAGCAAGTGCTGTTTACAAGCGTGTGTGACACGACTGCTGTTTCCACTGAGTTTTCCCCACAGAGGCGGTCCTGTCCCATATTTGGGATCACCCACTCTCCTCTACTCACTTACCATCCCCTGTTTGTTCCTCTCCCTTCTGACTCATGTGGCTGCGGGGGAACAGAGTGGGTGTAGAGGCAGCATACTTTGCTCTGTAGTGTGTGAAAATGGTCTCTTGAATTGTGGTCAGTTCCCTTTTCCACATGTATCGAGGCAGTTTAGCAGACGATCCCCATGACTAGCCTAGCACAGAGAAGGGAAAGTGCCACGTGGATTTCCTTTCGGAGAAACTCTTCCTTTCCCAGCTGGGAATTCCAGCGGAAACCTTGTAAGAGTCCCGTACTTCTGATCAAAAGAAACCTTCCCGTGGAGCACAGAAAACAGCTTCCTAAACCAGCTGCCTTCTGAGGGATGGGAAGCTAATTGGGTGTGGGAAGACCTAGCAGGGCGTACAAAGAGTCCTGAGCCTAAGCTACCTGAACCATCCAAGAGCACCTGATAGCATAATGATACAAGTCAGTGTTGCAAGTGACATCCACTGGAGATTAGAAGAGGAAGCTGTGTTTCTTGGTAAGGCCTAGGGAGGTTTGTTGTTCATACCCAAACCTGGCAGCCTATATGGAAATTTTCTGCATCACAATGGCTATGTCTATAGGTACACTTGAATGTGCATTAGCCTATTTTAATGCACATTAAAGCATCACTGAAAAAACTTGTTATTTAGTTAATTCACAGAACCACTCTAATTAGAGTGCTCAGAGCATCACGTGTATTGCAAAATGGCGATGAGTGCTTGAACCAAAGCTTGTTGAACGAGCTTTAGTTAAAGTACCCCTGCTGCCATTTTTCTCACGGGGGTGCTGATACATGTGACTCTGGAGTCTGCTGGAGCATGGTAATTACCATGTTCCAGCAGACTCGATTAATCGAGTGTGCTCCAGCACTCTGTAATTACAGCACGTTGGAGCAGCCTCGCTCTACATGTATAGGCATCCTAAGGATCACTTAAAAACTGTGGGCACTTTTGCACATTCTCTGGTGGGTAAGGAGGCACTTTAATTAGAGTGGCTCTAAGAGCCACTCTAATTAAAATGCTGCAGCATCTTACTTGAACTAAAGCTCATTTGACAAGTGCCTCTGCTGCCATCTTGAAGTGTGGGGACACTAATACATGAGATGCAGAGGCTGGCTGGAGCATAGCACAGCAATTGCCATGCTCCAGCAGACTTGATTAACTGAGTCTGCTCTGATGTGCTGGAATTACAGTGCATCGGAGCAGCCCTGCAGCACATCTTTAGGCACCCTGTGCTACGCACATTAAGACAGGCTAATGTGCATTTTCCCAGGAACTCACAATGGGGGAACTAGATTTAATGTGCATTAACTGAAGTGTATTAATGCACGTGTAGATGCACCCAATTTAAAGACCAAACCATTTATTTTCAGAAAATGTCACGCTGCTGAGAGGTGCCCACTTTGGGAGGTGAAAGTTTTCTTCTGGCTCACAGACAAGGCAGAGCAGATGTAGCAGCACTGCACCATTTCATTACAACGGCCTGTGTAGGTAAGTGAAGAGTTCTGCTTTGCTGAACTTGCTAATTAGCACTGGTTACAGAGTGGATTTCTATGACAGAGGCACCACTGGACATAGCCTGAGACTTGCTGGCATTTCGCACAAACCACCCAGCTGTCCTCAGATGCTTTCAGTCACTGGAGGCTCACTGGGTTTAAACTGCTGAGCTCAGCATAAAAAACAACGCAATCTATTACTGACCCTGTGAATCGCGCCCTGTTTCCTAAACCCAACAACAAGCTGCCCTCAAATGAAGATCCTTTAAGAGAAAAGCAGAGGGCAGCAAAATGAACTGGAGAAAAAAGCCACCAAACCAACTATTGGGAGGAACTGGTGATGTACTACTGCACACAAAAATAGCATGTAAACTGACTTGGTGATTTCAGGGTTGTGCAAGATCCAGTGTGTGACAAACAAGTAGGGCAAAGAAAGAAAGGAAATGGAAATAGAAACAGAAACAGACATTGAAACACCACCTAGGCATACAAAGCAACACACAGACATGAGTGCCAAAAGTAACGGAAAGTGTTTCACAGAGAAATTTCAATTTTTCTTGGGCCCTCCCCTTTGGAAACAGGTTGTTTAACCAGTTGCATCTGTAGCATGGGCAAAGCCTGCGGTGAGTTCGCTGGTTGCGTACTAGGGCGTGGAATAGAAATGCTTTGTCAATGAGCTATTCGCTGGTCACATCAGAGGTGGTCAGTTTATCATAAGTAAACAGTTTCTTTGCAGGTTTTTTTTTTATTTAAATTTTCACTCTACTTGATATTCCGAGATAATACAAACTCTTAAAGGGGGGACTTGCAGAGAATAAGGCAAAGGTCAAACACAGCAAAGAACAAAATAAGCCTTATCTCATGGCGCACTGACTTCATTTCAGCGCTCCTCCCTGTTACAGGATTCCTTTGTGCCTATAGAGGGGCTGAGTCACCAACTAAGGCAAGTTCAAACTGACAGTAAACAGCATTCCGGCAGCAAAGGGGGAGGGAGTCTGAGCTGCAGCCTTAGCTTAGACACAGCTTCCTGCCAGGCAATGTGTTCCAAGCAAACCTACTCCTGTGACTAAAAAAAAAGAAGTTTTTGTTATGTTTTGATCTTAGTAATGCCAACAAGTCGGGAGACGTATTAGGAGATTGACTGTTATCATGACTTAGTACGTGAGCAATGGAAGTATTTATTGTGACTGAAGGAATTGTCACTTAACTTGCTAAACAAATTGCAAGTATAGATCCTTTACTGCAACCTCAGTTCTATGCGTGGTACGCTGTGATGAGGGCTCGATTGTAGAGAACGTTTCTCATCAGTAGATCTCTGAACTTTTTACCAAGGAGATTGGTGTCATTACCTCAGTTTTACAGGTGGCAAAAAGGAGCCCTGGGGAGGGAAAATGACATGTTGATAGGCATCCAGAAGAGCAGGGGCTGGTATGGGAATAGAAATCCTGTCTGTGAGTCCATTGTATTCTATACTAGAGCTAGACATTACAGCAGCTCTCTAGGTAGGGCGTGCTGAATAGCAGAAAGGCTGCCTTGACATTCAGCTCCTGGAGCACCATTGCATTCACGGGACACTGTCCTTTGCCTGAGGTCATTGATTCACGCTCCCTGAACGTTCAGAGCAAAGTGAGCAGTTTCAGTGGACAAAAGCAGAGTGCTACTGCACAGTTCCTATCCATCTCCACATTGTGTCTTTCTCTGGACATTTTACACTGCGCTTACCACCTATACCAGGTGAGAATTGGTGGATTCTGCTCTAATCATGGCTGAGCTCTGAGGACTAGACTTTCCCTGGGCCTTGCTTTATGGCCTCAACTTTTGTGGGATAAAGGAGCCATGTGGGGCTGGATTCTTTCATACAGGGAGTTGCTGGCTGGTATACATGATTGGTCTTAGCTGCACTAGAGGGGCATGGTTTTGCCCTTACCAGCCCTGGAATAGGGGAAGTACAAAGTTGCTTTAAGCTGTGTTTATTGCTGTCCTGAGTGCAGACTAATGCAGCCGGAATGATTCACTTTTCTTGACTGCTCACTGAACACGCTGAATTTATGGCTTTATGGTTTCCTTCCTAGTCCTCTATCGAGGACATGGGAGCAGAAGAGATGTTCTGCTGAGAGTTTTTTAACATGCCACCTGAAACGTGTAGTTGCATATGCAGCATATCTTACCTGTGAGCTAAATCACTCTTCCGCTTAGAAGCAGACTGCTCCTTCAGCCTGCTCCTAGCCAGGGGTAGTTTGGAGCTGTATGTTCTGTGTATGCTGTACCTGTTGTAGTTGGCATTTGTATTTCAGCGGCACCCAGCAGCCTCAACCAGGCCAGGGTCCCATCATGCTAGGCACTGCATAAAGTCAGAGTAAGAGCCAGCCTTTTTCTCCCAACACAGATAAACCAAGGGGAAACAAAGACACGAAGCAGTGTTTTCTATATGACTCAAGCCAGCAGCAGGGCCAAAAAATGAGCCAAGAAATTAGCACAAATTTCTTGTGACATAGTGCAGTGTTGCAATAATTAGTATTTTTGCCTTCTGATCAAAGAAAGGCCTGACTCGTTTTGTCTCTGCAGCAAGAAACAGGAAGTATGGAATGTCACAAAACAACCGCCCTTTCCCAAAAGAGCCGACCACACCAAATCTGGCAGGCTTTTAGCCACTTGAAGTCCTGGGACGTGGGGAGCTCTCAGGAGGCCAGAAAGCTGGAATAGAGTGGCCACTGATCTTTTCCTAAAAATATATTATGTACCCTTTTCCCCACATCCATTCCTCCTGCCATCCCCTACTATGTCTGCTAGTTTAGGTCACGTTCCTCTCCTGTGCACTGGGATGCCTTTCTGAATCTGCAGGATTCAGGCTCTTTGTATCTTGGGATGCTACTGTGGAACACAGGATTGCATCTGGGCTCTTACAGTGCCTGTGCACAAGGTACTGTTTGCAAATACAGGTGCAGAGTGGGGCTTTGTTGCCTCTACTGGGTGACTTCTTCCAGATTTAAAAGTTTGGCTCTGAGTGTGAGCAGAAAGGCAGAATTGGTTTTGGTGCAAGTGCATGCAGATGTTGGCATAACTGGGGCTTTTCTTCATAGTCTCCCAGTTTTAGGGTTGTGACAGTTCTGAGCTTTCAGCCTTGCGCTTGCAACTCCAGCCCTACTGATGAGGTTCTGCTGCTGTACAAAAGTTCCCTGAAGCCAATGGTGGTCCATGCAGGTGGCAGGGTGTCCAAATACAGATCTGGCTCTTGTTATGTTGGGTTTGCTCAAGAGAGCCTAATGGCACATGCTGGGTTGCTGGTCTGTTCTTGGGCTGCACTCTGCTTTGTTACTTTGGCCAATTTGGCACTGCTGGTTGCGTTTGCTTGGTTTTGTTTCTGGTTTAGTTATTAACACAGGCTGCTTTTTTTTGGTGCTGACTCTTTTGATTAATTAAAGCTGCTTGTGATTAATCGCTGGGTAATGTATCAGCCTCCTGCCTCTGACCACTCATATGTTTTAGGGAAGGAGGGGATAGTTTAAGAAACAGGGCCACAGCCACATTCTTTCCTAAACAACTTAGATCAGGAGATGATACAGGAAAAAGAGGGTGTACGCTGTTCTCTGCACATTCTTCCTTTCTATAAGATGAGCACCATTTAGGTCATCATCAAACAGAGTTTTAATCTTGTCCTTGCTGGTCCAGAACCACATCTTGCATGCGCAGAACCTCTCACACCAAAAACTTAAAAGCTTTCTACAAACTCCTATTCAAACTGTGCCACTGGAATGGGAGCCATCTTGGCATATTGAAAATAGTTAGATGTTGCAGATGTCCTGAATACTGAAAGTTTATAGAGCTTCAGAGCCAGAAATGTGAGTCTTCCTGAACATTCAAATCCATGCCCAATTTTTCTAAGACAATCAGTTTAAAAGAAAAGATTAAAAGAAAAAGGAATGAGTAGACAACACTGTTATTTTATATGTGTACAAAATGAGTAAGTACATTAGTGTTGTTTTGTATGTCCCTTATCTGGATAAGGAGAGCCCCCCAGCTGTGTAGATATAGCTGTACAAAAGCAGTGTTAAAATTAGCTTTTAGGTCTGGGAACAGGCTCTGTAACTGAAAAGCTGAAAGCTGGTGCCAACTTGGTCCTTGCATTCTTAAAACCAGAATTCTGAACTGCAGTTTGTGGATTTATGATCCCCAATAGCAAACCATTTCCACTAGTGCTAATGCCAGATTATTAAAAGGAAGGTAGAAATAGTCGCACTAATAATTGTTCCGACACATGCCAGGAGACACTGTGTGAATTTATGCCCTTGAAATACTATACACACCTATTCTATGGGGCTGTTTAATAAATTTTATTTTTTCTTGGCTCCCATCTGGTGACCTGATTATATTATCAATTAGTAGCATTTACACAGATGTTTTCCTTGGCTATTGTAACTTCTTTTTTATTTTTTCTATTTTGGTTGTTTCCCTCATAAAGCTGTTTGTCACAGTAACATCCTGTAACACCAAGTTTGGAGGCTGATATGTATTTCCTGTTTCAAATATTGCCTGTTATTGATTTGGGTGACACTTGTTTCTTAAATTATGGAAAAGCAGACAAAATAGACCCTAATTAGCATTATCCATGTCTACTATCTTTCTTACGTGACTTTTTCCTAAAGCAAACTCTCTTTGTTCATTTAATACCTATATAATTACTTGAAAATGCAAATTGTTATATAAAGTACAAAACTTATTTTTGCCAGAAGCCTTTCCTTGGGTAAAAACTGCACTTACCCACTGGGTTTCCAGTCATTTTGGTTCCTCCTCTTAGGGTCTTTCTTATTTGGAGCTCTGAGTTTTTGGAACTCAGTAATCAGTACTCATAGTGGGGACATATTACTTGTCTGCCTGTAAACTGCAGCTCTGCTCTCTAAGTGTGCATGATGATGAATATATTCCTAGAAGCCTTGAGGCAGGTTTTTTTTTGGTTTTACAGTGCTCCAGTGTCTTTGGAGTGTAGCCACAGAACCATCTGGTTGGAAAAGATGGAAATCTCTCTGACTTGGTGATAGGATGGATTCCATGGAGGTGCAAACCCCAGTGGATTGGCAGTAGGCCCACACTATGACATTATGTATACCTCAGGGGCAACAAGCCCAGCTAGAAGAAATGGTGAGGATAAGAGCCCAGGAGGCTGAGGCTCGAATCTGCCTCCTCAACTGCCAACAAGAGAATGACCCAGGATGGGGATGGGACAAGTTTCCCTAAGATGTGCCCACAAGACGACCCAGAGGCGTTCTTGGAAGCCATTGAACGCATGGCCATGACCCTAAAATAGGACCTGGTTAGCTGGGCAGTAAGGCTTGGGCCCCTACTGATCGGACCAACCCAGGCAGCCTACAGAGTTCTAACCAGAGCACAGACCCGGGACTATGGGAAAGTAAAGGCTGTGATATTATACTGGCTGGAGATATCCCCTGAGATATACTGACAAAAGCTCAGGGCTAAAAAAAAAAGGTGGAAGAGAACAATTAGAACAATTCCTGATGGACTTAGGGAGCCAGACCCAGAGGCGAGTCAGGAGACATTGACCAAAAAGTATGGAGGAGGCGCTCCAACTGGCTAACAACTGTGTGGCGGTTGAAGCCAAAGGGGATAAACCCAGAAGAGAGAGGGGAGCCGGGACATCCCAAGCCCCAAGACCTGAAGGGAGGCAGAGGGTAGGAGGGGGGGAAGCTCCCTGGAACCCCACATGTGAGGGCAGAAGCTGGGATAACAAATAATTCATTTGTTACCAGTGTGGGGAGAAAGGCCAAGTGGCCAGGACCTGTCCCCAAAAGGGGCTACAGGAGACATCTTCCAACTACCCACATGAAGACCAGATGGATTGTAGCTTGGGGAGACACAAGGGCCCCTGGAGAAACAACAAGCCAGTGGTAGAGGAGCTCAAGATAGGGGGGACAATAATCCTCCCCACCGTGGTAGATGCAGGTTGTTCCCAGACCATGGTCTGAGCAGATTTAAAACCGCCCCAGATGGGGAGGCTCGAAACCACAGTAAGCATGACATGTATACATGGATCTTCATATACATATGAAAGGAGGTGGGTGAAACTCACGGTGATGGGACGGACAGCTGAGCTAGCAGAAGGCCTGGCTGAGACCCTGCCCCGCCCCATGCTGTTAGGGGTAGACTGGCCTTATCTCCGTGAGGTGCTGGATCAAGCTATGTAGGGTCAATCAGGGGAAGACCTTACCTACAAGTCCCACCCAGCATGCTATGGAGACCCGGCTGACCTCGAAGAAGGGGAGTTTGACCTGGACCGGTTCGTAGATGCAGACCAATTCCAAGAAAAGCAGTAAAGAGAGCCCTTGCTTAAAAACATTCTGCAAGACCAACTAGCCAAATGTGAAGGTGAGGTGCTGGATCCAGTGTGGGTAAGGCAAATCCCCTGGTTTGAGGTAAGAGATAACATTCTGTATTGGGTTGAGACCAGGAAAGAGGGGATGGAACAAAGCCAGATACTCGTTCCTGGATGGTACTGGAGGGTCTTGTTGAGAGTGGTTCACGCCTTTCTCATGGAGGGGCATCTAGGCAGAGACAAAACCGAGGCCTGATTAAAACAGCGGGTTTACTGGCTGGGACTCTACAAGATGGTAGAGAAATACTGCCAGGAGTGCCCAGCCTGCCAAAAGACAGGAGAGGCACGCACCAAAGGTGCCGATGATCCCTCTACCCCTGGCAGAGAGACCTTTCAATCGCATCGCATTGGACGTAGCAGGTCCTTTCTCGCGTAGCAGGGCAGGCTACCAATTTGTATTAGTAATCTTTGATTATGCCACCCAATTACCTGAGGCGGTGCCCCTGTGAACCATGATGGCCCCAAAGATTGCTGATGCTTTAATAAAATGGGTGGCCTGGGTAGGGCTACCACAAGAGATATGAACTGAACAGGGGAAGAACTTTATGTCCAGCATCCTGAAGGGCATCAGCAGGACACTCCAGATCAAGCAGCAACAGACTTCAGTGTACCATCTCCAGACAGATGGATTGGTAGAATGATTCAACCAGACATTAAAAGGTATGATTTGGGTGTGTATCCAAAGGGACCCAAGTAAATGGGATGAGATGCTATCCCCCTTACTCTTTGCCATCAGGGAGGCCCCACAAACCTCTACCGGATATTCACCCTTTGAACTGGTTTATGGGCACTAACCACGGGGGATCTTAGACCTAATCTGTGAGAACTGGATGGAGCCTGAGTCAGAGAGGAAAGGGGCAAAGGGTTGGGGGCAGAAGCTGCAGAGATCAAGTAGTAGGCTGCTAGAGGCCTTTCTTAGAACTGCTCCAGCTGCCAGCCCCATGCCCTTCTTCCTCTTTGCACAGGAAAACCTTGCTAGTTTGAAATACCAGGAATCAAAACATGACTTACATACATGCACACGTTTCAGTGTGCATGTGGGCCAAGTGTTTTGTGGTAGGCTCAGTGTGGGCTGCACTGAATCAGCTTCCTAGCTGGTTTCCATGACTGAGCACATACTGCTTCTAATGTTTTGAAAAAGGGTGGGAATGGTTTTGCATGCAAATATAAGACAAGAGGCTATTTTTACTATTCTGATTAGGGAAAAACCCTCATTTTTTGTTTGAATAAGTATGGGATATAGTGTGCGGGTGTTGGTATGTGGTATTACATAAATATAAAGAATTGTTATAAAGGAGGCACTGGGGAAAGGACAAGAAGCAGCTTACTTTGCAGTGAAGATTTGAGTTGATTATTAGGACAAATTGCCAGCTGCCTGGGTGGTGGAACACTGGCACGGGCTCCCTAGGGATCTCACAGGGATGACTGGGTGTACTTGATCCTGCCGTAATGCACGGGGCTGGCACTAGACAATCTCTTGAGGTTCCCTCCTTCCCTGCATTTTAATGATACTATGAATATTCAGCAAAGAACATTGCAGTAAAATGACTTGAACGGTTCTTAAATAGAGAACTGACAGTCAAATACCCTCCCCCTTGTACGTTCTTGAGCAAATGGGTATGAACCACAGTCTGTTAGGTTCACAATGACATTAGAAAGGCTGTTAGAGCTCTAGGAAGTTAGATTTGCAAAGGCTGAGTCTGTTTTTGACTTGAGTTAGAGCAAGTGGCGGGTCGGGGGGAATTTGGGATCTAAAAACAGCTCTGGTCCAAATCCCTTCTCAACAGACCTCAGTGACTTATTGAGGCACAATCCTCCTTTCAGTCATGGCTTTTACATCATCATGAGCTACAGCCGCCTCTACAGTAGCCTTGGTTCCTACCAAGTTACTCCTGATTTGTGCCAGGGTTTAGTAGAGAATGGGACCAATCAGGCATAAGTTGCTGGGTGATAAGGATTGTGTGCAGCAGGAGGTGTGGATCCAGTCTGTCTGTGAGCGATAAACAACCCCCCCTTTGTTTTCTCTGCAGCCAACGTCTGACCCACAGTTAGACCCTTAAATGGAAATGAACTCAACTTCAGAATGGGGTGATAAACAGCTCGGACTATGCCTGGGGGAAAGCAGGTAGAAATTCCTGCCTGGTGGGTGAATCATTCATTTGCACTTTGTGCAGTGGTAGTCATTCCCCAGGTATATAAACACATTAAAGGCAATCCGGTGTTGAAACACTGTTGATGATTGCTACCTTCTGTGGTAGATTAATTGCCCTAGTGCTCTCTGTATACAAACATTATCTGTTTGATCTGTCATTCATAGTGGTTGGATGCATAGGCAGGCTGGATCAAGGCACTGAGACCAACAGGTGAACCTGCAGAGTACTACGGTGGAGCCAGGGTGAGGACTGGGAGAGAGGTGCTTTATGGAAATATCACCATATTGGGTGCAGATAATAATGTTGCAAATGCTGTGACCCTGGGAAACACCAAGAGTTGCTTGCCCTGAGCTCAAAGCAAATACAGTTCTTTTCTAGGGCCCTGAATTGCTGTGGCTGAAGCAATTCTAGCATTTAACACATGTTTTTACTTAAATTGAAGAGGCTTAGCCTGAATATTTTCAAGATATGCATATATAGGGAGGTGTTCCAGAGCAGCTCTTCCTGATTCATTGCCTGTGTGGTCACTGACTTTCAGTTAATTTAGTTTTCCAGGAAGAGCTGTTCTGCTTTAAATTTTCCTGCAGGATCCTTGAACTTGAATCAATATTTCCCATAGCAGTTCCTCCCTCTGATCAGAGGCTACTCTGTTCTTATACCCTGTGCTAACTTAGGCTGTCTGCATGTACAGAAGCTAAAGGGAGCTGTTCTTTCAGCAGCTGTTACTGGCAATGTCTGAATCCCTGCCAAGTTATTAATGTAGTTCATATGTCAGGTGATGCTTTGTGCGGGAGCTAGGCAGCTTCCTTCGGGATGGAGCAGAAATTCCAGAGTCTTCGGCTACCAAATCCATTTGCTACCAGTCAGACTTGCCCGGTCCTGAAGCCTGTGGCAGGCACGGTAGTTGTAAAACTAGCAAGTCACGGGATCTCAGGCCAGGCTCTCTTTCAGAGACAAACTTACCTACACAGACACGGTTTCCAAAGCCTCCTGAATGAAGCAGATTGCACAATGGAAAAAAGTCCAAGTTTAAAAATAAAAAAGAAAGTCCCCAGGAAACCATATTGAAAAATCCCCATTTTGAGCTCAGAGGGAGAAAACTGAGAAAAGAGTGGAGGGTTTTCTCATGCTAACCCCACGGGTCTGTAGCTGGATATCTGGTCACCTTCCCCTTGAGCATTCTGGCCCAGTAGCATTTTGCATCAGCTTTGCAGGGATGGAAATGACAGTGGACCTGATTGCACACCCTCAGGTTTTAATATTTAAGTCCGAGAGATTTTTCCGAGAGACATACCCAGGGCCCAGAACTGGAATGTAGCTAGAAAGCACTGCACTTGCATTAGTGAGGGCTGTTGGCTGCTGGTTTGCAGCTCTGTGACCGAACGAATATTTGGAATGATTTTTTTTCCCATCAAAAAATAGATCTTTTTCAAAATGAAAAATATTACAAAGAACCTAGCTGTGGAAGAAAAAACCTTTAAAATGTCTGGTTTTTAACATTGCAAATGTGTTCACCTTTCAAACAGTTAATGTTGTTCTGAGTCATGCAGTGTATTTCCTCTCATGGTATCTGGTTGCTGTTGCTTTTTCCATATACAGACTGGGGCTTCCAAATCCCAAAGGCAATGCAGAAAACACAACACAGATATGTGCTTGGTGGCAAAAGCTCAGAAAGGTTTATTGTACACCTGTTGGTCTGATTAATAGTCGGTCCAACCTGGAGAAGCTTTTCCTCGACTGGTAGAGACACCATACACTATTCATGCTCCCCAAGGTCTCTGTGAAGGACAGGTCTCTCAACTCCTGTATCTATACTTGCACCCCTCATGCCTACTCATGTCTCATAGTTTCACAGTTGGTAGGGTCGAAGAGACCTGAGCAGATCATCAATTGGATGCTTATTTTGGTGTGATCCTATGACCCCAGCTGACTTCCTGCCCTTTGGGTGAGGGCTGGACTCGATGATCTTCCAAGGTCCCTTCCAGCCTGAATGTCTATGAAATCAAGTCCGACCCCCTGCCATGGCAGGAAAGAGTACTGGGGTCAAACGACCCCAGCAAGGTCTCACTGTCAAGAATCTCATCTTTGTTTGTTTGTTTTTCCAAGTTCACCCATCTGCACTTTCTTTAGAGAGTTCTAGCTTTCACAGTTGTAGCTGCTAGTGTCGTACTCTCTTCAGTGCCTTTTTGTTCATTAGTGTGGGTTTTTTGTTTTTTTTTCTTTGAGTCACCCCTGAATCAAAGTGCCTGCAAAGATTTGTTTAAATAGAAGGAAAAAGTCAGTTAACATGCTGCTAGATACTGGTGCTCAGCTACGTGTTTTGGACTGTGCAGAATGGAAAAGGTTCCCTACTGAGTGGTAGGAGTTGGAGGTGCCAGATGACCAAGACATTTGGTCCGGTCCACATTCACCTTGCCTAATGGCTCCATAGTAACAGCAGCTGCCATAATGCTCCAGGGAGGGCTGAACTTATTAGGACTAAATGTGTTGCAAGGGCAGCAGTTCTTAAACAAGAAACCTGACAGTTTGGCTGTGCCACAGCCCGGGAAATTGAGCAGAAGGACATGATGATGGCAGTAGCCCAATGTTTTATGAACCCACTCGCCCTGCTGGCCGTCAAGGGGGTACCCCGACCTCAATACCGCACCCCCCCCGAGGCAACACAACCCATCCAGGACATCATCAATTGGCAGCTGGAGGATGGAAACATCATTTGGACTCATTCTCTGTACAACAACCCGGTGTGGCCGGTATGTAAACCAAATGGGGATTGGCGATTGACTACTGACTTTAGGGCTTTAAATGCCAGTACGAACGATTTAACAGCTGCGGTCCCATCCATGCCTGCGTTAACAGAAAACATTAGGTGTTATGGACCCCAGTGGATGGGATCCGTGGACATTAAAGACATGTTCTTTGCTATTCCCATCCATGAAAATCACTGACCTTTGTTTGCCTTCACATGGCTAAGACAACAGTACACCTATACAGTCCTACCCCAGGGCTGGGTGCATAGCCCCACCTTGGCCCATGGAGTGCTGGCTGCAGTGGTCCACGAAGTCCAGTTGAGCCACTTGAAGGTGCATGTCTGACAGTATGTCGACAATGTCATGGTGGGAGGCCAGGACCAGGAATTAATCATTTGTGCTTTTGAGTCCCTAAAGGAGAAAGTGCAGGCATTTGAATTCATGCTGTCCAGCAAAAAGATCCAAGAAGCTGGGCCCCAGTGTGAATTCCTGGAAATCCAGTAGCAACAAGGTGGACCCACCATACTGGCTAAGGAGCTGTAGAGCCTGGTAGATACCCCTGCCCCCAACAATGTAAAAGAGCTGCAAGCCCAGCTGGGAGCGCATAATTTCTGGTGCCTGCATGTCCCTGAGTTTAGTGTGTTGGCCCAGCCTTTGTATAATTTGTGCAAAAAAAAGGCACAGTGGGAATGAGGCCCCGAGCACCAACATGCTATGCAGGCCATCAAGGAGGAGGTAACTATCCACGCCTCCCTAGCAGCACGACGCCCAGAAGGGGAGCTCTGGCTCCATGTAACTGTGTCCAACGGGGGGCCCCATTGGAGCTTATGGCAAAGAGATACACCTACGGCAGAGGGAAAGCCCTTTGGGTTTTTTTTGGAGCCGAGGCTGGAAGGGGGCCGAAGCCCGATACACCCTGCTAGAACAAATGCTGTGTGCAGCCGCCGCAGCTTTCGAAGCCACAGAGGCCCTGAGAGGGGAGTTACCCACTGTCATAACCACCCCGGTACCCATCCTGGGAATGGCATTGTCTGACTGACACCTCCTGCCCGGCAGGAGGGCCCAAGAAACAACAGTGCAAAAATAGATCTATTATATTTTAAGTCGGGTACAGCGGGTAACCCCAAAGGGATGTCCAGCAGTAGTAGAAAAAGTCACAGAAAGCACAGTCAACATATACCCAGACGCAACCAGCTCTGATGAGCCATCTCCCATCAAGGAAGCACCTCCCTTTTCACCTGACATGGAAACATCAGAAGATGTAAAAGTCTAGGTTACCGACAGCTCAGCCAAAGGTCACATCTGGAGGAGTGCTGCCATACAGATTCGAGATAGTAAGCAGCTTACAATGGAGGAAAACGGCCAAAGTGCGCAGTATGCTGAACTGGCCACTGTAGCCAACGTGGCCATCTATGAGCTGTTACTAGGGTCAAGCTATACAAAACGCATTTATATCTACTGCGATTCGTGCATGGTAGTAGAGGGGTGCACCAAGTAGCTACCATTGTGGAAAAAAGAAAACTTCAAAAGACGAGGCAAAAATATTTGGAGCTATAATGACTGAGAAACTTTGTGGGTAATGGCAGAAGGAGGCCTTCCCCTACATATACGACATGTTAGTGTAGCACATGGGAGCGAAAAAACTGAAGGGCCTGAAGCAAAGTGGGACAGGCAAGTAGATGAGCTAGCCAAAAGCAGCACAGAAGCCCTTGTTGCTGAAGCAGAAGCTCAGCTACCCCCGCGAAGGTGCCCAGCCCCTCCCTCCAGCAGACCCCTGGAGTGCTAGCCGCCGCAGAACGGCTGCATCGACAGCGTGAGCACTCTGGCTGCGATGGCACTGCTCGCCTAGCGGCCACCTGGGGCATTCACCTAATTGAAAGGGAAGCATAGGAAGTAGTCAACTCGTGCATCACCTGCCAGGAAGTCAAGGCCCAACTAACGCCTGCCTCGACTACCCCTTTGTCATTGCACGATGGGAAAGTAATATGGCAAGTCTGGCAATGTGACTTTATAAGTCCACTTCCCCGCATCCCCAGAAAACGACAGTATGTGTTTGTAGCAGTAGTAGTCACTGGAATGATGTTTGCCCGGGCCTCCGTCAAGGCACTGGCAAACCTGCTAGCCATTTACCCACCTCCTGTAGAGCTGCGAAGTGACAATAGTTCACATTTTCACAACCATCTTGTCTATGAGTGAGGCATCATCCTGCTCCAGATCAGCACCGCCCCCCTCATCCAGCAATGAAGAAGTAGAATGCCATCATGACAGGACTGCTAGTTGCTTGCTGCTGTTTGACTGATGTGGGGCATTCCCATGCTCCCACACCCCAGATTGCATCCGCTGCCAAGGCCTCGGACACACTGAGATACTGGGGACACCCAGCTGCAATCAAAAAAGTGCGAAACTAGCCTCTCAGTCGTTGGTGATGGATTGTAGGCTGGCAAGAGAAAACCTGTCAATGTTACTGTGGGACAGGGTAGTTACTCGGCTTCCTCCCATATGCCAAAGTAAATGTTGTTGCTCACACTGATGCTACATATGCCACCTGGCAAAAGTCATATTTTTAAAGCAGATACTTCAAAAAGCAAGGGGTGACTTATGATAGCCAGAACCAGAAGGGTTAATGAGCAATTTATAAAAGAAAAATCTGCTTTTTGGAGGTATCTGAAGTAGCTTATAAGAGCAGTTTCCTGTCTGTCTGAAAAAAAATGTATATATAACTTTTTATACTAATTTTCAGACAGTGTGAACTTTAAAAAGCAAAACTAAAGATTGTATTGCAAACATAGCTAATTTATAAAATTTTTCTTAGAGTCAATAAAAACAAAGGTAATCACAAAGTATAATTGACATAGTAAGTTAAACTTAAGTAAAAACATGTTAATCTCAGACCCCAAACTAATGTAGTTAGTTAATGTAGCAATGGGATTTGCTTATTGAGTAAACCCAAGCTTGGGCAATAATTTATTATAATGATTTCTAGCACCTTTTAACCTTATAGGATAACAGCTATAAAGTACATTATAAATAGCTGTTTAACTAAAAAATTACCATAAATAAGATATAAAAAAACATGCACGTTAAATAACCCTCAGGGAAGGACGGAACAGAGGGGTCATTTCTCTCCCATACCCCCACGGACCTCTCTTACTCCCTGTGAAAGCGAAGACCAAATCCTGACTGAGGGCCCTCCCCTGGTTTTCCCTCTGACAGCCCAGTTCAGAGACGTCTGACTTCGCTGAATCAACTTGACGTGTATCTTCTAACTGAAAGACTATCGATAAATTGATAACCAAAAGTTAATTCCTTTATCTGTTTTATAATCACTGTCAATGTTAATTTGTATTATTATGTTGTCTATTTATTAGTGTAAGCTTTTTACTAATTGACATATGTGCAAACTATATCTTTTGTTGTTATAAGTAAAATTTATTCTTTTTTATAAGTGAAACTTGTCAGTGCTTTCCTTCCCATCATCACCTCCTCGATCCCGAACCAAAAAGCGCAGTGGCTGATAAAATTGTAGTGCTCAATCAGTCTGCAACTAAAGTGATATACTCACAGTCCCCAGCTGGCCTGTAACAAGCTTATTATAGCATAGCATAACTATGGCGTATCACAACCAGAATTTCTACACTGAGGTCTTTTAATACGTTTTGATCACAATAAAAAGAACTGATGGAAAAAATTTAGGAAGAGTTTTGTGGGGGGGGAATGCAACAAGCCTATTCTGAACCTTGAGAAATGGTATTAAAAACCATTTAACATGTTTTGCTGATGTTTACATTTGGTATTTATTTCTTTATTTTTATCAAAGGTAGGAAGTACCAGCTGAACTGGTGTCGCCAGTCAAAACTAACTTGAGCTTCCCCTGGAAAATAAGTATTGCTAGTAGGTTCAGCCTGCAGAGGCTTTTATTGGCAGCTTTCAGGTTGCTCAGGGATATTTTATTTCAAGCCCCTTTAGACTCTTAAGTCATCTCAAGACCAATTAATGATCCATGGTAAAGATCATCCTCCACATAAGGAATTGCCTGTATTTTAGCCAGGCCCACTCACCCATCGGGATAGTGTCTGAGTGCTGGGCACGTGCAACAGCATTTGGCCCTAAAGCTGCTACCTGAAGCTGAAGTTACATCTTGGGCTTGACTTTCCGCAACATTGACTTTAAACTAGGCTCGTCGGGGGAAAGGGAAGATGATGAGGATAGAGGGAGACACAGAACACTGAACAAAGAGCCACCCACAAGAACAGCCAGGTACCCAGGTAGGAAATGGGCCCAGATAGTCCTGGGATTAGGGGTGCAGTGCATGCACCTTCAGAAGGCCTTAAACACCTCCACACTAATGCTCATAGTATGGGGAATAAGCAGGAGGGACTTAGCCTCCTGCTAGCTAACACAAACCCGGACATAGTGGGACTCACTGAAACTTGGTGGGATCCAACGCATGGCTGGGTGGTGAACATCAGGGGCTATCGGCTGTACAGGAGGGATAGAAGGGGGAGGAAAGGTGCGGGTGTGGCGCTCTATGTCAAAGAGCAATACACATCCTCAACAAACAAGACAGGGTCAGAAGAGGGGCAGACTGAAGTGCTCTGGGTCCGTATACAAGGAGGTCAGGGGGAAAGGGACTTAATGGTGGGGGTCTACTACAGACCTGCCAACCAGGGGGAAGAGCTGGACCAGGAATTCTCAGGTCAGCTTGTGGAGGCAATAAAGTCGAGGGACGTGGTCATCATGGGTGACCTGAACTACCCGGACATCTGCTGGAAGAGCAGTCAGCCAGGTCTGACCGCTCACGTAGGTTCCTAGCTGAGATACAGGACCTCCACCTAACCCAGGAGGTGCACAGTCCCACCAGGGAAAATGCCATGTTGGACCTGGTCCTGGCCATGGGCAACGACCTGGTGAGGGGGCTGCGGATGCTCGCCCACCTGGGTGATAGCGATCATTGCCTGCTGGGATTCACCATCCAGCACAGGGTATCAGTGGCCTGCAGCAATGGACCTGGATCAAGGACAACAAGAAGTCCTTTTTTAAATACATAGGGGGTAAAAAGAAGGTACCGGGTAACGTAGGGCCTCTGCAGGATACGGTAGGAAATCTGGTGGTCACACCAGATGACAGAGCTAACCTCTTTAACAATTTCTTTGCCTCCATCTTTTTGAGCAGGGACTGGGGCAACCCCCACACCGGGATCCCCAGTGGACCCAGGGGAGGCACTGCCAGGCCCAGGGTCAGTGAGGAACTAGTCAGGGAACTTCTGGTGGGTCTAGACATGTTCAAATCAGCAGGTCCTGATGATCTCCACCCCCGAATGCTGAGGGAATTAGCAGAGGTCATTGCAGGGCCCCTGGCACAGTTGTACGAGCACTGATGGTGCTCTGGCCAGGTGCCAGAGTACTGGAAAAGGCTCAGTGTGGTCCCCATTTTCAAGAAAGGAAGGAAAGAGGACCCAGGAAACTATAGGCCCATTAGTCTTACCTCGGTCCTGGGGAAGCTCTTTGAGAAAATTATTCAGGAGCGCATCTGCAAGGGGCCAGCAGGGGAGATCATGCTTGGGGTGACCAACATGGGTTCATTAGCGGCAGGTCTTGTCAGACCAACCTGGTGGCCTTCTACGACCAGGTCACCAGATCCTTAGCTGCAGGGGTAGCAATGGACATCGTCTTCCTGGACTTTGGGAAGGACTTCGGCACTGTCTCTCACCCTGTTCTCATTAAGAAACTGGGGGCTGTGGTGTCAATGCCTACACAGTCAGATGTGTCACCAACTGGCTGGAGGGCCGCACCCAGGGAGTGGTGGTGGACGGGTCATTTTTGACCTGGAGGAATGTGGGCAGCGGGGTCCCCGCAGGGCTCAGTCCT
>NW_017728897.1:1810683-1812024 GCF_001723895.1 Crocodylus porosus
GACTTCACGGTCAGGGCAGCTAGGATCTGGGACCAACTTCCAAGCAAAGTGGTGCTGGCTCCAACCCTGGGGGGCTTTAAGACAAGGCTAGACCCCAGTAATCTTTCCTGCCATGGCAGGGATCAGACTTGATGATCTGCTCAGGTCTCTTCCGACCCTAGAAACTATGAAGCTATGACTTCTGAAGCTTCAGATGAAGCCCAGAAGACTTGCACGCTGCTTAGGCTGGCGGACAGTTAGGGCACTGCTACATGTTGCAATTGAAGTGGGATAGCAGCTAGAGTGCTGTTACATATTTTCAAGCAGTAACTTCAGAGCAGCTTGGCTCTTTTTACAGCTGGAGAGTCTTCTTTTTATCCTGCGGTAATGACTTTGCATGTGTGGCCAGTTGAAATGTATTGCGTGAGTCACCAGTAAATGGTGTGATTGTTACTTTGCACTTGTGGCTGCTCAAAATGTCTTGTGCAGTTCACCAGCAAATGGTGTGGTCAGTACTTTGCACATGCTCTGGTCTTACTTTGCACTTGTGGCTGGTCCAAATTTATCATGTGGTTCATCAGGGAATGGTGCCATCATTAGTTTGCACTTGTGGCTAGTCACAATGTATAGCACAATTCACTAGTGAGTGGTGTGATCATTACTTTGCACACGTGGCTAGTCACAAGTTATTGCACAGTTCACTAGTGCATGGTGCCATCTCTACTTGGCACGTACGGCTGGTCACAATTTATTGCACAGTTCACCAGTGAATGCTGTGATCATTACTTCAGGTATCCAGGTTATAGCCGTATTGGTCTAAAGGGAAAAGCAACCAGGACTCGTGGCAGAGGTGATATCTTTTATTAGACCAACTAGATTTTTTCCAAAAATAATAATAACAAAAAAAACTTTAATTTTTTTTGCAAAAATCTAGTCTAATGAAAGCTATCCCCTTTACCGCGTGAACATTACTGTGTACGCGTGGCTGGCTGAAATGCATGAAGGGGTTCACCAGGGTGCTGCTGTGAGCATTACTCCGGCGGTGTTGGCACGGGCGGGCAGATGTGGTATCTTTTACTAGACCAGCTAAATAGGTGCGGGGAAGCGTGTTCTTTGTAAGCTGCCCGGTACAAGCGCCCTTCTTTAGGCAGGGGAAAGCCGGCACATTTACCAAATGTGTGAGCAGCCTCGCGTCCGTATTTGGGCCGCGCCGGCAAGTTCCGGGGGAGCGGGGCGGGAGGAGCCGGGCTGTGGGCGCTGCCTGCGCCCGCCCCGCCCGTACAAAAGCGGCGCCTGGCCGCGCGGCGACTCAGATCCGCGATGGAGCGCCGCGCTCCGGACGTGTGTCCGCGCCGCGCCCGC
>NW_017728897.1:1812329-1839132 GCF_001723895.1 Crocodylus porosus
GAAGAAATGGGGTCGCCTTGAGGGCCCCGCTGTGTTGTCGTGCGGGCTGCGTCGGGCCCTTGGGCAGCGCCGCCCGAGGGCCCGGTGTGGGAGCCCAGGGGGATTGGCACCGCGGTGTTTCCCCGGACTCGTGAGCCTGAAGGAATTCCCCGGCCAGCTTCTCCTGCGGCAGGCTCTGGCCCGCTACCTCACTTTCCCCAATTCCAAAAGAAAGGGGGTTTTGGACGGTAATGCCTAGCTCCGTGACATGCAGACTACTGGTTTAACAGGAGGTGTCTCCACCTTCGTCCGTGTGCTGTAATCGGCTCTGCCATGAGCACAGGCGGTCTTTTTGTGATGTTGCTGCACACTAGACTGAATCTGTTGTGCGTTAGTCCATTAACATGGGTCTTGCTGGCTGCACTAATGCACAATAGTTAGTCTACTGCACCCGAAGCGTCTTGCATAGATGCGACACAGAGTTTAAAAAAAAAATTGGTGATCCAACTCTCCACACACCAGGCACCTAGCTTCTTGTGATGACAAACCCAGAAATGCTGTGTAGCATGTTGGGGGCAATAAGGGCGCTAATAATTCTCTGCCATAGCAATGTGTAGTTTTTGATGTGCATGTAGAGGTGTGTGTGGGAGGGTGATCTTGAAATGAGTCAAAGAGCTGTACTAGAAACCTGCACCACTCCATAGATTCCCTGGGATATATGGCAAGTACACGCTGCCGAGGTCCCTCTTGCGCTATGCACGGGGATAATGTGATAAACCATGCTGCGTCGGACTCGTGCGTAACTTGGTACCGTGTTGTAGTAGCTAGGAGGAAGCGACTGTTTCTTACTTCAACACCTGTTCCTACAGGGCTGTAGATGTGTTTTTTTGTAAGCCAAACTGCACTCTGCAGGTTTGCAGTCTGTCATGCTTCGCTTTGAATGGCAGCGTAGCAGGCATCGGGGAAATGCTCAGCTGTGGTTTAAGAGTGTGTACCAACTCGCAGAGAACGGAGCCTTATAACCAAACCATACTGTGTTAAAGAGCAGGCTGTGTGGTGAGCTGAAATGGTTGCGACCAGCCTGATGCTGAGGGACTTGGAAACTTTCCCCATGCTTTCCCATCCAGCCAGCCGCTCCTCCTTGCTTTAAACTTCATCTGTGCTCCGGGCAGGACAGAGTGCAACTTGAATGCTCACTGCTGTCTATCATAAGCGGGGACCCTGGCTCCGTCTGATGGGGAGGATCGTCTCTTCTCCCCCACCACCCCCTTTGTTATTTTCACATTTTAAAAAACCAACTGAAAATCCACCCTTTCCTGTGATTTCATTTTAAAAAAACAAAACAAAAAAACCCCCCCGCCACTAACATATATAGATATATCTATATTAGTGGTGTTTCATTTTAATTGCAGTAAGAATGTGGATACTGTATCTATATATTAGTGGCATTTCATTTTCATCACAGAAAACTGGATTTGGAGTTGCTTTTTTTTAAATCTGAAAATTGGGGGCTGCTTTTTTTTTTTTTTTTTTTTTTTTTTTTTTTTTTTAAACCGGAGAAAACCAGGTTCCCTGGTCATACGTGTTAATTGGCCTGTTTTCTGAAGTTCTTAAATTTTTAGCCCAAATAATGACTATTTCCTCGTGGTGACTGACTTGCCGTTGATTTCTGTCTCGGCAGTCTTCCTTGTGCACAGGCCTGCCTCGTGCTTTTTAGCTTCACGGACTCGGTGGAGGATTCCTCTAGGCAAATAACCATCTAGCTTGGAGGTCGCAGACGGGCTTAGACATAATGTCAGTGTGGATGTGGTGCTCACGGGAGCTGCTTTGTAATCCGAAGGATGTGAGCCACTTCCATTTAGGACTAATGAAGGATTTTCATTGGCATCAAGGACACTTATACACTTCCTACTGAGGAAGCGTAATCCGTGTACCCCATTTTTGTGCCTTAACACTGAGCTGGGTGGAGGCAAGCATATGCCAAGTCCTTGGTCTCCCTGCAAACACCAAGGACCAGGTTGTGATGGATCGCAGAGGCAAAGGATGTCTCTGCCGCAGAGGCCTTTGACTTCGAGCAAATCCCTCTGCTTCGGTCTCTTGGGCTGTACAATGGAAGGTGATGGGAGAATCCAGCCTGTGCAGGTTGCCAGGTGTCAGGTGTGCTCCTTAGCTCCTGACTGGGTAGTTTCTATTGTTTGTCAGACTTCAGTAGGTTTGCATCTTGCCTTTGGAAAGGCCCCCCTCACCTCGTGACGGGTGATGTAATGTGCTGACCTTGGAAAGTGATGTGTGCCGATAAGGTTTATCTTGTGTTATGCAAGCTCTGGCCAGGAGCTATTTTCAGTCTTCTTGGTTTGTGCCTGGTTTAAGCTGCTTGCCTTGGGGTTGTGGGGAAGGAAGTGGGCTAACTGCCAAACAAAGGTGGTCAGGATCATAATTGGGAGGCAGATAAAGGTCTGACCGAGCTGTGGAAATGAGGCTTATCGCCTGTGGATGGCATGACTTGGATGTAGATGGGCTACACGGTACAGTGGCTCCCGTACACTACTCCCCAGGGGCTGGGAGTGCTGTCCCGTGGTGTGTGGTGGTGCTTTTCTTGCAAAGGGATATCCTGATCTGGGAGAGTCCTTCAAGAGGTTTGGGCCTAACTGCACTCCTGCTCTCCCCATTTGGGCTCCCAGGCGGTGTCTTACTTCCTGCCCGAAATAGCTCAGCAGTGAAAAACAATTATGCGCTTCATTTTAGCACTGAGTTCTTGGAACTGCTGCTAAAATTTCAGGTGACATTGAAATGGCTCTGCTGGGTTGTACATGTGTGAGGGCTACTTTGTGAGCAAAAATGTGGTTTGTCTGCATTTCCCCCGCCCCCACCCCAGCAATAATCAGTGCCTCTGACACAGAGCAATTTAACACCAATCTTTTGAGCTGTCATTTGAAGTGGGGTTCAACTTAAGGGGAGGAGAATTAATTATGAACTCCAGTCTGGACTAACGGGGTGTGGATGTCATGACATGTTGCCAGTAAACTTTTCCCCCCCCTTACTATCTATTTTGTTCGTCCTGCAAATGGAGCGTTTGCTTGAGGGTGAACGAATGAAAGTCTCAAATCCTGTGCCGCTGCTGCTGCTGCTGTTCTTGGAAACAACTTTGGGGGGAGGGAAGGAAAGATGGCATGTTCGGATGGTAGGGAGCCAGGCCGGGCCTGAAGAGTGTGTATTTGCGGATCTGAGTCATCCTTAGGAAGCTTTTTAGTTGGGGGCAGACCTGTTGAAACCGGTTTGCTAGCCTTCCTGTAGTCATGCTGTCCGGGAGCTGGAAAGTGGGTGTGCATTAGGGGCAGGGTCTCGGAATAGCCTGATCTATTGCGTTGTTCGAGCAGTGTTGGCTTCCTCCTAAGTGCTTCCAATCTCCTCCTTTCCTGCAGCTTTTTTTGGCTCGTGATGCTCTCAGGCATCGTTCCTTGTAGGTTCATGGCCTGTTGCACCTCGGGGATGGCATTTCAGTTCTTCCAGCACAGGAATCCATGGAGACTTTGTTTTTTCTCTGCATGACCTACCCCGCACCATGCACTTTCTCTGGTCTCCTGTCGGAGAATCACCTTGTCCCCTACGGTTGCAGTAGTCCTCTATCTCTGCCGTTCTCCTTCACAAACCCATCTCCTGCCCTTTCTCTGCCCTTAGTTCATAAGGGCCTTTGTGGGGGTGGGAATTTAATGCTTTCCCAGTTCATCCAGGAGTGAAATACACAAGTGCTCCTGTTTAAAAGGAGCGATTGGACCCCCAGCCTGCCCCTCGGAGACTAGAGCGCCATTTCTCAACTTGTGGGTTGTGACTCAAAAGTAGGTTGCAAGAATGTATAAAAGGGTCATGAACAAATTTAAAAAATGGATTCTCCTTTTAAAGGAGTAAAATGGGGGAAGCTGGCTTTTTCCCTGGCAGAGCTCCAGCCTGCTGGGGTGGCTTGGGGTCCCCAGTGCCTCGCACACTGTGGCTGGGGCCTGGGGGTGGGGAGCAGCAGGTCGGGAATGAGGGGCACTGGGTATGGACTGGCTGTCAGCCTTTACAAATGGGTCCTGGTAGAAGAAAGGATGAGAACTGCTGGCATAGAGGATTTCAGTGGAAGGATATTTAAAAAAAACAAACCTGGAACAAAACCCTCTCCAAGAAGAGAGTAGCCACCATAGTGCTTTCACTGTCTGCTTGTTGGAAGAAGAGGCAGCAGTCTCAGAAATGTAGAGGTCTCTGTGCTTGGGCTTCCCACTTTACCAAAGCAAGTACACATCTCACTCTGCAAATTGGATAACCCCAAGAGTCTGGAAGGTGAGGGAAGTGGATTTCTCTGCACCTGTGTTTCTGCCCCCACTTCTGTGCCTGCAGGGGCACTTCCTGGTCTGGTGAAAGTCGCTGAGTGGAAAGGTCTTGCTGATGAAATAACTGCATTTAAGAGAGGGGCGGGAATGGGTGTCCTCACTCCAGAAATGGAAAGGGTTCTGCAGTGCAAACAGCGACTAATCGGCGCTCTGGCAAGGGTGGCTCGGATGATGTTTGATTTCCGTGATGTCAGAGTGGCTGAAGTCCACTTGTCAGGTGAGCAGATAGCGTGAGCTGAGCTAATGGGCAATTGATGCCTGTCAAACTGGAGGTAATAAGCAGTGCATTTCAGGGTCACAATCATAGAAAAGGAGGGTTGGAAAAGACCTCAGGAGATCATCTTCTAGTCCAACCTCCTGCTCAAAGCAGGACCAGTCCCAACTAGATCATCCCAGCCAAAGCTTTGTCTAGCCGGGTTTTAAAAACCTCCAAGGATGCAGCATCCACCACCTCTCAGGGTGACCCATTCAAGTTCTTCCTAATATCCAACCTAAACTTCCCTTGCTGCCTCTTGAGCCCATTGCTCCTTGTTCTGTCATCTGCCACCACTGAGAACAGCCCAGCTCCAGCCTCTTTTAAACCCCCCTGCAGGGAGTTGAAAGCTGCTATTAAATCCCCCCCATAGTCTTCTCTTTTGCAGACTCAGTAGACCCAGCTCCCTGAGTCTCCCCTCACCAGTCGTGTCCCAGCTTCCTCACCACTTTTGTTGTTCTCCACTGGACTCTCTCCAACTTGTCCACATCCTTTCTATAGTGAGGGGCCCAAAACTGGATGCGGGACTCCAGATGTGGCCTTGCCAATGCAGAATAGAGTGGAATAATTACTTCCTTTGATTGCTGGCAATGTTGTTAGCCTTCTTGGTAACAAGGGCACACCGCTGACTCCAATTCACCTTATTGTCCACTGTCACCCATAGGTCTTCTTTCTGCAGAGCTGATGCCTAGGCAGTCAGTTTCTAGCTTGTCCTGATTAATGGGATTTTTCCATCCTAGTTGCAGGACTTTGCACCTGTCCTTGTTGACCCCATGAGATTTTCCTTTGGCCAAATCCTCCAATTTGTCTATGCCACTCTGAATCCTACCCCTACCCTCCAGTGCATCTACCACACCCCACTGGAGCAGAGAGGAGGAATTTGGAGCAGAGAACAGGAGCAACTCAAAGTTAGCAAGTGCTCAAGATTGAATGCGTGTCCTCTGGAAAACCACAAGATCTGAAGAGTGAAGCCTGCCAAGCAACCTGGCAATTTCCTGGTGATCTAGCTGGCAGTCCTAGGATCTTGTCTAACTTTTCCTTCCTGAATGCTACAAAATTGTTGTGTGCTACAGGACAAAAATTGGGGGAGAGAATGGACAGAGATTTTGATTCCTTTTCTATTTCCCTGCATTCAGGGGTCCCAGAGCACTGAGAGAGGTCTTTTCCCTCTTAGAAACTCTCAGCTCTGTAGACATGCCTGTTATCCCCTAAGCAACAAATAGGTGCCAATCTCCCTTGACTCTGTTTACTTCCCCAATTATAGTTTCCCTCCCAGATTGACACGCGCTGTCCGTAGTCCCCGTCTGAGCTGAGTTCCAGCACATGGGAAGGGGCCTGGATTAGAGGGAGCTACGCAGTCCCCAGATGACCTCTTCCTAGCCAAAGCTCAAAACTGGTATTTTGGCTTCATCTTCCTTGACCTGCCAGCTCCCTCTGAAATGCCAGCCTGCTTCAACCTTAGGTGCCATGACTGTTGTCTTCTACTTTTGGTCTCTTAAGGGATGAGGTCCTGGAGATAAGAAACTCTGTTTACTCTGCCAGGCTGTGTGCTAATAGGGTGTTCCTGGTCCAGGACTTGGACCCAAAGGCATTAAAGGTTTAAGTTGTGCAGGTTGCATAGCAAGCTGGTGGTCACTGCCATGGCCCTATTTCTCTATAGGTGCAGAGAGTTCACATCTGTCTGCTCCAGTCTCAGTACAGAAGTTACCAGCCTTTCTGCCTCTGCCCTGATGCTGCTGTCTTGGCTCAAGTATTCTTGGCAGTTTTTAGGCTTAAACAGTTGCTCTCTGTTTCCAGCATAAAGCCATGTCAGCAAGCGTGTTGCAGACGCGGGATGCAGAAGGATCCAGGGTAGCTGCTGCTACCTCGAGACCAACTACTCCAGACCTGGAATTCTACTGGGTTGGTGACAGTCATCGCTGCAAACGGTGCCCTCGAGGTATTGTGTTCCCCAGGCTAGTTCTCTGCTCTCCTCTCCCTTGTTCTTGGGGCACAACTCTATCCTTTCCTCTTGCCTGTCTGTTCCACCGCTCTCCGTGGAACGACCATACCCTTTCATTCCTGTCTCTCCCTCCTCTTCACTTACTATACCATTCCCTTTCCAATCCCGCTCTTGCCCCTCCTTTGTCTGGCAGGAAACCACACATGGATGAGAGCTGGGGTAATCAAATGTTATTACAGTGGGATGCTGTCTTGATACCCTCATCTTGGGCTCATTGTCTGGTTGTACATGGGGAGTTGCAAAGTCTCAGGTTTTCCTTTTATTGGTGGTTTGTGACCTCTAAATTGAGTGAAAACAGATGCCACTTCTAGCATGCAAACACCACCTTTTCCCTCTGGGCAGATGCTTTTTGCTGTGTCTCTCCATCTAATGTGCCATTTCTCTTCCCTCTTGCCTGCAGGTCACTACGTTAAGGAGCACTGTGTTAACTCTGACGAGCCTTCGACGTGCCTTCCGTGCAAAGAAGGCTGTAAATATATGGCCTACGCCAGTGGGTTCAAGACCTGCTTCCTTTGCCGTGTCTGCAGGCGAGGTAAGAAGGAAATTGAAACTAAGGGTTTTTGTCCAGCAGGGGTCAGTCTTCTACCACACTTCATTCACTGTAGTAGTGTAGGATGAACCATGGAGGGATTGTAAGCCCCTTTGGAGAAGGGACTGCATGTCAGCTTGGCACCACTTGGGGTTGGGTCCTAGTTCCTGTCTGGGGCTACAGGGTGCTGCCTCGGTATAGTTAATAGAGGAGTCTCTCCCACTGGACAGACTAACTTTCTGGATGATGGGCAGATGAATGTGCCTTGTCTGCAACACCTGCTTACCATCACAGCAGGGTGGGTATTCGTTTTCTGGAAAGCTGTGTAGGCCTTAGCCCCTTGCTCTGGTGTGTGCAGGCACTAATGGTTTTTCATCTTGCTCCTACAGCAGCATGGCTCGCTGCACTGGGACATTGAACCAGGGCTTGAACTTGAGACCTTCTTCTGCAGTGGAGTGTAGACTGTAGCTTAAGGAACTTGCTTGCTGGCTGGCAGCTGCTGGGCAGAGGCACTGTCTGCTTGTAACTTAAAGATCAGGCTAACAGAAGTGCTGTTACTGCTGGGGTGTAGGACTGTGGGAATGCATGCATGCAGGGGACAGGTGGCTCTGAAGGCGAGTGAGTTAGTGTCTTCCTGTGAGTGTGTTGCAGTTTGGCGTGTTGTTTTTTTGTTTAGCCTTAAGAAAGGATCAAGCTCCTGTGTCCAAGCTGAGGTGAGACCCAGTAGTGCAGGAAAGGCCCCCCACAACTCTTCCCAGCCAGGCTTGTTCCATCTTGGTGGGGGTGAAGGGGTCTAACCGGGCATGTTCTCCTGTGTGGCAGACCAGGTAGAGGTGAGACCATGCACCAGGACCAGCAACAGGGAGTGTGCCTGCAGGAATGGCACCTACTGCACCCCAGATCAGCCCTGTGAAATGTGCCACAAGTGCCAAACCAGGTGAGAGCTACTTGTCATGCTGCGTAGAGGGAAGAGGGGCTTGGGGCTGGAGCAGGACCTTTCCAGTCCTGACGCACGTTCTAGTGCCTTCAGCTCTACTGTGGCAGTATGGCTATCCCATGCTGGCTGGTCCACCTGCCAAGTACTAATTCATTTCTGTCTGTTTCCTAGTTGTCCGAAAGGAGGAGAGGTGGTGAAACCTTGCACACCATATAATGATATACAGTGCGGCCACTCCATCATGCCCACTCCTGCACCAGGTAGGAGCAGAGGGCAATTGGGAAAAGGGGGTTAGGAGCAGAAGCCTTCAGGAGCAAGCATGGTAGCTTATTAGTTAACTCCTGGCTGACTTGAAAAGTAAAGGGAGAAGTTCAGCCCTGAATCCTAATCCACAGTGGTAAGAGAAGTGAGAGAGGCCAAATTGTTAGATGAGAGGAGAATTGCGATTCTTGTATTGGGGGGTGGTTATCGGAGGAGGGAGGAGCTCTCCTCTTAATGCTTGCTTCCATCCAGAGCTCTTGGAGCATTCCCAGTTTGTTTCGTTCTTTTGCAGGTACTTTTGCGGGCTTGGCTGTTGGTATCACTGTGCTGGTAACTGTAGTCATCATAGCCCTGGTCGTGCTGGCAGTTTGGTGTTGCTGCTTTTCAGGTAAGAGGTGGGCACAGGTATAGGTGTGAGCAAAGGGCAGAGTGGGGTGCATATGAAATAAGAAAGGCTGGAAGCAAAATTCTGGCGGTGGGAAGTGGACTGCAAAGTCTCTGGTGGGAAGGAACTTGGGATTTGTTGGCTGGATAATGCAAAGCTTTCACCACTAGCTTCTGTGGTCAGTCTGCCAGTTTTTGAGCCAATCAAATGGTGCTTGGAGATCTCGGAGAGCCCCGAATCTGCTTTAACCAATGTTTTAGCCTTAACGGTGCTATAGCTGGGCTGAACTTTTGCTCTTTCACGCTGCTCCGGGTGCTAGGGGGACAGAAGGAGTGACGCTTGTAAATCCCCATACCCAATACCCTGTTGTAAATAGTGGGCTGAAGCCTCCACTGGTTTAAATGAGTGCAGCGCCGTTTGATTTCATTGAGCCCTTGGACACTTGACACCAGTACTTTCCACTTCCTAAAAGCCACCGCCATATCCTGGGAACCTGCATGCACTGACGTGGGTTGGTGTCAGTGGGTCATGTGTTCCTCTTGCACCCTGACAAAAGTGAGGGATGGCCTTGATGTTGTTGCTGGTGTTTTGGGCGACTGCTCTAGACAGGATCCTCCCAGGTGGGACTTTGAGGAGGGTAGAAATGACTGAGTCCATCCTTTACTGCAGTCTGTTGCCCTTGTCTCTTCTGCCCAGAAAAGAGAAGCAAGGGGAAGACTGGAGGCTTGGCAGAATGGGGCCAGCCTTGTTGGGGTGAATTCTGCTAATGGGCCTTTCCTTCTCTTCCAGGTGACAAGGAGAAATCTTCTGTCTTAACGGTGAGGGTTGTGCTAATGTGCTTTGTGGGGGGAGGCGGGGTATAATTGCATCTTGGCTGTAGATGTGCAGGGATTGCTCTGCCTGGTTAACTTGACTGAGCTGAAGGAAGCTAATTCAGGGTTTCCAAGAGCATTTTGGGAGTGTGTGGGAGAGGAGCTCTAGTCTTGGCACCTACCTGTCAGTGAGAGGACTAGAGTTGTTAGGCTCAGGGGACTGTGCAGAAATGTGTGGACGTGTGCAGTTGCTCATTTTCAGGTAATGTTGCGGCCAAGGCCTTTGGCTCTAAGCTAGCTCATGTCTGCATGGGAAGTGATACCAGACGCATATGCTACAAGAGATGCATGGTCTGGTTTGATCTTTCGACAGGGCTGGAGCCTTGGCACCTAGAGAAACTTAGCAGGTTTAGAAACCTGGTTGTGGATTGGATTTTGGTTTTGTAACTAGCTGTCTGAGCCAAACTTCAGCCATCCTCCAAATTTGTGTAGGTCAGAGCAAGGCTCTGGAGTTTGCTTGTTTTTTCAGGAGACCTTGAATCTGCTTCTTCAGCACTAATGCTTTAATAGCCCCCGTTGTTCCTTATCCAGTGGAAGATTTCATAGACATTAGGGCTGGGAGGGACCCTGCGAGAGCATTGGGTCCAGCCCCACCCCCCCAGGGGCAGGAAGTCAGCTGGGGTCGGATTACCCCAGCAAGATAAGCTTATGCATCCAAGCACCACTTAAAGGTATCCAGCAAAGGTGCTTGCACCATTTTTGGGGGAGTCTATTGAGAGCTCTAGACTTCTTTACCGTCCAACACTGACTGGTGTTGTCTCTCCTCTTCAGTCCAAGCTGCTGTCGCAGCTGATGAACAGCACAAGGAGTCGAGGAACTTGGGACAACCACAGGAATCAAAAGATGGATAAGCTGCTAGTTCCACAGGAGCAGGCTGGTCAACCAGACCCTATGGGACTAACAGCAGAGGCCAGCCACCCAGAGCTCCAGGTAACAAAATAGTGTGGGCGCACCCACCACGCATGCTGATGCTCTTTTACTGAATGACTTGCACAATAGACTCCCTTTCCTAATTCTAAGGCTGAATTCAGACTCTGTGCGTTGGAGATTTTGATGACCCCCCCCCCCCCCCAAACACCTGCCAACTTACTGCTTTTGGTCAGAACAGGCCAGTGCAGGTGGCAAGTTTTTTAGGAAGGCAGAAATCTCTGCCATGGCTTAATCAAGTGTAAACAGCACGGTATTTCACCGTATGTGTGGAAAGGAGTTAAGTGCAGGGCCTGGTGCTGACTGCATTTTGTGATGGCCCCCTCTGGCTGTAATCCTAGGATAGCTGATGGTAAAATGCCTGAAACAGTGGGCTTGTCTGTGGGTTAGCTTCCCTATCCCCTGAATGGTCGGGGACCTGCCATCTCCATCTATGCGAGAGAAGGGTTGGGTGGGGATCTAGAGGGTTTTGCCCCTCTGTGCAGGGTCAGACTGATTTGCTACAGTTGGGATTGGGAAGGGATTTTACCCCATGCTCTGACTTTCAGTATGGCCTGCTGGGGCTTTGAGCCTTCCTCTGTAGCTGGGGGCATGGCTTTCTTCCTTGGCACGCTCATGGTTTGTTTGGGGGTTTTTTAACCACTCTTGCAGCAGCAGAACATTGCCTGTGCCTGTCTTCCTGCTTTGCTTACAACAGCGTGGGGTGTTGTGCCTTGTGGCTGTGACAGGCAAGGATTTGTTTGGGGTGGTGTGGATAGGGATGATGCTGCTTGCGGCAGGAGGCTGGACTAGATGACCCCTTCCTTCCAGCTCTACTCTTTTTTTTTTTTTTCTATGACCATGGCCTGTCTCCAGGTTCAGTGGGATGATCTTTGAACAGCCATCTTGTGCAGATCTTGCAGGGAGAGCAAACCATACAGAAGAAATCTCATTCGTGTCCCAATATTACAAGGGAAAGAAAGGGGAGTTCCCCTTCTCTGTTACTTAATGGCAGCTGGTGTCTTGCACAACATATGTCGTGACCAGAACACTGTATGTGGCTTCATCCTTCTAGGTGGTACAGACCAGTGCAGCTCCTGAGGTGAAGGGGTGGAAGAAACTGGTTCCAGTGGAAGGAGATGACCTGATAGAGAGTAAGTGGAGTATAAGTTTGGGCCTTGTCTGCTGCTTTGTACTAGGAACTGGGAGGGACTATGGAAAACTTTGCAGTCCACGGTTCTGTTTTCTAGTCCAACATTCACAGCATGTTGACAATTCTCCCACTTCTTGGGATGGGGAGTGACCCTCCAGCTGTGGTTTTGTTTTTGGCCTAGTAGGCAAAGTACCAGGGAGACTAAGGGAACCGTATGAAGGTCCCTTTGGGCATGGCTCTCTGGGACCAAGTAGCCATGGCCTGGTGACCTTCCCTGATGCAGTTAGAAAGGGGTGGGGGGGCATAGACCACCCCAGCTCACTTGTTACCTCGTCTAAAGGGTGACACAGGTAAGACTGGGGCTGCAAATCCCTGTGGGTTGGATCTGTGTTGGTGATGGGGCTGTAGGCAGAGGTGCATCTAGGGAGGATGCAGTTGGACCCCTTAACAGGGTCTTCCAGTGATAAAGGCAGATGATGCCCAGGCTTAGTCTGGTGAAGAGAGAGAGGGGATTTAATAGCAGCCTTCAGCTCCCTGCAGGCTGGTTGCAATGAGGATGGAGCTGGGCTGGTCTCAGTGGTGGCAGATGACAGAACAAGGAGCAATGGTCTCAAGTTGCAGCAAGGGAAGTGTAGGTTAGATATTGGGAAGAACTTTCTCATGAGGAGGGAGCAGGTCACCCAGGGAGGTGGTGGACTCTCCATCCTTGGAGGTTTTTAAGACCTGGCTAGACAAAGCCTTGGCTGGGCTGATGTAGCTGGAGATGCTTGTGCTTTGCTCACAGGATTGGGCTAGATGACCCACTGAGGTCCCTTCCAACCCTTATTTTCTGTGATTCTGGGTCATGATCTGACTACTGGCAGGCAATTAAGGGGCGGGGGGGGGAAATTGCCTTGCCTTGTCATGCAGTAGCACTGCACAGCCAGACCTTTCTGGGGCTGCTTTTGGAAGGGATAAGGGTTACTCTTGATGGCATGGTGGGCTCTGGGAATGGTCTCACCAGGGCACGTGACTGGGAGGTCTCTTCCAGTATCCCCATGCCCTCTGTTCTTATAGGATGGTTATGGCTCAGGTTTCTCTTCCTCAGCTCTGCGCAGGTCCTTTTACTACTTTGCTGAAGAAGTGCCCTGCAAGGACTGGAAAAGATTTGGCAGAAGACTTCACCTAACAGAAAATGAAATTATGATGGCTGAGAAGATTGGTGGGGATACACTGGAGCAGTATGTGCAGATACTAGCCACCTGGGTGAACAAAGAGGGCACAGGATCCTCTGTGAACACATTGCTGGAAACACTGGACAGGATCCATCTCAGGGGCGTTGCACAATCAGTTTGCAACAAACTTATTCAGGATGGTCTCTACAAGTATGAAGACACAAGCCCAGAAGCAGACGGGATTGTCTCTTTTTGTAAGTACCTCTGAAGCCATGGGTTCCTTGTGCCCAGAGATGCCCTGGGAAGAGGAGCTGGAGTTAGCCTGGCGCCTGGTGGTAGACTGCGAGCTACTGCAGAGGTGCCGAGGCAGAGGAAATGCTCTGAAGAGACTTGTACTTGTAATGACTACAAATTGTTCCAAGGGATCTCCTCTTCGGGCGCTGGTACCACATGGTCACAGCCTTATGGACTGCTGTTGACATTTGGCAGAAGTCCTCGCCTGCTGCTAAGGCTAGGTCCACAACTGGAATCTCTTCTGGGGTCCCTCTGACAGACCAGACTACAGCCCTTATCCTTTCTCTCTCTTAGTGCTGTGGGATTGCTTCAAGCTCTTGGAGTCTCAGATGGCAGCCAGCCAGGCATAGCCACTGCCTAAAGCAATCTGTGGCTGGCAAGCTTTAGCTGGGTTCTTGCTGTCTGAAAAAGGTCCACCTGTTGTACATTTTAGCTGTAGATAAACTCCCATTCCTGTAGGGCTAGAGCTGGGATGTGAGGGTTGGAGTGGAGTTCTGTTGGAAAGGAAGACTACTACCTTCCCCACTGGTACGCACAGTATGGCCCACAGGCATTAGTTTCCTTCGTGAAGGATGCCAAATCCCACAGAGGTGCAGGATGATCAGTGGCAGGTGCTCAAAAAGGCACATGAGAGATGGGTTCGGTTCCTGCTTGGCCACAGACTTAATGAGTGACCTTGAGCAAACTGCTGTCCTCTTTGCTCAATGCCTGCACAGTGGAGCTGCTAAACCTTCCTTACCTCAGAGAAGGGAAAAGAAGTGCACTTGAACTATGGTCATGGTCATCCATCCGTCCTCTTGATGAATGAGGAACTTCATCCAGGTATCAGTTTTCTCTCAGTACATAGTTCAGGGACTTCATATCTGTGAAGTGACTTGCTGTTGTACCTCAGGGTCATCCAGCTACCCACTTTCCCTCCTCCAAAAGCCATATGAGCGTCATCGATGCAGCCACAGATGCCTTATCCTCAGCATACTGAAACGGGTGCTTCCTCTCATCCAGCATCTCTTGGAGGATGTCATACTTGAACAGCCTTCCCCCTCCACCCTTCCAACATCCCCTTGTCATTGCTGCTTCGTTTTTAAATGGAAGAATTTATTCTCTGTATTTTATATTTATTAGTAGCTGTGAATATTTAACTTTAAAAGCGAAATATAAAAATAAGACTCTTCCTGCTTTTTTTACTATGCATTTTTGCCTTGAACTAGCTAGTAGTATATTTTTTGTACATCTCTTTATGAATAAACCTTTTAAAAAAAATTTGTACTGCTGCTTGCTCTCCCCTTCTTCCTGCACCCCCTTCCCTCCCCTACTTCCTCCATCGTTCTGAAATGCTGCTGCCATGGCTAAACCCTAGGGACAAGGGCAAGGCTTCAGTCTACATGGCTCTGACTTCATTGAAGCTATGCTGTCCTTCACTGGAGGCCCAGGCTTGGTTTCCTGTGCGGTCAGGCTAGATTATCTTCCCCTCAGGCAGACTTGGCAAGAGGAAGCCAGTGTTTGCATGTACCCTGGGGGTCACCCCCCCGCAACAACCTTTCCTTTTTGTGTGCAAGTAGAATTCAAGAGTCTCAATTTGTTTGTCAGCATCTTCACACAGCCCTGTGTCCACGTACCACTTGGACCCTATTCTGGCTTGCAGCTGTTGGTGTCCTGTAGCTCTTCTCCTGGATTTGGTTAGCAAAGGCCTGGCTTTACTGGGGAAGATGCCTTCAGTCATAGTCTAACAGATGTCAGTAGTCCCACTGGGGGTTGTGGAGAACTCAAACAGCTTTACCTTGCCCCCCACCCCCCTTGGATCCAGGACGCTGGCTTTGGTTTTTAAAAAACAACTGTTCCCAGCGAGTTGTTGCTCTTATAGTGGAAAGGGAGGAGTTGGGGTGGGGAAGAAGGGGCACGAGTAATGCCTCTATGGGAGGCAGACTGCTGCTCTGGTTAGAGCCGCAAATTGGCAGGCTTACCAGAGAGCAAAAATGCAGGTCTGGTGACTTGAGGGAAAGCTCTCTTGAGAGCCATGTGCTAGAGCAGGGGTTGGCAAAATGCAGCCCGTGGGCTGGATGTAGCCACAGGGCCCCTAAAAAATTTAGAAAATGAAACTGCCCCTGGCTGCCTGTCATGTGGCCCTTGACGGCTTGCCGAAACTCAGTAAGTGGCCCTCTGCCCAAAATAATTGCCTGCCCCTGCGCTAGAGGAAGGCAGGGTTCAGTTTCTATGCATAGAAATTACTGTTGCCAATGCAAACAGTGTTGTTCCTCCCTTGCTAGTGCTGTACTCCCGTGTGTCCGGCTATATCCTCTGTGCGTGCTAAGGACCTGATCAGGTCCTCGGGGGTTCTTGCTGCTAAGGAACCGCTGCTCATCGGTGTAGTTGGCTCCCAGGGTGCAATCAGCCCTGTGCTCTATTGTGGGTCTACCTGTGCTAATTTCTTTGCTGCTTTCCCTGCCCTCTACTAGGGAATTGAAGCCCTGAGTGTAATTTTAAAAGGGAGCATGTAGAAAGCTTCCACTTGAAGCACTTGAGTGGCAGCCAGAACCATGATCTGGCAACTAAGGCACAGAAGACAAATTACTTACCCCACACACCAGGCCTCCTTGGTCCTCTGTCATACTTACTAGCTAACACTGCCCTCTGACATGAGTACTCTGCAGACACCTGTATGTGAAATAAGGATCCTTCTCAAAAAAACAACATTTTTAAATGCACCTGCTTCGAAGGGGAAGGTTGGACTTTTTCCACTTTAAAGAAACTAGTTTCTCTTTTTGCTATGGTTTAATTTTGGGTTGTCTGAGGCAGTGTGGGCCAGTGTTGAGAGGTAGGGGCATCTGCACAGAGTCCCTGGACCTTGGCAAAGAGCTGGGAGAGGAAAACTTTTAGCCCCCTGTGCCTCACTTTCCCCATCTGTAAATGCAAGGGAATGCTACCTTGTGTGCACGTGGGAGATAGGATGGCGTATGTTATTGCCACGCTCCTAGTGCCCAGGGCAGGACTTCTGCTCTGCGAGGCTGACTTAAGGCTGTGACATTGCATTGGCTGTGAGCACTGGAGCTCTGCTGTTTCTCCTTGGGAACATCCAGAGCCAGCAGCCAGCTTGGCCGCGTGCTTGGGTGTGTGGTCAGAGCAGGGAGGTGATTGGTCAGGGGCTGGGAGACAGATGCAGTGAGTTGCCACTGGTTTCTCCAGTATCACCTGCTGCCTTTGAAATACACA
Source organism: Crocodylus porosus (assembly GCF_001723895.1). NCBI lineage: Eukaryota > Metazoa > Chordata > Crocodylia > Crocodylidae > Crocodylus > Crocodylus porosus. The sequence goes on from NW_017728897.1 coordinate 1,828,629, forward strand.
GAGACCAAGATGGTCTTTTAAAATACCATTTATTACAACAGAGCCTTCTGAACTAAAATCCCAACTGGGTGGTTTGGTAGTAGGGTTGGTTTCATGGGTTTGTGTCTTTTCTTTCTTTACTTATTTCTTTTCCATATATATATATATAAAAAAAAAAAAGTCGGACTGTGGGATTCCCCAGGGCAGAAGCAGCCCAGCCCCTAGTGTCCATCTGAACTGGGAGGGGAAAAAAGCAATGCCCTTGCCTCTAACTCTCCTCGCTTAGGGGGAGAGGCTGCAGGCTGACCCAATTGGGAACTGGGGTAGGCCCTTGTGGTGTTGACGGCTTTCCCTTCTGCTCCCGCTGCCCGTACTTGAAGCAGGGAGGAGGGCAGAAGCCCGGGATGGGGACAGTGGGGTTAGCTGCTCCATGACTCGACTCCCACCTGCACCAAGGAGCTCAGTTCTGAGTCGAAGAGCAGTGCTGCACCTGCCATATGTCTGCATCCCTCCTGTGGTCTTCACTGAGGTTGGACTTTCATGGGCTTAGGATGCACCCTGCCCAAGCAACTGTCTGCAAGTTCAGAGCCAGGGCGGTAAGTGCAAAGGGGTAGAGCTGCTCCCTGACTAGCTCCAAGGGAGGGGACAGGACAGGACTGGGATCTGCTGGGCTCTGAACCATACACAAAGTGGGGGAAAGGAGTCGGAAGCCATAGGGCAAAGCAGACGAGCCTGTGACTCCTGGTTAAAAAAATAACATGGACTTGGGAAGAATTTCACTTTTGCTGAAGAGTTTAAAAAAAAAAAAAAAAAAAAAAATCCTTCCTCTGTCATGCTCCTGTAAACTGAGTTTCTCCTGCTGATGAAACTCTACCAAGTCTCTAGCGTGTCAGCAGCCTGCTTGGGGCACAGCGCTCAGCAGCCACCTTGCACCTCTCCAGCGGAGCAGCTACAGAAGGGGTCAGGGTCCCGGAAAGCTCCCAGCCGGGCCCAGGAGCTCTGGATCCTGAGCCCCCCCGTATGGTACTCGCCCCCCCGCTACGACCTCTCTCTTTCTCTGCCACGGGGCTTAGCTGGTGGTGTCTTCTCCAAGCATGGCGGACCAGACGCTGATGCAGGGCACTCAGCCCCCTCTTCCTCACTGGAGCCAAGATAAGGGGGCTTTCAAACTACAGCGGAGGAGGACGAGGAGGAAGACGAGGAGGAGGCTGTGGCTGCAGATGAGGAAGGGGAGGCCGAAGGGGAGGAGGAGGCATTCCAGAAGAGCCATCTCCTCTTGGGCTGCCGTTTCTGGTGGAGGTAGTCTTCTTTCTCACGCTCCTTCTTGGCCCGCTGGTAGTGATCCTCTTCCTTCAGGTACCACACCGGAGGCCAGCGGTGCTTCTCAAAGTACTCCTGGTTCTCTGCAGAGAAAGAGATGGCACTTTAGCAATGAAACCATGCAACTGGGCCCCTGTCATACCAGCATGGTGGTCCTTTCCTGCCACAGAGTTTGCTGCCTATTGCTGGGGTCTCCTGGTTGCCTTGGCCAGGGTGCCCCGGGCCTGCTCTAGCAGGTGGATGCGGCAGATCGATGCACAGGGTGGTAGCCAGCACTGACCTGCTGACATGGCCTTCATATCCCGAGGGAATTTCCGACAGACGTTGTTGTAGTTGGTGCAGATGTGATGGAGGCACCAGTCTGCAAGCTGGTACGCGCAGTGGAACTGCAAGAGACGGAGCCGTGACAAGACCCAGGTTACCCCTGGTCCGGGACAGCCACCAGCCTACCCACTGCTGCTGTTCAGCCACCACCAGCGTGGGGGGGATGAGAGCTGCTCTCAGCTGCTGACAGAGGCGGAGGAGGATCGGCAGCGTGAGGCTGGCAGCGCACTGTTACTGGGATTGGCATCGGGCTGCTTTGCTGTCTATCCTTTGGCCACAAGAGGGCAGGACCCAGCTTGCTTGTCTCACCGGGGAGGTAACAGCACAGCTGCCCTTGTGTGCTGGGATAATCCAAGCCATGGGATTTGGTGCTGGGGGAGGGCAGACTGCCCCCCTCCCACTACTACTTCTACAAGCTTCAGTGTCTCTTGCAAAACTCGCATCCACCCAGTGCCCCAGCCTGTCCCTACGCAGCAGGGGGGACCAGTGGGCTCTCAACACAGAGCACTGGCCTCCAGAAGATGGCTCTGCTACATCTTCCCACTTTCCCCTTTGAACAACCTCCCTGCTGCGAGTGTAGCAACAGCCATCACCCACAGACAAAGCAAATCTCAGGGCCTCCTGCACTCGGTGCATCTGTGCTCTCCTTAACAAGCAGCTTGTACCTGAGCCAACTCCAGGAACACGAGGACATCCCCATCGATATCTGCCATCATCTGGGATGCCTCCATCAGGCTCGTCACCGTGTACTGTTCTGTAACACACAAACACAGCGGGGTTACGCAGTGTCCCCTTGCACTGCTCCAGGATGTGGGCAATAGCATCAATGGCCTGATTCCTGGAGACTCCTAGTGCCAGCCCCACTTTGGCCACTACAGTGGGTAGGGAATAGGCTGGTTTTATCCATGCCCAGGTGTTGTGTGAAGACACCTGGGTGACGCTTATTGTGTTGGGTGACACCTTTTGCTGGGAGAGAGGCTGGGGTCTGACCAGGGAGTGAGTACATTTGCTCTGAATCAAAAGCCCGACCGCCTCAATCCAAACAGCTGCTTTGAGACCGCTGTTGTGCAAGAATCTGCACGAGGCCTGGAGCTCTTGCCTCGGGGAGCAAAACCAGACTGTGTCGCCTGCAAAGCTGTTGTGAAACTGGGCTATTGTCCTTAACCGCTGAGAACACCGGAGCCATAGGACCTGCATCGTCTCCTGACCCGCTGAATCGGAAACACTGCATTGTGCTCCGGTCCTCCCCACCACCCCGCATTACCTGTGAGAGCCACGAGGTGCGGCAGACACAGCCGGTTAGCCAGGATGATGAGCTTCATGTCGTCGAGGTCTGGGCTGGAGCTGAACTGCCCGGTGTACAGGTACTCGAGCACGGCCCGCATGCAGCTCTTGCTGGTGTAGGGGAGTGCCACCTGCAATGGGCACATGGGGGGGTGGACAAGTTTACCTTCCCCAGGGTCTCGGGATCGCCACACCTGGCCCAACCACAGCACTTCTGCCCACTCCCCTCATCCGCAGTGCAACTTGCAGTGTCTGCTGCATGGTCTTTCCCCTGCCCATTGCACAACCTTGGCATCCCTCCCATTCTCCCTACCCCCACTGGGCCCTGCAAGGAGAGAGAAAAAGCACCGAGTCAGTGAAAAGGCACTTGGCGGCTCTCCTTGATGCCGTAGCTCTAGGCCTGTGGGACCCAGCTGCAGCAATGCAGGGAGGGGAAGTGCCTGCTCATCAGAACAGGTTTCCAGGCGTGGCAGGCAGCAGCGTGTCAGCTGTGCTCCCTTCTCTGGGCGCGCAGGGTCACAGGGCCGGGCTGGAGATCAGTCCTGGCCCTTGCTGCGTCCTGCCGCCCCCTCACCTCCTTGGTAGAACTCTCCACAAAGGGACCTCCGAACATAGCAGCCATCCAATCGCAGCTGGAGATCAGCAAGGGCTTGTGGGCACTGATAGCACCGTCATCCAGGATAAAGGTGACATCTGCAAGCAAGTACAAGGACACCCGTTGCAGATGGTCACGGCCTCCTGGCTGCCACCACAGGCTGCAGCCTGCGACAGCATCTCTGTCCTCCCCTACAAGAGGCCTCTGGTGATCCTGCTCGCAGCCCAGGGGCGGTGGTCTCCCCAGGGAAATATGCTGGAGCACCCGCAGAGTGAGAGGGTCTGGAAACCATTTCCACAACATGTTCTCCAAGGTCGTCTGGACTGCAGCACCTCTCCCCTCTTGGCAGAGGGCCTGAAACCAGGACAGCTACCCCTCCCACAAATGGGGCTTTATTTGGAAAGCTCCAGGCTTCACCCAGGGGAGCAGGTATTGTTACTCAAGTGTCATAGAGGAGGATTTAGTGATGTAGCCAAGGCCTACGGAGCAAGTCTTTGGCAGAGCTGGGAATAAAAGGGACCTATTCTCCTGGCTCGCTCTCCAGCTTGGCCCTCCTATATACTCTGGGGTTTGAAGTCTAATAAGAGGGCTGTGGCTGGCCTGTATGTTGGCCTCTCCATTGGCCTCCAGTGGAACGAATGCAGTCAGCATGATGCAAGGATTTTTATGTCACCTAACCTCACCACCAGGAGCCTGAGGAAGTTGCCTCGAAATGACATTGTCCTGTGTCACAGCACACAACCTGACAGCAACCTAATGCAACTACGGGGATGCCAGACCCAAGAGAAGGCCCCTTTAACGGCAGGATCCCCCTCCTCCAGTTGGGACGAAGGAAGCCAAGTTCCTGCAGCTGCTCCCGTTTAAATAACCACGCTGGAAAGCTGGGTGAGGGCCCGAACCCTGTGGCAAACCAGACGCTCGTGCTGGGCTTTCTGGGGAAGTGTATAACATGGTAAGTTATATAAAACCTGCCCTTGAAAGGAGCCAGCAGCACCAGGGACAGGTTTGCACTGGCAGCTCTGTCGGGGGCAAAGGCCTCTCAAATCACCAGCGTAGCTCCAGCCGCCGCGAGGGCTGCCCTGTTAATGCATCAGCCCTTTTGCCGAGTCCTGTTCCTGCAACTCTGTCATCCTTGGGCTCTTTCCTAATGCTGCCAGCAAAGTGGAGAGGCAGCGGCCATGGAAGTGGACCCCTGCACAGGAACGGGACTGTGATGCCCCTGCTCGTGCAAACTTAAACACCAAACAGCCACCCAGTGCTGCTGACTGCCAGTCAGTATGGGCCCAGACCACAGACGGAGGAAGAGATCTCTGCGTCCTGCTCAGGGGCTTAGGAGAGACTTGGGGAAAACACCCTGCAATGTGCCCAGGTTTGGGACAGACATGGCTCAGCGTGTCACCCCCAGGTCCAGAATCTGGGAAGGCTCCTTATGTCGCATGCCTAGGTGGGCAGGAGAGACGACTCCTGCCATCCACTTGCCTAGCGAATGCGCAAGGTTTTCTATGCCATGACTAGACTGAGGGGTGGAAGGGGACCCTGGGCCCCAGAAAAGCTTGGGGAGAAGTACAAAAACCTCCCAGCTCTCCGACCCCTAGTTTCTTCCTGCTATGGGGATCGAGCCTCCGCCACAGAAGCAACCCGTTCGTCTCCTGGCAAGCTCTGCTGCAGGCCGTACCAGAAAAGGTCCCCTTGGCCAGGCACTCCTTCACACGGTTGGTCCTCCTGACGTGGAAGGCTTTGGTGATCTCCTGGTTCATGAACGCCTCGTTGTTCAGGATGTTGGCCACCATCATCCGGAGATCGAAGACCTCCAGCAGCTCCGCTATGTGGGCAATGTGCATGAGGTCCCTCTCCTCGTCCAGCTCCCCCGTGTACAGGTACTTGAGCACAGCCCGGAAGGGCCCTGGCTGAATGGAGGGGTCCATTTTCACCACCACCATAAGTTTGGACTTGTAGGTTAGAGGGTCGTCCACCATCTCCTCCTGGATGCTGACAAAAGCCCGGCTCCAGGAGGAGAGGTCTCTCCCCCGCCGCAGCCCCCGCTCCCCATTCTCATAGCTGTTGCCCCTTAGGATCCCGTCGCTGGTGGACGCTCTAAGGCACGGTTTTCGCTGGCCAGAGCCGGCCTCCTCGGCACTCTCGCAGATGTCAAAACTGGCGGCTCGCAGGAGGAAGTCGCGCCCGTGGTGTCTCTCCTCCTGGTGCAGCATCCGCTCGGCGGCAGTGGAGACAGTGGCTCCTGCGCTGCTCTCTGCCGTGCCCTGCTGGTCGTCCTCGCTCAGGTCCATCAGGAACAGGTCGTAGAACTTGGAGGAGGAGGTGGAGAGGTAGATCTTGTGTGCGTAGATTTTGATCCTCTCTTGCAGCACCAGGATGACGTCTGCGCACAGTGGGTCCTCCAGCAGGTGAGCTGGGCGCTCCTCGTTATTGGAAGGAGGGTCTGGGACCAGGATGATTGGCGGCGGGGGCTTCGGGGGCAGGAAAGGAGCCTGGAGCAGCGGCCGCTGGACGTTACGGAGGTGAGACTTCCAGAACTGCAGGTGCCGGCGGGAGATGAGGGCTGCCCGGATGGCGTTGTCAAAGACATCCTTGATACCGAACTGAGCCACCACGCTGGTCTCGTAGTAGGGGATGCCCAGCTCCTTGGCCACTTCCCTCCCCTTCTCGGGGGGTAAAATCTCATTGGGCTTGATTGGCCTGGAAGAGAGAGGGGTGGAAAACCACAGTGAATACGGTCCTTCAGAGCACGCGGCAATGGCAAAGGGGCGGCTGAGGATATACAAGCAGCAGGGGCGCAAGGGCAAATAGTGCGTCCCGTAGCACGGCAGGCTGCCTGAGGCCAGGGGCTGAGATGCCCCTTCTGGGCTTTCCTGCTTTTGTCTCTTACCTGCCAGTCCTCACCACCTCCTCTGTTTTTCTCATCTCTCTTCCCCCTCACCCCTCCCCAGTCCCTATCATGCAGATCTGCCTCAACTCACAAGCCCTGTCCTCTGCAGTGCAGACTTCAGGGCACTGGCCTGCTGAGTGAGTTTTTCAGAAGCTGTTTCTGCCTTATCTCCTCTCTGCAAACACCCTCCTGCCCCCAGCATGGGTCTCCCTGGTGGCCTTGCTGATCTCCAAAGCCCGCTTCTCTGAATCTTTACCTAGCCAAGGGTCTCCGGGCTCGGTTGACTGCCTCTAGGTCAGCATAGCGAAGGTCGAGCTGGCAGCCCACGAGGATGACGGGTGCTCGGGGACAGAAGTGCTTGATCTCTGGGTACCACATGGTCTTCACGTGGTGTAGGGAGTTGGGGTTAGCAATGGAGAAGCACAGCACCACAACATCTGACCTACGAGCAGAGGGAGGGTTCTGTTACCATTTGGTCCCCGTGGATGTGTAGTACACGCCTGCCCCCTGCCAGAACCAGGTGTGCGAATGCCTGTGCACACACCCTGCACAGGAGCTGGATGCCCGGTAACCAAGCCGCAATGTACAAAGTCCTGGGTAAATTGGCCCATGTGGGAATCGGCTTCGTTCATCTGTAACATGCCTTCCCCATATGGGGAGGCCAGTGCTCCCCTGGGGTACCCTGCATGCTTCCTGCTCACGTCCACCCATTCTGCCAGGGGGCTCAAAGCATCCATGTGGGAGCTAACCCCTCCTCTCCCAGTGCAGTGTGCACTTCTCCTGTATAAAAGACGCTTCCTCTTTTGATTCATTTACTCCTCCTCTTTCCTAGCCCTGCTGGAAGGACCTGCTCATCACCCTACCTGCCATAAGCAAAGCGCCTGTCTTTGTGATGGTCTCCGAAGGTATCCCAGAGTCGCAAGGACACGCTCACATCATCCACCACATCTCGCGAGCGCTCCAGCACCTGGGGAAGCAGAGGAGGTGAGGGACTGTCAAGCAAGGCAGGAAAGGCCATTTCCAGGGAAATGAGGTGGGGACAGGTCGTCAGCCAGCTTCTCTCTTGCTCCGTGCCCAGGACATTTAAAGGGGAGTTAATGCCACTGCTGGCACTGATGCGGGGCGAGAATGTGCTGGGCTGAGCCTTTCTTCGGCTCGAGCGGATCCGATGCAATCGCATCAGCTTCCTGCTTTGATGGGGAGCTTGTCTGCAAGACCCCCGGCCCCTGGCTCCAACCGAGGCAGTAAATGGGTGGCTGCAGAGCTGGTGCTGCCCACAACCAGACATTCCTTACCTCCTGGCAAACGCGGTACTGGTCGATGGCCCAGACTGTGGGCACGTGGGTGGCAAGAAGCTGGTACTGGGTCAGCGTGGCATTGCAGGCACGGGCACAAATGAGCCTGGTCTTGCCCACCGCGTTGTCCCCAACCACGACGCACTTGATAGTTTCTACGTTTGGCCTCTCATAATCCATGTCAGAATCCATTAATTGGGACCTGCGGGAGAGAGCAGCAAATTGCTGAGGGGGCTCTGCGTCGCACGCTCGGTCGGCCTCTGCTTTCCCTGCTTCCCAGAGGCTTTTGGGCTACCCCTGAGGGGCAGAGGACTCCCACAGAGGCTCCTGATCTACTCCAGCCTCTTTCTCCTGACCCACGCTTCTCCATCCCAGCTCCATGGAAAGAGTTCCCTGCAGAATGAGATCCAAGGGATGGCAAACCCCCTGGGAGGCATGCATAAGCGAACCTAATTGCCTGTGAATCGGGTAAGACCACACCCCTGGTGTCCAACCCGGGTCCCCCTTCACCGGCTGAAGCAGGTAGGAAAGGCAACTTGCCCCGAGTCTCTGCTCTTGCTAGGAGCGGATGCCAGGGCTGTCCAGCCCAGTGGGGAGCTGTTGTGAAACGGTGCGTATGGGCAAAGTCCAGCGCCCGGGCACAATTGCCCAGGAGTGCTGCTTCATCCTCTCGCATCATGCTCACAAGACCTGGCTCAAGGGGAGTCCCTTACGGTCCATGCCTGTCCCTGAAACATGCCTACAGAGGGGCAGCAGCACGGCGAGAGGACTCGCTTCGTCTCTCACGCACCCAGAACAGCTGCTCTGAGCAGGGCGCCTTGTGCAGGCTCCTGGCAAACCCCTCCCCAGTTGCCACAAGCACGTGGCCCAGGCTGCAGCGAGCGTGGCAGGCAGCCTTCCCTGCTCCCCCGGTGCCACCCGCCGAGGGCCACGCTGCCCGAGAGAGCTGCGAGCAGAGCAGCACGCAGCAGCCCTTGCAAGGGGAAGCGAGCCAAGGCAGCTCCCCACCCCTTCCCGGCATGCTCTCCAAGCAGGTTCCCTTTAAAATTTAATGGGCTCATGGAAGCGTGTGCTGCTCTGCCTCGCAAGACACATGCCCCGTCTGCCTGACTCGGCCCTCCTCCCTCCTGGGTCTTCCTGGCCCAGGCTCATGCCTGTTCATGTGAGATGTATTATTTTTCCTCCTCCTTTCTCCCTTCCCTGCACTTGCGAGCGAAGCTTCCTGATCCGCTGACTGAGTGTGGACTTCAGACCCTGGCCTTCCCCCTCCACCCCCCTTTCCACCCTTGGCCCCACCAGCTGGATGCCTCCCTCAGCTCCAGGCTGGCACGCAGGCAGAAGAAAGCGCGGAGCTCTTGCAAGCAGCCTGAAGGGCACAGCCAAACCCTCGCGGGGTGGCAGCTCCCTGCCTACGCCGTCACTGGAACAACTGGCACTGGGGCCACCGCAGCCCGCTGCATTCCCATTTGGACGACGTAGCCATGACAGCATTCGGGCCCCTGGAAGGGACGTTTGCTCTCTCCCCTGCAGGCATGAGCGCCTTCCTGTGGCTGAAGACTCAGCAGCTGACACCGTTATGGGGAAGTTTGTATGACTGCCTCTCCAGGGGGTGCTTTTGGGGGAGTTGTGCCTGGGCCCCAAGAGACTGATGTTCCCCAATGACGGTGCAACGTCACCGTTGCTCTTCCCTGCCCAGGGCACTTGAGGATGTGCTCAGCCCCTTGCAGGATCGGGCCAAAAGACTGAGCATAGCGGGCCAGAACCACAGCTGTGCCAACCTGGGTCTCTCCCCATGCTGGCACACTTTGGAACAAGTTTCTCCCAGACCCAAAGTTGTTTCAAATGAGCAAGCTGCCCCTGCCCTGGCGTGCCTCTCCTCCATCCTTTAGGCAGTGAGCACGTGCCTCTGAGCACAGCTGTGCAAGGACCGGAAATGGGACTGAGCGCCAGGCTTGGGTATGGCCCTGATGGGCACTGGCAGGGGAAACTTTCCCGATATAGCCCTGCTTTCTCCTCTGCCCACTTGTCCAGCCCTGCACAAGGAGAAGCGCGAGAGAAATGGGGTCTTTGCAAGGTTTCACTCGGCTTTTGCAGCCCCCAGCGAGCCCAGGGGACCAAGCGTTTGGTCAGAGGGAGAGAAGGGCCCTGAAGAGGCAGACAGAGCGGGGAGGGAAGCAGGGCAGGTGTGCAAGGGGATGGCTGGCTGCTCCGGGACTGCCCAGGAGCATGGGGGCTGTGGCATGCTCCTTGCCTCCGGCCACGTGCATTAGGCCCGGCACCCAGCTATTATTTTTTACCTGCTCGGGGGCCTGCCCGCAGCACCTGCCTCGTGCAGGGGCAGATACAAAGTATGACGCCCTAACAGGAACAGGGCAAAACGCCGCCTGAAAGGGGAATCGGCCCAGGCAGCCTGAGGCGCAGGAAGAGCGCGAGGCGTGCAGCCAGGCGGCAACTTAGCACCCCCGTGAGGCTTCGCCAGGGCCCCGGGCGCGCCACAGGCACATTGCACGGTGTCCCCGCCTGACTCTGGTTCAAGGCAGCCCTGAAGCCAGCGCGGGGAGGGGGAGCGAGCCCCAAGCTGTGCTCCTGCCACCCCCGCCTCAACGCCAGTGTCCCCCCGGCTCCCCCCGCCCGGCCAATCCGGATTTGTTCATTTCACGCTGCCCCAGTCTCCGGTTGCCAAGGAAACAAAAGAATCACCGGGGAGCCTGGCGCGTCTCCTAGCAACTCCCAGTCTCAGAAATCCTCCAGCCCACATCTCGGCGGAGGAGGAGGGAGTGGGGCCGACATGCGCGCGCGCACACACACACACACACACAC
>NW_017728897.1:1839449-1841096 GCF_001723895.1 Crocodylus porosus
GGGGCAGGAGCAGGAGCGGGCTCGGGCTACAGATCTCCAAGTCGTGGGGGTCGCCCTCTTCCCTGCTAGACAGGGGACGAGGCCTCGGCCATCGCCGCGCGCAGACGTCCGCGTCCCTGCGCGCCCGGGCCCGCTTAGTCCTGTGCCTCTGGCTCCCCGCCGCCGAGGCCGGGCTGGGGCCGGACACGGGCGTGGCGCTCTCCCCTCGGCAGGCGACGTGGGCGAGGCGGCTGGAGAAGGGCCCCTGCTGTCTGCCCCGCGCGGACCCCCCGCTTCGTGCCGCGCCGGAGGTGAGGCTCATGCCCGGGCACGGACAGACACGGCCCCTCGGGCTCCCCAGCCCCTGGCCGTCACACGCAAGGGAGCGGCCCCCCCTTCCCCCGGCCTGGGACACGCTTCGCACCCGGCCCCACAGTTGCTTCGTGCACGGCTACCTGCCCCCTCGCACGCCCGCCCCCGACGAGTCCCCAAGCCAGCGCCACCGCCTCCTCAGTGAGGCAGGCTGCGCCCCCCATTTCAATCAGCGCTTCCCCCCGGCCCGGCTCGGCTGCCCTCCCCTCCGGCTGCCCCCCAGAGCCGGCGCGGCCCCCCGCTCTGCGGCCAGAGAGACTGAAAACTCGGCGTCATCTCTGCAGCCTGCCAATGAGAAGCGGTTTGGCTTCCTTGCAGCACGGACCCGCTGCTGTGACCCAGCAGGTCCACATCATGTGATGGCTCGCTGTCCTCTCTCGAGGCTTTTATTTTTTTTTCGGTCCCCCGTGCCTAACCAAAATAACTCGGCTCCTGTTCCCTTCCCATTCAGATCAGGCCCAGCCACGATCCCTCCGAACCGCTCTGAGGTCTGTCACTGATGCAATGCAGCGTCAGCTGGCGTCAGCGCTTCAGCATTCGCCTCAAGTCGCACCTTTGCAGTCCGGTCACACAGCATCTCGCAGCGCCGCACAGAGCCCAGCTGGCTTCCTTCCCCAGCTCCCCCCACCCCCCCAGCGCTCCTCAGCACCGAGGCCGGTGCTCCGTCTCCCCGTTCAGTTCCTCACCTAACTCGGAAGACGGGGATCTCTCTCTCCATAGCAGAAGGAGCCTGGAGCTACTTGTCTGGGGGATCCTTTGGGTTTTTAAGCCAGGCATAGGCTGCTCCCTGGCGAGTCTCCCTGTTCCACAGGGACCGTGGAGCTAGCAAGGAGGCTGTTGGCTTCACAGGAAAAGCTATTTATTCCCCTGCATTGGGCTGGAATGGAAACAGCAAGCAGCTGAGCTGCAGCTTTCAGCTTCCTCCTTCGAGTGGGTCACGGGGAAGGAACACGTAAAGCTTGGTTGCCAGCCGCATGATTTGGCTTATTTGCTCTCTCGTAGCAGGTGCTTCGCTCTGGCATACAGAGCTCCTGGCGGCTTCCGTGGTCCGTCTGATTCCCGAGCGACCCCCTCTGCCTCGAGCCAGACAAAAGCACAATTGGGACTTTTGCTCACGTTACCCAGGCTCTGTGTTTGCAAAGCTCAAGCAGGCACCTCGCTGCAGCTATTGGATGCCTGCCCCAGCTTCTTTCACAGTAGGGGTGCTGCAGGAGTGCCCCTGGTTGGAGGCAGGACTGTAGGGAATGGCAGAAAAAGGAAGGCTATGGGGAAGCTCACAGCTGTGCCATTCCCAGC
>NW_017728897.1:1841196-1847183 GCF_001723895.1 Crocodylus porosus
GGGATCTCTCTCTCCATAGCAGAAGGAGCCTGGAGCTACTTGTCTGGGGGATCCTTTGGGTTTTTAAGCCAGGCATAGGCTGCTCCCTGGCGAGTCTCCCTGTTCCACAGGGACCGCGGAGCTAGCAAGGAGGCTGTTGGCTTCACAGGAAAAGCTATTTATTCCCCTGCATTGGGCTGGAATGGAAACAGCAAGCAGCTGAGCTGCAGCTTTCAGCTTCCTCCTTCGAGTGGGTCACGGGGAAGGAACACGTAAAGCTTGGTTGCCAGCCGCATGATTTGGCTTATTTGCTCTCTCGTAGCAGGTGCTTCGCTCTGGCATACAGAGCTCCTGGCGGCTTCCGTGGTCCGTCTGATTCCCGAGCGACCCCCTCTGCCTCGAGCCAGACAAAAGCACAATTGGGACTTTTGCTCACGTTACCCAGGCTCTGTGTTTGCAAAGCTCAAGCAGGCACCTCGCTGCAGCTATTGGATGCCTGCCCCAGCTTCTTTCACAGTAGGGGTGCTGCAGGAGTGCCCCTGGTTGGAGGCAGGACTGTAGGGAATGGCAGAAAAAGGAAGGCTATGGGGAAGCTCACAGCTGTGCCATTCCCAGCTCCACTCCTCAGGAGATGCTACAGGGACCGATGCAGGAGTGCTGGTTGCAAGGGAGCACCCGCCTACTCCAACCCCAGGCTCTTGCAGTCAGATGCATTGCACTGGCTACGGCAGATTCCCAGGCGGAGGCGCAGCAGACAACAGAACAGGAGTGCTGACAGGAGCACGCTCATGGCCGCTCCACTTCCCGTTCCTCCAGCAGGAAGTGCGACGGGGAGCTAGGTAGCAAATCCGCTTGTTCTGGCCTCTACGGAGCGACCGCTGCACATCATAGCTAATGCTAGTAACCCTGTTAAGCAGTAGATGCTGCACGAGACGGACCATGGAGGAGCTCGCTCCTCCGTTAGGAGGTGCTGCAGAGAAGAGCGGAGGGACCGTGGCCATGCAGGAGGTCTCATCTCGTCTGAGTTGAAGGGCTACATTTATTTCCAACGGCCCCATCTTTCCCCAGACATTGACTATAGCTGCAAAGCACTCTGCTGGCTATTTCGATGCCAGGCTTCCTCCACGTCCCTTGCCTAGGGACCGAATGGCTCGGTGTTGCTCAAACAACTAGGAGGAGGTTCACCCTGTCTAGTGCCACATGAACTGGACCCATAAAGGCCACGACTGATAGTCAGGCTGCAGAAATAAGTGGGTTGTCTCCATTTAGAGCCAAAGATTTCTGACTGACATTTCAATCTCAGAGCCTGGGTAAGACATTGCCCTTCTCTAATCGTTCTCCAGCAAGGCGCTGGCTAGCTGAAGAGGTGAATATGTGAGCTCCTGCTTTCCTAGCTGTCCCTCCTTTCAGATGGATTGAGACCATCATCCAATACATTTTTTTCCCCGGAGCCCACATCACCTGCCACTCTGGCCCTTCTTCCAGCCTCTTTGCAGCTGCAGCCAGGCAGCTATCTGGCACAGGAGTGGGAGAAAAGCCAAAGCTGCCCTTGCAGCTTCAGCTGGAAGTCAGTCACTGGAAACAGTGCAAAGCAGAAACAGCAGCCTCCCCTCCCCCTCGAGTCCGCCTGTTTTATCACAGCTGTAATTAAAATGCCGTTTACTCCCTGCTCCAATGTCTCTCTCTGGTATAAGCCTCTTGAACTTGTCCCCAAAGACTCCCATCTGTCCTGCTTTATAATCACCCTCGCTCCCAGTCAGATCACACCAAACCCAAATGTAGACGCTGAGTTTTTTTGTGTCTGGACAGTTCAGCAGGCAACAGGTCCAAGTGGGGCGTCTCGTGCCAAAAGGGGCACCAGAACCTTTCTGCATAGACCAGGGGTAGCACAAGTATCAGGACACTTGTAAGGCACCCGGCTATGTTTGCTGCCAGAAGTGCCCTTCGCTGCACACGTGCCCAGTTTACAGCTGCCTAGCATTGTTTGCTGTGACCATCTTTGTCACCCAGCAGCTCCCCCCCAATCCAGCACCATAGTCTCAGTTGCCCAGGAGCCCTCAGGTCCCTTGCCTGGTTTTCAGTTACTCAGAAGCTCCTGGGGCCCTTGTCTAACACTACATGGCGCAGTGATTTCAAAAGAAAATTCGAATGGCCAAGAAATGCTCTTAAAATACCCCAACCTCCAATTCTCCCTCGCCTCTTCTGGCCTGTCCCAGGTGCGCGGCCCTCGGAGCCTGGCACGACGGCCTCTGGGAAGCCTGGTGCTAGCTGCCAAACCCCTGTCAGCACAGGCCAGACTGATCTGAGTCAGCTCTGTGAATGGAGATTAAGCACTGTACCCTCAGGGTAAAGTTCAGATGCTGTCTGCGGAAAGGAAGGAAGTTGACAGAGGTTGTGCTGGAGGAACAAACGCCATGCATGTCCTCATACAGAGGCAGACTTGCAGCCTAGGGGCAGAGCAAGCCTCCTGTTCTGCCTCCACCCTCTGAGATATTATCCAGGCTAATACCTGAAACTTGTTACAGACCTGAGGAGTTGCAGTAAGGTGATCAGCATCCACGGAGCACCCATTCCCTTCACCTCAAACTATACCTACTTCTCACCCCCATCATCCTGCAGTCAGGAACTCCAGCAGGTAGATAACTTCAAGTCACCTTGCAGAACCAGCAGAGTTTTAAAGCACTAGGGCAATGCCTGCATGACACGCCTGGTTAAGCCAAAGGGCAGCTGTACTCCACTGAGATGCCATTACCTGCAGTTTGGGCCAGTTTATTGAGCACTTCTTGGTTGCTTTCTGTGGGGATGTGCTTGGTGAAGTCACAGGAAGCTGTGAACCAGGCTTGGATGGATCCGGGAATAATCCAGCTTTCTCCATTCCCAGGAGACTAGCACTCACCCTACCGTGCTCTGAGTCTTGGAATGAGCTAATAAGCAACGAAGACGCGTCTTCCAGGAAGCACCCGGGCCTTATGCGTCAGGCAAACAGAGATCCGGGCAGCACAGCCATTAAACAGGACCCAAGGGATGAAAAGCCAGGGCGGAGGGGAGGCCTGATTGCCCTGACTCCGTGGAAGTGTACCAACTCTTAGGGAACCTGGAAGGACAACTGGAGGATGGCAAGTACTCACAGTCTGCGATCCATCGTTGTCTTCTTCAAGGTGCAGCTACCTTTATCTCGCGTTTCCATCTCTTTCTCTTCTCAACTGGCTCTGAAAGGGCAGGGTGGAAAGGTGTGGATCAAAATGGGGAAAACTGGAGCTCTTTCTTGCTGACCTGCCCCTCTCAGACCCAGTCCCTCGATGCTGCTTCCTTTTCCCTTGGCCACACACTACCTTGGATGGGGAGATCCTGCATCCTCACTGGGATGGATAACTGGGCCAGGAGGGCCTTGTGCATGATGAAAATCCTTAAAATCCTGCTCTAGCTCAGCTTTGTGATGGCTTGGGGCTACCCATGATCTTATGGCTCATTCTCAGGCCTCCTCCTAATGCTGACGGTGAGGGGAAGGGAATATATATACTGAACTTGACAGTGGTTTCTTTTTTCCCTGCAGCCCTTCACGCGGAGCAGATACGGAGCATGGCAAAACTCCGCAGGAAGAAACAGATCATCCCTGCTGTCTCTGCTGTGCCTCTGAGGACGTCAAAGCACATTGCAGGTAGGCAGCCTCCCCTTTCTCTTCCAAGGTGGCGGGGGTGGGAGACACACACGAGATTTTCTTCCTTTTACCAATGGGAAACTGAGGCTCAGAGTGGGAAAGTGGCTTGTGCGAGGTCACAGAGGGATAGCGGTGGAGCTAGAGCTAGCACTGACTTCTGCTGGCACTCTTACCCAGTGCTTTATGTCCCGGGTGAGACAATTGCACTCAGTCTGGGTGTGATGAACATGGCGCTCTGTTCTCTGTAGCTCGAGGCAGGGCAGCGAGCCTTCCTGTTTATTTGCTTTGTCTAAAATTTCCCTTCTGAGAGCCCTGAAGCCAAGCAGCACAACAAGTATTTTTTCTCCTCCTCTCTGTCCAGTTGCTATATAAACTGTTTTCTAAACACGTAAGGGGCAGGGCTGGCAAACCAGGGTCCTGATGCACAGGGTCCTGATGCACAGGGTCCTGCTGCAAGCTTTTCGGCGTTGTTTGGGCTGAATTTCAAATGAAGCCAATGTCTAATTTTGAGCATGGCAGAGCCTAGATCTAGGCAAACCAGGACATAACCCCCGGTACTGGTGGGTTAATTCAGAGTGAGCCTTGGGAGTTAGCTCCTAGTGAGGCCAGGCTGACTTCTGGCTCAGGTGGCTTTGTCTGCATTTTGCTCTAGGAGCCCAAATCTCAGTGTGCCACCAGGCAGGGGTGGGGATCAAAAACCCCATTGTGCTTCCACGGATGTAACGAATAACAGGCAAATGTGGTCGTGCAGGAGCAATTCTGACTTTATTACTCGGAGGAACAAAACCCAGGCAGAAGCCACATGTGGCTGCCCCCCCCTACTAGACTGCACCAGCCACTAAGCGTTGACATGAACTCCAGTAACCCCTTTAGGGAGAACCAGTCCAGCACTGGGCTAATTCAGTCAACTCCCATTACTGAGATTGTCTAATGATCTGGCTGGCTGCAGAGACGCAGCATCTCAGACAGATGGTTTTATGGACTTAATATCCATTCAGGCCCTGCAGGCAATAAAAGTATCAAGCAAGCACTTTGCAAAATCACAACCCCCAGCCCAGCACTAAGTGGAACAAGCACAGCAGGAAAGGGGTCCCGCATTGCATGGTGTATCACGACAGCCATGGAAGTGGAGCCTCAAGAGAGAGAGCCGGGCCAAGGCTGTTTAACACCAGGAAGGCCCATAGCAAAGAAGGCAGATAATAATCCCGAACTCCACTTGGCATGTGAGAGGGCAGGATTGAGTCTGGGGCATCCACTTAAGGTAGGCCTCTTTATACAGACTCCTGTTAATGGCTCCTGTTCATCTGTGCACTGCCGTCAGCACCGGGCGGGGGGACCGAGCGTGTACAACAAGCCCCGAGCCAACTGGGAGAACTGCAGCTGCCAGCATGAAACATTTACAGGGCTGACTCCCCACTGAACCGCCACTTCATACAGTATTCACAGCTTCATGCAGTATTAAGAGCTGCTGACGCCTCTGAAAAAACTGTGAAAAGCCTTCTATTTGGAGCCGGTTCTGCTTAGAATAGTGCATCCCGCGATTCCTGTGCCCCGCCCCGCCCCTTTCCCCTACCTGGCTCTATTGCTAGGGAGAGCAGCCTGAAAATAGGGTGATCATTTTGCCAGTGATACTGCACACCCTTCATCTACAAAGCACTTGGCAACAAGTTCATTCTCACAAGGCAGCAGGGAGGAATTATTAGTAGCCGCCACCTCGCTTTCCTCAGCTGGGGAAACTGAGGCACAGTGAGGGCAGAGGCAGGGAGGTTTGGAAGCTTTATCCCGAGCTCAGGAGATTGGGGTGCTGGTCCCAGCTCGGTTGTATGACCTTGGGGAAGTCGCTCAGGGCAAGAAAGAGAGGATAACACCTCCTGGCCCTGTCCTTCAGCTGTTCTGACTGAGCTCTTCAGGGCATGAACTGGCTCATCCTGTCTCCCGCACCACCGACAACAAGGCCCTGACCCCAGTCAGCACCTCCGGGCACTCCTGCATTCCTCAATAACAAGCTTAGGCCTCAGAGAGAACTGGTGCTAGCGTGGGAAGGAGAGTCATGTTGTGGAGCCTGGCCTGGGAATCTTTATGTATCTCTCTTATTTACAGGCTTGACAATAAGAAAATGCCAGCAGGTGCTGGGGAGTTGCAGTGAGACACCCCCCTGCTGACTTTTTTCAGCTCCAGGCGCAGGCTTCCTCATGCACCTAGCCAGACTGCAAGGACTGTTTTTAAGGGGGTTTTTAAGAGGAGGTTAGATGCACACCTTGCTGGGGTCGTTTGACCCCAGTACTCTTTCCTGCCATGGCAGGGGGTCGGACTAGATGATCTGCTCAGGTCCCTTCCGACCCTAGAAACT
>NW_017728897.1:1847373-1951700 GCF_001723895.1 Crocodylus porosus
GCTCCCCTGCCATCTGCCCCGGCACGCCACCATCTTACAAGATGGACTTGCCGGTGTTTTTGAAAACGTTGCCAGCCCCTGCTCTGGAGGCTGTGACAGTGCAGAGGGTGAGGAGCGTACCTCTCCTGTTCTGCTCTCGCTTCCTACTTCTGTGGCAGGGTCCTTTTCGAAACGGGTCCTGTTGTCTCAGGGTCTCGCTGCCAGGGAGGGTGAGAGAGAGAGAGGACTTGAGAGTAAGAGACACCGAGTCTAATGGGAGCAGGGAACAGAGCTGTGGGCTCAAAGGCAAGCAGGCTGAGAGATGGAGGGCTGGGGGGGAGCCTCCCTGAGAGCCCCAGCTGTGACCCCCGTAGCCCCCTTTCCCTGGGGGTAGGGGCTCACTCCTCAGCGTCGGTTTGGATAACTGCAAATGAGGAGTGATTCTGCTGCGCAGACAAGCCAGGCTCAGCTGAAGCATAGAATGGAGATGCATCACATCGGAGGGAGCCAGCAAGCTCGAGCCTGCCCTGGCAAGCTAGCGCCTTTTGTGTGCATGCCAGCACATCCTCGGCACGAACAGCTCCAAACTGACCGGTCCTGCCGGGCTTCCTCGAGGCCAGGCTGGAGGGTGCAGGAACCCCCAGGGAGCAAGGGTGGGTGCCTGCACAACTCTTGACAAGGGCAAGAGGCCATGGTCTCAAGTTGCAGCAAGGGAAGTTGAGTTTGGATATTAGGAAAAGCTGTCTCTCTAGGAGGGCAGTAAAGCACTGGAAGGGGTTACCCAGAGAGGTGGTGGTGGGATCTCCATCCGTGGAGGTTTTTAAGACTCGGCTAGGAGGATGTCGCTGGGGCGGGTCCTGCTCTGAGCAGGGGGTTGGGCTAGATGGCCTTCTGAGGTCCCTTCCAACCCTCATTTTCATGCTAGACCTGCTCTGTGCAGATCCAGGCCCCATCACTAAACTCACACGCGCGCGTGCGCGCGCATACGTGCACGCACAATGAAAGTTCTGTTTCCAAGCAACTGTCTCCAACAGCGATAAGAACCAAGGATGTGCAGAGAGTAGGGAGGGAAGAGGAGCTGGATAGGCAAACCTGACCCTCACGAGGACACCACTCAGATTGGGCTTCTGAGAGTCCCAAATGAAACCCCGCCCTGCTTCAGCCTGCCCCACTCCGCCAAGCCCCCAGGGGTGCTGGGCACCTGCCGTTCCCAGCACAGGTGGGAACACACTTGGCGAGCTGCAGGGCTCCATGCTGCAACTGCATGCTGTCCAAGGGTTTTATCTATGTAGAGATGCATTTATTATTAGAAGCTGTGGCCTGCCCAAATACGCATGGAAAATCAGTAGCTAAGCCAAGCATTGAACTGTGGTCTCTTGAGGCCACAAGGCCATCACTCCTGGGGTTTCAGGGCTGTGGCGGCCCTGCCACCTCGAATGGCTTTATGTATTTTTTAATATGTTTGTTAACTGAAGGCACAGGTCAGCGTGGCTGGTAGCTGGGACACCAGGTCAAGGATTAGGAGGTCTGGTTTTTATCCCTGGCTTAGAGGAAATGACTTGCTTGGCCCCTCCATCAGAGTTCACAGTCTGTAGACGCTGAGCCGTATTATCTGATGGAGATGCCAGGACTACGGCACAGAATCCAGCTACAGGATCTTTCTGTCCCGGATCCATTTTTGTGGTTTCAGCCCGCTACAAAGACGCTAAAACGCCCCCGGCTGTTGAGGTGTTCGGCCCCAGCGCTCCAGCCCATCGCCGCACCTTGCCCTTGTGCCTGCGACTGTGCAGCTGAAAGGTTGCTCTCAGTGCAGTTTCCTTCCTGCCCTGACAAAGAGGAAGGAGCTCCAGACTACCGCTGACACACTTTGCACCCCGAAAACATGAGTCCTGAGGCCACCGATGGGACGTGCCAAGGTGCCGGCCTGCCACCGTACTCAGTGGGAGCTGCCTCTTGGCATCAATGAGTCCCATTACAAATGCGGTTTACGTGTGGTTGGACTGTAATCTCTTGAGCTGTTCTCCCACCCCCACACAGCAGTGCTTTACGGGTGGCCCCTTTCTCCATGTGCAAAGCAGCTTTCCCAGCAAGACAGACCCACTGTCCTGACACCTTCCAGGTACCTTTGCCTCTGACCGGGCGTTGCTCCACAGCCCCATTTCCCAGACCCCCAGGGAAAAGACCTGGCTCTCATTAGACTCCCTGCCCACACTCCCAGTGAGTTGTGCAGGAGCAGGAGCGGCCCTTGACGAAGCGGGAAGCCCTGAGCAGAGAGGGAGGCAGAACAGTTCCCAGCAAGGAGCCGAGCGGTAGATCAAGCGGTGAGCCTGGGTAGCCCTGCCTGTTACCTGCACACTGGCTCTGCAGGGGATGCACGGGTTGCCTCAACCCACAGGGCGGGATGCTCTTTCTGCTGTCCTGCTCTGTCTTTCTGTGTCCAGGGGACAGGTGATCTGCTCAGTTCCTTGAAGTGCTATCTGGCCGGAGAAGGGTGGCTCCATTTTTATATACCTGCTCATGTGATCAACACAAATGCCCTAGGGATGTGGTTTTGACTCAACAGGAAAAAAAAGGGGCTGGGACTAAAACCTGTTAAACCACAATCCACGCTCCGCAGAAAGGAATTTTCCACTTAGAGGAATTAAGCCCGGCCTGGTGTTGGTAGCTTGCTCTCTCCTCAATACAGAGCTTTTTGTTAGTAGTTCTCAAAGCCTTTACCAGTTTCCCTGCCATTTCACCAGGGAAACTGAGGCACGGAGCTGTGATATGTGGAGGGAGGGAGGGAGAAAAGGAAGGAAGGGTAGATTGGGTCCAGCAGACTCCCACAGTGGTACACAAACTTTCCCAAAATATTTGTCATTTCCCCTACAACTGGCGAGCTCTGCAGCTCGCCAAGTGCCTCGGGGAGGGTCGGGGGGGGAAGCAATACTTCTTGAGAAGCATGCCCTTGAAAACAGGGAACAAAGTGGGATTCTGCCTCTGACAGGGGAAATAGATGGGACAACCCCTTGCTGCAGTATCGGAGTTAATGCTTGTACTATCATGAGCATCGCCTTATACCATTCAGTGGTCAAGACCTTATGCAGGTAGCTCATCTTTAAGGCAAGAAGCATGACTTTGGTGAAACAGCCTGTTCCCTCCAGAACCGGAGCCCTGCCAATGCACTTTGGGGTTGAGTCTGGCTCTGCCATCGTCCATGTGCTGCAGCTGCCGAGGTAGATCAGGTCCAGATGGGCACAGCTCAGTGGATAAGGTCTGAAATTCTGCATATCAAGCGGGGTCACAGACAGGCAACAATGCAGCAGACAGCTGGCAAAAATGTGCCACTCAACACATGCGTGGTATGTTCTGCTGGCACAGATGTTATCTCACCTTCTAATTAAGATGCTGCCATGCCGCTGGGCCTCTCTAGGCTTGTGTGTGCCAGGGCTGTCACCCGGTGCTTAGTTATCAGTACCGGCTGTTCTCGCAGGAGGTGATATGACTGAGGTCCAAGAGGCAAGCAAGCATGGCTGGGGGAGACGGTAGGACTTTTAAGCATGAGGTCTCCAAAGGACACAGGACTTCCATGACTTGCTCAGCATAGGAAAGGCAGGATGGCTGGAGTGAGTCGTCCTGCTGGGCAGGGCTGGGGAAGGAGCTCCCTTTGCACAGTGAAGCTACGTTCAGTCTTGCACTGTCTCCATGCCCGTGGCTCACTCCAGGGTGAAGCTGACCTCAGCGTGTCCTGCCAACTGTCTGTCATCAGCTCCAGCCTTGGCAAACTGCTTGGCATCAGCCCTCCTGCCCCAATTGCAGCTCCGGCCAATGCAAATGTCTGGCATCAGTCCACTACTGCCCCTGCGGGCTGATGGATGTCAGCCCAGCCCACTGCATGCTGCCTGTTCTCCACCCTTATTCCCCCAGATATCCCCTGCCTTACTCCTGCAAAAGGGTAAGGTTTTTGGTCTGGAAACCCCCGGTGCGCTGAAGGCAAGGGGCACTCCTAGACAAGGGCCTTTGTGTCTGGGCTCTCTCTTCCCACGTTGCCCCTGTGCAGTCTGGCTTGATCACGCCTCTGAGCATTAACATGAGCATCCCTCTGATCCCTGACACGGTGTGCTTGGGGGTCTCGGCAGTGGAGCCAGACAAGGACCAGAGCCACCGTTGCTCCCAGACTGGTCCTGGCTGGGAGAAGTGGTAGGCACAGCGGTCCTGCTGCTTTCCAGAGAGCTCGCCAGCGGCTCGAATCCTCCAGTGACTCAGAGTGATTGGAAATCAGTCAGCGGCTGGCTCTGACGCAGACCCTTGGAAGCCTGGCTTCCTGCCAAGGGAACAGCATTTGGGGTTTCTTGTTTGTTTTCCCTTTTTTTTTCCACCCTCACAGTTTATTCATCCTGGCCTTCTGTTTAATTGCAGGGGTAGCAGTTCCCAGGAGGCTGCAGCCCTGCAAAGGAGAAGGGGAAGCAGCAGGAGGCTCCCAGAGTCACCTTGAAATCCCCCGCAGAGCCGGTGTCCACAAAGCTGAAACCTAAGATGCAGGGAAGGAGGCCGTGGACACATGTCCAAGTGCATCGGGAATAGCTGGAAGTGACTGGTTAGAAAAAGGAATTTGGAGTCAGGGCTCCTGATTTCTTTGCCCAGCTCTGGCAAGGGAAAAGGGTCCTTGTGGATACGAGCAGGGGGTGAGAGCAGGCATTAGGACTCCTGGGAAGGGAAGAGCATGTAAAAAAAGTGAGGCCTTTCAGGGAGTCGGGAGTGTTTTCGAAGCGTTGGGAGGGGAGTGATACACAATGGTTAGAGCGGAGAGATTGGGATTCAGGGCTCCGGGGCTCTAGTCCCAGTTTTTGGGGGGAGCGATGTATAATGGTTAGCGTGCGAGGGGCTGGGAGTCAGGACCCCAGGCTTCTATCCCTGGCTCTGGGAGAGCCTGGTACTTAGAGGAAGGACTGGGATTTTGTTTCCTGGTTGGCCACTGGTTTGCTCAGTGGCCTGGGACAAGGCAAGCAGCTTCTCTTCCGTTCGGGCAGTTCCCCATCCACGTATGGAGGGCTGTGGAGGAATCCTATCTACCTCCCTGGCACTGCTTGGGAGTGGGAAGAGGTCAGGAAACTCAGCTCATTCATACTGGGCAAGTACGTGTATGTCCTCGGTACAGTTTCTGCCTGTTGCCACGTTCTTGCAACAGTAATAAAGGTTATAAAACAAGTTCCTATATATGGGCACAGCACTGATTAATTAGATCATGCAAAGAGTATCCAAGATCTCCCATCCCTTCCCCCTTAAACCGAGGAGAAAATAATCTGAGCCAGCCGTTTCCTGGCATCCCTGCCCCAGTGGGACAAGGCATACAGACCCCAGCTGCCCTGGGCCCAGCAGGGAGAGGGCTAATGGTGCCTCATGGAGCAACACAAAGCGCCCAGGTGTAGGGGATCAGCGCAGGGCTCGGCAGTGCAAGTAGGGCTGAGAGTGCTATTTAGTCTACCTGTTTCAAATGTTGGTCTGAGGGGAGTTTTCTTTTAGGTAGGTCGTTGTTATGAGGTTTTGCAGTCATTTGGACTTTTCTGAGACTGGGTCAGTGGTCTGCTACCTTGTGTGGGCAGCTTGATCCTTGTTCCCTGCTTCCAGGCTGAGCCCAGCTTCCTCCTCCCACCTTGCTGCGAGGGCAGGGGCTGAAGCTGCAACGTGAGGATGCCAGGAGATGTTGGGGGCTCAGCAGCGAGGTCAGGAGACTCTCCTTGCCTTCCCACTGTGGTTGGAGGTGCTTGTGGAAGGTCAGTGGTGGGCCCTGCCAGCAAAAGGGATGCCCCTAAGGTGTTCGCAAGGGGGGCTCTAGCATGTCCTTAGCAGGCTGCCTTGGTTTGGCTGTGTGCGTGCACCCACGTGTCTGAGAGTGTGCAAATGCAGACTCAAGTAGGTGGCAGGTTTGTTGTGTTCTGCTGCGCTCACACACTGTCTCGGGTCAACAGCTCTGGCTTTTGGAGCTGCCTGATGCCCTGTGCATGCTGAGCTGGTGGTCCTCTGCCCACTGTCCCCCATGGTGCCCTTGCTGTGTGTGCAGCAGTGGCTGGCAAGATGGGGGCTCAGTGGAGACTGAACTCCTCCCTCGGCTGCTTCTAGGTGGGAGGGACCCGCTGCCATAAAAGCGCGGCTTGCGTGGGGAGCTTTCAGTCTTCCTTGAGGGATGCAGCATAGTTTGGGACTAATGCCAACTGTGAAAGGGGTTGGGTGAGAGAAGCTGCTAATAGAGCTGAAACCCTTCCCTTTCCATGGGGCTGGGGCTCCGGACCCCAGGTCCCAGATCTGCCTCTAATTGTTACTGATATTAAAGGTGTATGTGGCCATGAGTAAGACACGCAGGGAAACCTCTTTCACTGCATTTTCTCCCTGTTGTGTCCTCTGAAGCAAGATGCCCTTTTAAACTATGGTGGATAGGAGCTTTGTTTCCTTCCCCCTTGCTCTCCCCACCCACTGTCTGCACAAACAGTCCCCTGCTGTGCACTGCCTCTTGCTATTGTCCCGTGGAGAAGTGGGACGTGTTTGGGTGCATGTGTGCCATGGAGACTGACCCAGGAGAGTCAGCTGCTCCTTTAACCTACAAACCAGCCCTGAGGAGGTACAGCCACTCTGTTATGTAGAGCATCCAAGTCTCGGCGCACGGCCTATGTTCTGGGATCTCTGACGTCTAGTCTAAGCCAGAAAAGTGGAAGTGAAATGATCTAGTTAAAACTATATGAGCCTCTGTTGTAGGCAGTCTTAAACTGGTTTAACTCTTGCCAAACTACTTAAACCCCTTTTTAAGTAATTCATTAAAGCAAGGGGTAATCTAGATTACTGCATCTACACTAGGGATTTGAACTAGATTGGTTTCCCTACAGTCTCTTAGGGTGGACAGGCCTTGAGCCTGGGAAGAGGTGAGACGCATACAGTTAGGAGGGATCATGGGGGTCATGTGGTTCAAACTCTTGTACAAACGCAGTGACCAGAGCAGGAGGGAGCAGGGGGTCTTGGGCTTGAGCACCCACTCCTCGGGTTTCTGATGTTCTGTGGGTTGTAGATCGGCCTTGCATCCGCTGAGGATGAGCAGAAAAGAAGCAAGATGAAAGCAAGCCTGTGAAAGAGAGTGGTGTTTCTCTTTTGTGCTCTTTAAAGAGAGCATCTGTAGTACATGGCACATACCGCTACGTGCTGACAGGGATGCCTGACACTTGCAAGGAGCCTTGCCTATCAGCTGTATTTCTTTTGAGGGGAGATGGCAGGAGGGGGCAGGGAGAGAGGGTGTTGAGAAGTATGTAGTGTGACTCCTCGGGCTCGGTTTGTGTGGGTGGGTTACACACCAGCACGGGTGAGCTGTTAACAGCCGCTACCCCAGGGCGGGCAATTATTATGGGCAGAGGGCTGCTTATTGAGTTTTGGCAAGCCACCAAGGGCCACATGACAGGCAGCCCAGGGCAGATAAATATTAATTTTTCTAAATTTTTCAGGCGCCCGTGGGCTGGATAGAATGGCCTGGCGGGCCGCATCTTGCCCGCCCCTGCTCTATCCACTGCCTTTCGGTCTGATGTTGCTGGGCTACCTGTTGTAAAGCAGGTGCCTATTAGCAGCAGCCCTCATGTGACTTAAACCTCACATCTATGAGTCAGATCTGAGGATACGGCTGTCCGCGTCACTTGATTTTTATAGTAAGAGAAGCAGCTCATGACTAACTGACCCCAGGGCTTCCCCACCGATTGCCTGGAATCCAGCTCTGCCTAGGGAGAGGTTCTCTGTAATCGGGTAGTAATGAAGATTGGTATTTTTGTAGTGCCCACAGGCCATCATCTGACTGGGGCCTCCATTGTGCTGGTGCTACCCCTGCACGTGAGTGAAAGACTGTTGCTGCTGGAAAAGATTGGTCTTGATTACTTGGAGCCTAGTAAGTGAGAAGGGAAGCAGACGGCGGTAATTTTCTTCTTCTCTGGCAATCCCTTGCTCTTGTGCATGACTGTCTTCCATGACCGTCTTAGCTGTGTGTCCGAAGATCCCTGATGAGGCCCATCAGAGATTGACAAACTCTACCGCAGCCCAGGCGTATGTCTCCATGTGGGGTGGGTGGCGCTGGATCCTCAAGGCCAGGGCTCACTCGATCGTGGTGCCATTTTACAGCTCTAACCGAACTGATGGATGATGACCCAGCATGACATCCTGTGTGTGAACATGTTGTCATTGTATCACCATGTGGTGTCATGTCTTGCACATCACAATGCCTTTGACATGTCGTGCAAAGATGACAGACCTGGTCACCAGGCTATGCAGCAAACAAACTCTTCTTTTAACATGGCATCTATAGCACCTAATTTTAATGTATGCAATTGCTTTCACCCCCTCAACTAACTTCTGGCCAAGTCTAGGACCTACTGCTGCTTCCAGACTCGTCTCTTGGGATGGGCTTGTCCTGAAGTTTTTCAGCATCCTGATGGCAACATGCCAGTAGTTGCAGCCTAATCTGCTTTTAGGCTGATGTCAGTCAAACCATGCTTCTGTCATGGCAAATATCATTGATCGTTGTGTAGCCTTTCAGCTGCACAATGCTGTTGCATTTTAGCGGCCCCCGGCCGCCCCAGAACAGCACGCAAGCAATGCTAAGAGGATGATCTCGTGGTGATTAGAGGAGTCCATAATCTCAGGACTTGAATTCCTAATTTAGCTGGGGGTGGAGGAGGAATAGTTTGGGAGATGCTTTGTGGCCAGGCGTGCAATTAAAAGTCTGCTGTCTTGTGTTAGCTGTCCAGGGTAATGCCTGTGTGGGTGAGGGCTCAGTTGTGCAGTCTTTATCACAGTGGGGATCTCTCAGCTCAATACACTGAGCTTCAGAGCTGCTGGCGCTTGAAACAAGGCTCCCATACAGCTCTGTGTGTTCTGCGTCCGCCTTGTGACTGCAAAAATGCATGTACTTAATATAGGTCAAGTGAAAACATTATTCCCAGAATAGAAGACCTTCCTCCAGAAAGAACTGCAGCTGTAAAGTGCAGCTTGGGCAGGAGCAGTCACAAGGTGCATTAGGCTGCGAGGTAGGCATGGTTAGGTATTTTTATGTAATCCCTGCAAAGCAGTCAGAAGCACAAGGATCCTGAGTTCCGGTGCTATGAATGCAAAGCAATTTGGGATTGCAAGGTCACCTCCCATAGCTTGCCTTGCCAGAACCTGTCATGCATATCAGAGCAGTCATGTGACCCTCCCAAAATGAGCTAGCAGGCAAGGTGAGTGCTGGAGTGACTTGGAATGGAGTTCATGAATGGGGCAGGCATCATGTAACCTGCAGGGGGTTAGGGTGGGTCGTGGCCTTGCTGCTACCTCTGCATTTTGCCAACTTTGGAGCTGTGCCTTGTTCAGGGCAGGTGAAGGACCTGGCTTGTCCAGTGCAGCTCCCACACTGGAATTGCCTGGGGCACCACAACAGTGGGAACACTAGTGCAAAAGGGCTAGCTCCCTTCACCCTTGTCACCCTCCTCCAAGGCTGGAGTACAAGTGCCAGAAGCTGTCTGTTCGCAGGTGCACTGGCAAGGGAGCTCTGAAAGGCCTCATGCAGGCAAAGCCACTTTCAGAGTACAATGAGATGGAGTTGAGGTACTGCTGGTCTCTGGCCGCTTGCCAGGAGCCTAGGCCCACACCTAAACTTTAGATAACATTCATAGTGCTGTGTAAATGCATATTTAAAATGTGGTCCCTACTTATTACAGTGATGAGGAGCAGAGTCTAACATGGGCATTAGCAGCGTTAGCAGGTACAAACCAGCCATGATGTCTTGCTTGTTCTCCTGCCTCCTTTATTAGATAAACTGTGTGCATGTGGGAGGGAGGGTGCTCTCACTGGGTGATCATTGCTAATCCCCTTCCCTTCTCTTGCCAAGAACACGGACTGAGTTAAAAGCACATACTTCTTGCTAGCAGCCTGAGGCTTAAATTCTAAAGGGATGTGAAGTCCAGGGAGTGAAGAGAAGTTGGAGAGCCTTTCAAAGTACAAGGAGACTGCTGGGCAGAAGCAAACCGAGCCATCTCTTGCCCAAACTAGCTTCATAGAGATCAAATGCTGTACTTTTTTAATAGACTAGGTGCAGAGGGGAACTGGAGAAACAATGCAGAGGAATGGGGGGCTAGGGGTGCCCCAACCATAAGCTAGCTCCAAATACACTTTTAAAAAATTGATTCCTATTCACTTGGCATTCAGGCCTGTTCTAGGCCATGACATCGCTAGCGCTTAATCCAGTGTGACCGAAGGCAGCTGCTTGTTAGCAAATGGTGCAGATAAAACCCAGAGTTCAGGCGCTCGGCTTTGGCAGGTACAAGGAATCCTTTCAGCTAATCTCTAAAACTGGCTGCCTGCTAATAAAGTGAATCTGCTTTGCTTTGCTGTGTGTGGCATGTGGTGTCTTGCATACACATGGAACAATTTGTTATAGTGGCTGGTTTCACTTGAAGTACTTTGTGCAGTACCTGGACATATGTCAATGCAGTGCTTTGGGAAATGGCACGTGTGTGTTCCAGACTACTCCTATATTTTTTCACTGACCATTTGTTAAATGCACAAACACAGACTTTAAACTAATGAGCTCTCTGAACTTGCGCATCTCACTTAACAGTACAATTCACCATGTACTGACACTGTTCACCCTCCAAGCATGTCCTGATTCATCCCACTTCATGTTCCCACTCATGCTCTGCACCTGCCTTTACATAGTGCAGTAAGATAATATTGCTCCCCTGACTGAGACAATTCCTGCCTTTCATCAAGCGCTTCCATCCCATATCCAGAAGTGCTTTCAGTACATACTCTTATTCCTTTAATAGGAGAGGAAAAAAAAAAGTCCTAATGACTGGGCTATTGGGACAATATACTCTTTTAAAAAAAAAATGCAAGCTCTTGCTCTTGTGTGTCTTCATCAAGACAGTTGCTCAGAAAACCCTGGACTTTAACAATGAGATAAAGCTCTTTCCTTGCAGTAGCTCACTAGAACTATAATAAAGTCTTCTAGAGACTTCTAGATGCTGAAGGATTGTGGCCCAGCAAACATACAGAAACGGTCAGCAAGATCTTTAGGGCTGAGCAGGGCAACTACACCTTGTTAATCACCTTTGTTTGCTGTGGCTGCCTAGGAACAGTACTAACAAAAGAAAGTGATGGCTGTAACGTATTAAGGTAGTGCTTAAGGGTAAGGACCTTGGGTCCTTGCAGACTAATCAGTCCAGTGAGTCTGGAAAGAGGTTGAGCTGGAGTCTTCAAAGCAAAATCCTGGAATGCTGTGACTGCTTCTGGGCATCTGTGTCCCAGAAAGATGAACTTCAACTGAAGGAGGTGCAGAGATGCCCTGCTAGGAGGAGCAGGGACACAGAAATCCTACCTTATTACGAGAGGGTTGCTTGTTTAGCTGGAAAGGTGAAAGCTGAGAGGGATCTGATCGCTCTTCCCTGCATGACGTGTACCTCTTGCTGTCTTTCCTAGTTGCCACCTAAGCTGAAGGATAATCATGTTGAACCTGATCTGTTTCCAGATAGGGTTTAGATTCCCATTGTTTCTTTCCTGCTTGTTTCCTTGCAGACTTCTACTAAACCAAATCTTCATTGTCCCAGAACAACATATGCTTTTTACAGAGCAGTTTCTCCTCCTTTGCAGCATTGTGTCTGGTATAACAGGCATTGCAGTCTGGGGATCACCAAGCCCAGCATTTAAGACTTGCGTGGCTATTAACTTCTCTCCTTGTCCTGTGAGTTGAGCTAGTAAAGATCCTTTTGTTTTGACCTTTGTTTATTGCTTGTAGATAATGGTATTTGTTTTGCTCATGCTAGAGGACTGGAACGCGTCATGGCAGGTGACTGCTTGAGAACATGCATGTCAGTATGCCATGGCTGCTTTTACAGAGGGAAACACCAGCAGCTTGCACAAGAGCATAGCACTATCCCTGTGCCCCCAAGTACAATGAAAGGCCCTCCATTATAGCTCAGAGATCATTATTGCCCAGACCTTTAAGTGATGTTATTGCAGTACTGAGTGCCACTTGTATCAACTCTCTCTTTAATGTTGTAAGCCTAAGTAGGATGTGACCACTTTACCGAGTAAAGAGCTGCCTGTGATGGGTCAGGTATTTGCAAAGCAGGAGACATTTCCTAAAGGATAAGTTAACACCTTTACCTGGAAATGTCAACTGAAGTTGGGGTCACCTGCAATATAACCTAAAGGGGCAAGATTTGGGTTCTGATGAGGGGAATGATCTAGTCCTGCTCTGAGCAGGGGGTTGAATCAGATGACCTTCTGAGGCCCCTTCTAACCCTAATTTTCTATGATTCTATGAACAAAGAAAAATTAATGGCCAACAATCTGCCTGATCCATTGTTGCTTACAAATTTACATCTGGCAGCCAACAGCAGGTGCAGAATCATACAGAAACAACTGCTGTATCTGCTTATTTGTCACCCCCCCCCCGTAAGTAGTAAGGGGCTTTGAGGAAATCGTTATTGCAACAACTGTGGAGTAGGGAGCGATGTTAGACAAGCTCTTCCAACTGTATAGTTGGCCCATTAAGAGAGACTGCAGAAAACACAATCCCTTTCCTCTTGCATATTTTCTGGACCCCCAAGGACTACAGCCTTACCCGGAAGTGGCAATCGGCCAAATTAAAAGCATCACCCAGATAGACTGCCATGCAAATAAAGCTCCCAGTAACCTTAGGGCCTTCCTTGGATATTCTGCAATATGTCTGATAAAGGAATATACCGTAACTTGCACTGTTGAATCACCTTACTGCAAGAAGCCTTAAAATGCCTTAGAAAAAGGCCTTGCTCTCTTTATGAGGTTGGCAAGTATTATCAACATGTGAGATGGGGAAACTGAGGCACAAAACTAGTGACTTATTCAAATCTTATAGTCAATGGAAATTGGAAAGAGCTAGATGCCTTGCTTTTATGCCCTGACTGCAGTATCTTACACGTTATGTTTAGCCATAGAAGCACAATTAAATGTCTTTTTTGCCACCAATGTATACATGTTCCTTCTACCATATATAAATATCCTATTTATATGAAAATTAAGGAGGTGGCTCATTCTAAACTGGAGATGAATGAAAACCTGAATATCTGTCCTGTGGGAAATTCTGACATGGACTTTTGTTTCTGTGTCAAAACCAGTTTGGAAAAGCTCACTATTTTTTCTGCATAAATTACAATTCTGGGGGAAAAAAACTTGGGTTTGGAAGCACAAACATTTTGTTTCAACAATATGAAGACATCCCAAGAAACACAGTTCAAGTAACTCGAGACAAAGTCAAATGAAAGGTTTCAAAGTTATCCAAATAAAAAAGTCAGAGCACTTTCTTCTAACACATTCTTGTCAAATTTATTATTTGGCACCAATGCGGTCCTGGAAAAGGTTTTGAT
This sequence comes from Crocodylus porosus, assembly GCF_001723895.1. Taxonomy (NCBI): domain Eukaryota; kingdom Metazoa; phylum Chordata; order Crocodylia; family Crocodylidae; genus Crocodylus; species Crocodylus porosus. The sequence continues at coordinate 1,860,738 of NW_017728897.1, forward strand.
TTTTGGCAAGACAGCATACTGTCGGGGTTAGAAATGAACTATTTCTGCTCTTCTTGCCTCCCAGTCCCCAGGCTAGCAGTCAAACTTCTGTGCTATCCAGTGTGGGAGCTGGAAAGCCTGCGGGAGATTACCTTTCCCTCCGTGGCACAGCTGGCCTCGTGCATCCTCCATGATTGCCTTTTCTGAAGCAAGGTGTTGTAGCAGGGCACTGAGAAGTGCCTGCTTCTTGAAGGGAATGAGCAGCTTGAGAGTCCACTTGCAGGTGGCAAAGGAGCATGGGGAGGTTATTAAGCACTCACCTGATGGGCAATGGGCCCAGTTGAACCTATATATGCCCTGAGCCTGCTCCTGCCAGACAGTCCAGCCCTGGGAGCCACAAAGCAAGGAGCTCCTGAGTACTGGAAGAAAGCTACTCTGCAACACTGGGAACAGGAGACGGTATCTGAGAAGAGCTTGGCTATATGGGCACTGGTAGTTTAGCAATTGCCCTGCAAGGGTGGGTAAGGTTTACTTAGAGAGGTAGCAGCTCAGCAGAGTGAGCCCAGCAAGGGGTACAAGGGCCAAGAGAGTAGGGATGCAAGAGCCCCAGGCCCAGAAAGGGCTGGGAGTGTGATCTGGGGAACTAGGGGCACAAGCAGGGCTGACAGCATGAGACCCAAGAAGGTCCAAAGGTAGGGAAAGCATCTGTGTGTGGGACTAGGAGGTTCAGGGGCCAGGGATTCACTGATGGATGGACCAGATGGTGCATGGGATGAGAGCCAGATGAGGATCCACGAGTCTGAGAGGGGCTGCGAGTCAGACTAGGCATCTGGGAGCCTAGATGGGGCTGAATGTGGGACTGGGGGTGTGAAAGCTTAGAGGAAAGGCTGAGTGAGGGGCCAGGGGGTCTGAGGTCCCAAGGGTGGCTAAGTGTGTGAAGGTACTATCTTGAGAGCAACACCCGTGAGGTGGAACGGAGCCACACAACTTGCCCTTATAGGTGCTCTATAGGGGCGTAGTCGGGCCAAGAGGGACCTACCAGGCTGGAGGGCTGGATTGAAACTAGTGGGGTCCAGGAGAGACCTGGTGGGGGAAGTGTTGGGATTAAGGCTCACTCTAAGACTCAAGGGCATCCTCCCTTAATCAGCCTTTAATAAGAAGACCAAGGCGCGGCGGGTGAGCAATCTAGGGAGGATGACACTCGAGTCCGAGCTGGGCAGAAGCCGCAAGGCCACCCGGGGTATCATGAGCCTGCTACAGGTGCCGTGGACCATAGGACAGTGGATAGGCAGGGGTGTGATGAGTTATAGTATATATCCTGCCCTTGCGATTACATACTGAAGGACCGAGTCTCACTAAGAATTGCACTTTTGTACATGGTGTCAGGCAGCTTGGGCGCTGCACTTGGCAATTGGCCCAACCAAAAGGTGCTATTTCTTTTTCTACATATGTGTACACCCTGGTTGATGGGGAAGTTAGTGTGGCCAGTCGCTCCACCCTTTTTCTGGGTGCAGCTTTATGAAGGGACAACAGTGGAGCTGCTATGTGGCTGTTCAAGCACTAAAGTTGGGGGGTGCGGAGAGGATCCCCAAAGCCCCTTGAAGTCAAAAGAGCGGACCCAAATGGACCTGCCACGCTGTAGAAGGATATAAGGGAGGGAAGGAAGAGGAAAGCTTAACAACATCCTTTTAAAACCTGAAACTGCAAAGGAGAAGGCAGAGGCAGGTGATGCACCAGATAAACTCTGACATAACAGGCTTTCCTTGGAGCCCAGCTGCAGCATGGCCGCTGAGACAGAAACATTTCTGCATTATTCATCAGATGTTACAACATACCCATGTACATGCAGTCTCTCTTTGCTGTGTGGCCTGATGCAGCTTGTAAAGCTTTCCTGCATCCATCTCTCTCTCTTTCCCTTCTTTAAGGTGGTTTCTCTCCCTCCTTTTAAAATTAATTATTTTCCTTTCAAAGCAAGAGCAAATAGATGCTTCATTATTGCATCTTGGCTTTGGCAAGTGAGAGAGGCATTACAAGGCAATTGGATATGATCTGGAATGCTGAAAAAGATCTGCCGCAAGCTGACACTGAATACATTGGGTGGAAACGGAAGTCATGTGATGGTTTTTCTTACCTTGCCTTCAAATTAATACTTCTAGAGCAGCTGGCTTAATAAATAAATAAACTTTATTAAAAAGTCTCCTTCTTTCTTGCTCAGGCTTTCTAAGCAAAGGGAATGGGGGTGACAGTGGTGGACCCTTAAAAGTCTTCCATCTCCCTAACTCACATTCCTGGGCAGAAGTCGGGTCTGATGAGCTAATGCCCAGCAGAGGGGACATTGCATTAGCTGAGGATGTGCTTTCAGCTTGAGCCCCTGATTTGAAGAGCTTTGTAGCATGCTGGGGGAAAACCATCTGACTTCATAGCAGGGAGGGGAACGGACAGATGTGGTGCAGCTGTGTAAGAAGCAAGTGAGCCGGCACAAATACCTTTCTGCTAAGATACTTCCAAAAACCAGCTGAGACCATTTCTCTATTTTCTCAAGGGAGTGCTCTGCTCTTTCTGCTTGCTCTGGGCTCAAAGGACTGTTAAAACGTGGCAGGTGCCTAGGGTCTACCTCCTGAATTCAGTGGACCTAATGAAGTGAACTTGGGTTCAGAAAAGCTTGTGCTGTTTCTCTCTCTCTCCCACTTTTTTTTTTTTTCTAGTTGTGCAGATGTGCCCTCCTTTCCCTGGGGCCCATGTGCCTCAGTGTTGTATGTGGGCTGTGCTGTGAGCAAGTTTATTTAGGAAACAATAAAGTTAGCAGCACTCTAGTTCAGGGCACAGCTGTCCTTAGCAGAATGTACAGACCAGCCCTCGGGCTAATCGTGGGCGCAGGGGGGTGTTTACCCAGCTAGAAAACTAAACACATCTGACTGTTGCTTCCATCTGAATGTTTGACCACATGTAAGCATGCCTGAGACAACGTGCTTTAATAGCCACCGTGTTATATCACAGGTATTGTAACAAGGAACTTGCAGAGATGTCTCCCAGCGGTCCGGGGCTAGGCACCATGCCCCCGGGAGCCTGCGTGTCTGCACAGGAATGACACGAGTACCGTTTGCATTTGTCTCCCTTCTGAAATAGAGCCCTTCTTTCTCATCAAATCAAGCAAGAAAGGCAGTGATGCTAGTAGGGCATGCCATTTGCTTGAAAGTTTTGTTTTTGTTCTTGAGGCCCCTGCCACGCGGCAGGGTTAGGCTGGAGAGAGTGCATGGGTGTGGGGAAGAGAGGGGCGTAAATGATTTAAGCTTCCTGATTTGAGCTAGTGTAAATGAGAAGGGGAATGGAGATGTACCATGAATCGGACACCATGTTACATCTGAAAAGACAAAATGCTTGCTCTGTAAAAATAGCTCTGCGGGGCACCAAGGGTACATCCTCCAAGGATTGATTTGCCCTTATCTAAAAGGGGAGGGTGGCTTCAGTGAGAGTAAGATAATCACCCCAAGGTCACTTCAGTGGGATCCTTCATCTCAAGCCTGCACCGCAGCCCTGCGGCAGGGCATTGTCCTGCATTCTGCCCCTTGACTTACTCCCTTGCTGTGTAACCCTAACAGAGTTGCAGAAAATGCTCTAGACCACTTTTTTGCTTTTTATTTCTAATATAGGGGTGGTGATGGTCTCTATAAAGTTACCACCATGCATGAGGGAGCTTTAGAGCAGCCAGTGGAGGTTGCAGCTATTGGTTGGCATCAGCTGGATTTAGAAAGAAAAAAAAATGCAGAGTAAACAGAAAAGGGTGTAGGCCAAAACTTGCATTGCAGGGAGTGAAACGGGTTGTTCTTTCCCCACTCGTTTGCCTGTTTTTATAAACTTTCTTTTTATCAGCAATTCTATTGAAGCTATCCTTAGAATGTTTTTCTGACTCTTACTTCCTGAAAAACTGGGATTTGGGGTAACCCCAGGGCCCTTCTAGTAAGGGAGAAGCTGAGAGTCATCAATTGTTGCGAAACTTTTAATTTCTGATATCTCTTTTTAGTAGGAAAAACCCTAGTTGGGAGTATTTCAGCCAGCTCTGTTTGTTTTGTTTGGCCCTAACAATGAGCAAGATGTCTTCATAGCGGCAATGAAGGCAAGGTGCCAGCCCTGAAGTGCTTGGTCTGAAAAAACTGCACGCAAGTGCAGTGGGCAGCTGCAACATGATAGGACAGCTCGGTGCCTGGCTCAACACCAGGCGGTCCATGTTTTTGCATGGATCGGACCCTCTTCCCAATGAGGCATGCGTGTTGGGGGGGGCAGAGGGGGAGTTTGCTCAATCATGTGGTTCTTTCATTCTTCTTGGATGTGAAGGTTACAGTCTAGGGTAGATTCAGATGCGTGGTTAAGGCTTATGCCTATTCTACCTCTGTCTTCCAAGGCTGGTGAGGAAAAAGCAATGGAGAAACTGAAGTATTGCTGTTTGCATGACTGCTAGACAACATTGTGCCGGTTTCCATTCTGAGCTCCCCTTCCTGGTCCATGCATCTCAAAAGCGATTTTGTCCTTTGGCTTTAAGCCCCCTGGGAAGTGGGTAACACTGGCTGGCCATTTGACCTTGTGAGCTCGAATTGTTGTTATGTGCAGCACATAGATGCTGTTACACAGAGTTTGGCAATGACTTCCCTGTCTCTTATATGCTGTGAAAGCCAATTCCACGCAGCCTGGATGGACAGCGAGTTCTTGCTGTCGCTACGGCTCCATCCTCTGCGTGAGAGTAATGAGATCGTTATAATTACTCTGCAAACAGCTTTAGGGATGAAGCCCAAGGTTCATGTTGCTCTGGATGCAGTGAGAGGGCTCATTTCAGCCGGCAGAGCCTTTGGGAGCAGTGTCCTAAAGGGAATTCTCTTTGCACCTTGCCCTCTGTCACCTCTCCTTTTGCTCCTGTGTTTCATAGGGCTTCTCCCTGGAGATTTCAGCAGTGAAGTAGTCAGTGTTGTTTCTACCTGATAAGCCTCTGCTTTTCTCCTACTCCTTAGCAAACTTCCCTGTTTGTGCCTCTCTGTAAGCCCCATCCTGCTTTAGTGCAGCACGGTGCCCAGAGCGTTGCTCTGGCTCTACGCCGTTCCTGGTGAGGTCACGCTGTACCTGGTAAACAAGAAGCCAGAGAGGATCGGGAGCCCAGCAGGTGCCACTTGCTGCCTGCGAGGGTCCCCAGTACAAGCAGGACCAGGAGGTATGCATCTGGGTGAAGGTGTCTCTGAGACTGGGGACCCTTGACGAGGAATGAAGGGATCAGCTGTTGGAGGAGGCCCTGCAGTTGTGAGGATTAACTAGTGACTTTCATCTTTGAGAGATGGTCTGTGGGAGTGCTGGACCTGCTGGTAACCTTTGCAGTGTAATTAAAAGAGCTGGGGAATAGGGTTGGGTGATCTGGGCCTCTCTTCATCAGTACTGCAGCGCTTCATTAGGTCTGCAAACCTCTTGTGCAACTGCACAGTGCCTGTGTGTGTAAAAAAAAAAAAAAAAAAGGCAACTCGCACCCTTAGCAGCTTACTCCAGTGCAAGTCAGTGTTCACTTGGGTGCAGGGGAGTGGTGTGGATGAGGGATAGCTTGTGAAGGGAAGGCCAGATGCTGCTGTCCAAGCTCCTGCTGTGGTTTAACTGAAGCTGCATGCTGGTGGGACATGGAGAGCTCTAGCATGGTGTGAATCCCAAGACGGGTGAGCATTGCAGGAGGCCTTTTGGTGGAAGCCTGTGAGGGAGAGGGTGTTGTCTGCATGTTGTGATAAGGAGACTTTGTCATTCAGAAAGCATGCTTATGGGCAGCCAGAGTGTTCAGCAGAGCTGAGTGGAAATTGGTTTTCCATCCTGTGAAAAGCTCCTAATTCTGCACTGAAGTGGATAGGGAATAGGGAGGCTGGTGATGCTTCCTGCAAAAAGAGACTCCCTTCCCGCCCCTGAAGAACCAAGAGTTCAAAGGTTGAGGGACCCAATGTCAAGTCCTTGCTGTAAGCGTTTCATAATGATCCTCTCTGGAGATCTCTGGGAGGAAGAATCTCACAACGACCCTGCCAGAAAAGCCTTTCTCTGCTGCTCTCATTTGTGCTTCTTCACAAGCTCCCAGACACTTTTTGGATCTGGGTCTCCCACATCCCGAGTGAGTCCCCCAACCACTGGGCTCTTGGCTATTCTGAAGTAGGGGTGTCTCCCTCCCTGGTTTTGTCGGGAAATCCCATTTTGGAGCAGGATCCTTTCTTGACAGAGGTTCATTGAAAATGGTGAGTTTCTGCAACACAGTTTCACTTTTAGACCAAGTCTGCATTTTCTGGAAGGAAAACCTATTTCTGATTGGGCAATTCCTAGATGGCTGTAATTTTTACTTGTCCTGGACAGACTTTTCCACTCCTCCTTTATCCCTCTCCTAGAGAGGGGCTGGACCACGAGGTTCCTTTTAGCCATGGGAAAACCACATCTGTGGCCTGCTGGTGATGGCAGGTAACGTGGAGGGCATCTGTGGTTCATAGCTGCTTAGCCAACAGTGCAAAGGTGCAGGTGTCCGTGTCTGTCTTGCATGGAGTTATAGCTTCCCTTCATCTGTGCCTGTGCAGTTTCTATTGACTTGACTCAGCATGCCATGTGGTGTGTTGGACTAAGTGTTGTCCTTGGGTTACAAAAGGGGAGGCGAATATCAAGCCTGGTTTTGCAATCTTGAGTCACCCAAGGCTTCCCCTGGACTTTGGTGGGAAGAGAGCTACTCACGTGTCCCAGCGTTCATAGATTCAGGGTTTAATTACAGAGCCTGCCCAACCCTCTTCATGGGAACAGGCAGCCTGGAGTCTCAAACCTCAAGATCACCCCTGTATTATGTTGATGTCACTAATTAGTTAAATGTGCAAACTCCTTTTCTGTTTGGGCTTGCTCATGGTCTGTGTGTGTCTGAAACCTATTATAGAGTGATACAACGTGTGCTGTAATGCATGCTCTCAAATGACGGCTTATGTCTCAGCCAAAATAAATTGCCTCCGTTGCTTATTGTGTCATCCGAATAAATGTTTGGAGGCTGCTAAAGGGTGTCGGGCCTGGAGCACTGTGGAGATCCACTGATCCTGTGCGGTGTGGAAGTTCATGAAGCAGCTGTTACCACAGAGTTCACTTGGTTTAGACTGATTAGATGCATCCTTTCCAGCACCTCCTAGGTAGGGGAAGTGGCAATTTTTTTCTCTTTTTCCTCTTTTCCTCTTTTTCTGACAAAGCTGGGCTGAGTTCAGAGTTGATACAAACCTGGGAGCTGGGACTGTCTAATGCAGGGGTGGGCAATTATTTTGGGTGAATGGCCGCTTACTGATTTTTGGCAAGCCATCGAGGGCTGCATGATAGGCAGCTGAGGAGAGATAAATTCCCTAAATTTTTTAGGGGCCTGGCAGGCCACATCCGGCCCCTGGGCCACATTTCGCCCACCCCTGGTCTAATGGCTAGAGGAAAGAGAGAGTAGTATAAGACTTGAGAACAGAGAGGGTCCTTTACAGCAACCCAGCTGGGAATGATGCTGACTCCTCGGATCTGGTCCTGACTCTGAATGCCGATGTGGGCCTGTATCCAAATCTCTCTATTCAGTTTGTGTGCATAAGGCTCATGCCAACCTACCTTGTGGGTGGGAGTAAGGTGGGGAGGGTTGAATCTGCAAAGCCCTGCTTGGTCCCTTGATGAAAGACCCCTAAAATAGGATGTTAATATGGATCGGATTGGGTCAGGGAGGGCACCCTTCACAAAACCACACTGCCCGCTGCTTTCCTTGCCTGCTTAGGAGGGCACAGCTGTCCCTCTTGCTGTGTGCTCTGCCCTTTCCTATCCCTGTTCCAACCTCACCTTTCCCCTCCTAGTGAGGAAGCCATGTCTGCGGCGCCGAAGCAGCATCCTCCCAGCTCCCCGAGCTGAGCTAGCACCCCACCCCCCCCGGACGGCCCCCCCGCGTGGGATGCCCCAGGACCGGGGCCAGCATCAGAACCTGCCCCCAACTGCCAGCGCAGAGAGGACTGACGGTGGCAGGACCCAATAGACAGCAGCTCCCGTTTTCCGGCTTGTTTTACTTTCCCTCCCTGCCACCTGCTGCCTGTCACTCTGGCCAGGCTGGAGACGTGATGGAGGGTTAAAGTCAAGCCAGCTGCTGTGTTTATCTGCGGCCTCGAGGCGGGCCATTCCCCCTGTGCTCCCCGTTCCTGCCCAGCCCGGTTCTTCTGCTCCAGGTAAACCTCAAACCGGCAACGCAGTTTCCTCTCCATCCTTGCTTTGCAGGGATAAACCCCAGGGGTGAGAACGGGGTTAGATGCTGCAGGGAAGGGGGACGTGCCATGCGACAAGGAGCCAGAAAGTCGAGCAGAAAGGATAGGCTGGGTGTGAATGCTCAGGGCTGGGTCCGACTTCTTGAGCAAGCCGCTTCATCTCCGCTACTCAGTTGGGTTGTGTTGTGTCCACTGCAAACTCTAGGTCGTGGATGGTCTCTTTCTAGGTGCATGTCCAGCACTGAGGGCAACACGGTTTCTGAGTAGGCCCTGGAGGTACTAGAACTGCAGACAGCACTTTTGAGATGAGCGTCCTGGCCCCGTGTCTCTTTCTGACCCGAGGTTTTTGAATAGCATTAAAGGTTGACCCGCGGCCTAAATGGGAGAGTGTGTGCCTAGCTTTGCCTTGTCAGTTGAAGAGGTCCACAGGGGCCACTGGAACCACCCAGGAGAAAGAAGTCTTGGTTTTACCCTGGTGTCTGGGCTACAGTGAGGATGTCTGCTCTGACCCTCGCCCAGCAGGGTGCTAGATGTGGGAGTGGGAACCCATCCAGCACTCAGAGACGCGGCTGCACGGCACATTATTGTTTGGGCTGCAGCAGTGCCTATAGACACTGAGACAACCACGGTGCTGGGTGCTGCTTGCGCATACAGTGAGACAACCACCCTGCCCTGAAGCTTTTGCCTTGTAAACAGACAGAGGCACTCAAGGGTGAGTGAGGAAATGGAGCCAAGGAGATCGCTGGCCAAACCTCATGCGATGGCAAAGTAACTGGGTAGGGAGTCGAGCCCAGGTCTCCTGCTTTCCCCATTCAGGATCTTCCCCAGCTGACCATCCTGCTCCAGTGGGGCATTTCCCCAGATCACTGCATCCCTTATCCCTGGGGTCCTGTGGCTCCAAGCCTTGGCCTTGTCCGCTCTAGCTGCATTTGGCTTGAGCTGCAATTCTAGGCTGGTGCAGCAGGATGCATCTGGGAAGGAGCTGAAATGCTCTTTTTAAAACCAGAAAGGTGGTGGTGACTGGCTGATGCTAGAAAAGAGGACAGCAAGGCATAGAGTGGGGGACCTGGATGTCTTGGGGTTGTGGAGGAGCAGTGTGCCCATCTTAGTTGACCTGGCATCAGAGGAAGGAATGTGGAAACCTGCTTTTCCCAACTCTATGCAGTCAGCTGCACTTCTGCTGTTTGCTATTCCCCACCCCCCGCAAGCTTTGCTCACGTGTCTTGTATGCACAGCAGGAGTGGGCCCTTGAAGCAGCGGGGTCTGGCTAAGGACAAGCAGCTGACAGAGCCCGGCAGGCGTTCAGCATTTCCTGGCACCATACCTCCTTAGGAAATGCAGTGACTGCTTGACATAATTGGAATTAAATGATGTAGAATTGGCAAAGCAAAAGCGGTATGTAAGAGTGAGTTTGCTTTGTCTGTAGCTTGTCTCCAGGACTAGCTGATGAGCAGCACTGACAGATGCAGTGGAAATGTTCTCGCGCTCCTGGTGCAATTGCTAAGCAGCTGAAAATGGTCTCCATGCTCTCGAACTGGATCAAGAAAGAGAGAGTGCACTTGGGTTTAGGGCGGAGGTAGAATGCTTATCTGCTCTTAATGGAAGCTTCTCTATTCGGGAAGCTAATATACTGATGTTGGTGTCCAAAGGAAGCCTGCATACAATAGGATTGGCCTTGCAGTGATGGTCTGGGGTGCAGAATGGCCTGGGGGAAGCTCTACCCTCCTGTCTCTTGGTTCCTTTATACAGGACAGGATGAAGCTGCAGGTCGCTGTCCTGTTGGCCATGGGCCTAGTTGGCGTTGCTGCCTGGAAAAGCAAGACTCTGCAGCATAGTGAATTCATGGAGACCTGCGACTTTGAGAAGCTGGATGGCCCAGATTCCCAGTTCTGCCAGTGAGTGACTTCCACTTGTCTCTCTTAGATGTTCAAATGCCTTGGCACCCAAGTCCTGGTAGGCATGACTTGCCTCCTATGCCAGATCATTGCAGTAGCCGGTGGCACTGGGTAATCTACTCCTTCTAGCATTATTAAGCCAGAATAGTCTTTCTTTAAAAGAGGGCAGTTCCCCAAGCAATACAAAGCTACACATAGTATGTGGAAAAGGAAGATGAAGCTTCCTTCCTTCCTTCCTGACTCATGCAACAAAAAAAACCAGTGCCCTGAATCATGCAGCCTTGTTGTGACCGAAAAGCCAGATAACATGGCAATGTTTTCTGGGCCTTTCATAAATCCAGATTGTAACTTTCTGGGTCGGCAGACTCCAGAACTCCAGCTGCATGGGATGGAAAAAATAACTCCGGCAGTGTATTTGTTCTGAAGTTTGTTTCGGGTCAGACCAAGGTGACGCGTTGCATGCTGGGACATGGAGTTTTTGCATTAATTTTATACCAACTTGGTCCCTACAACTGTAGCTGGGCAAGTCTAGTCATTCCTGACCTCTAAGACAGTCTCTTGTATAAGAACTATTCCATGAAATGAGTTAAAGTAGAAAAAAGACACCTCTTCTGTAGAGAAATTCCAAAGAAACAAATTGCTTTTGGAGGTTTAGAGGCTTTGTACAGAGAGATTTGATTTTGCTGGGGAACAATCAGTCTTTTTAAATGAAGAACTTGGATGCACTCTAACAAGAACTGCAGCAGGGAGGGGAGTGTAGAGATGATGTTTTGCAAGGTAGAGAAGTAGATACTTGCACAATGCTGTTCTCATCTAACAGCTGGGCTACTTGGAAATAATGTGCTACTACAGTTACCAGCCAATGTAGGAGAGGTGGGAGAGATCAGTCCTCTGATACTGGATACAGAAGCCTTGATAGGAAGCCAGTGCTAGGAACAGGATCACGTCCCTTCCCCATACGTATATTTTTAGCATTGTCGCTCAGGACTTTTGCTTAAAAATCACTTCTCCGTTTTTTTTTTCAAGCTGAACTTAAATGCTCTTTTAAAACCAGCAACTTCAACTAATCTTCCAAATGATTAACTGAAGTGTAGACTTAACCTCACTACTCAGCCGTACTTCCTCCCACACGTCACGATCCCTGCATCTGGCTTTGAACTCTCTGCCCTCCTGCACACCATGCGCAGTCCTGTGCATCTTGCATGTATTCCTTTGGTCTCCTCTCAGCAAGGGCCAGGCTCATTTGGGCTAACCATTCGGCTAACCCACGGCCACACTAGATCCTTTTTATCTGTCTGTACCGTGCCCAAAACTCACCTGTAATCGTGACCACGGTGCAATTCATTCCTGGTTTGTGACAACAGGTGTTTTTCTGTGATGTTGGGTAATGCGGTAGGGGACAGATGTCTGTGCTGGGTACTGGCATGACCCCAGCTGTTATAGCAGTAGTGCTCTGAGGCATGCATAGGTGGGCTAAGGGTTCACTTCCTTCCACGATCCAATCCCTGGTTCCTTTCCTTCAGGAAAAACCCCTCGTTTCTCTTGCCAAGTAACCCTATGCAACCCAGCCTCACCTCTGGTTCTTTCGCTGCTGCTTCTTTCCAGAGGGGATTTACAAGTTTTCTACCCAGAACTGGGGGACGTTGGCTGCACCTACATTCCCAAGTGCCATCAGTACAGGAAACGGATCAGCAAGGAGTGGAGAGACCCAGAGATTAAATATCCACGAGCTGAGAAGGTAAGCCCAGGATCGCGTCGTAGCTGTGTGATTGCACATGGCAGCCTTGAAGAGCCCACCTGGTTTTCCTCTAGGTATCGAGCTGATAGATTCAGCAATGTGTTTCACCTTTCAGGATGCATTGAAAGGCACATTGTCTTAAATCAGAGGCATTTGTTAACAAAACTGTCATCATCTATAGATGCATATACAGGTTTCCTCATAGCTTGAGCTCCAGCCTTGCTGCTTTTGTTTGCCAACAAATCGCACTGTCGGGAACTCCGCGTTGCAGAGAGACCTCTCCTGGCTGACGACAAATACTGCAAGCAAACGCAGCGAGTGACAAGATAGTGTCTGTGCCTTGGGGATTTAGCAGTATTCATGTTTTCCTAGAGGAGAAGAAATGCCCTGATGTTGAGGATCCTATTTTCTTTGTGAAATACACAGTTCTACACCTGTAGTGATGACATCTTTCTGTACCTGGCAGTTGATGGGACTGTAGCTAGTCACTTATGCTGTGCTTGAAACCTCGTCCTGAAGGAACGGGACTCGGGGGTTGGTGCTGGGCTCTAGCGCTCATTGGGGATTTCTTATTGCATTTTCCCCCAGTGCTGTCTTGCTTCGTTTGAGCATCAAAGGCCATCTCGGAAATGCTGCCTGAAAAATGAGGTCTGTCATCTGGCTGGGGTTTTCAAAAATGTACTACATGGGCTTATGTCAATTCCCAGGGACGTCAGCAGTCAAAATCCCACTAATCCCCCTGGGAGCAGAGACACGTAGTGAGGAACGCTGTTGAAAATCCCACCGTGTGTACTTAGACCTCTGTGTTCCCTTATGAAGATATTCTCAGGTTTGATCTTTAAATATAGGAGCTGGAAGAGATTTCATTCTTGCATTACTAGGGACACCTGGTACTATTGATCGGGACACCTACACAGCCTCATTTACTTCTAGTGTTGGTGCCGTTTCCTTGTTTTCCACACTTTTTCAGCAAGTAGATTGGTTGCGTCAACTTTCGAATGTCATCCGTGCCCCCCTTTCAGGATAACTCTTAGGTTTGAATGAAAGTTGAAAAGCTTTTAAATATTTTCCTTTATTCTTGCAAGCCTTTTTATATTTGTGCCCCAAACCGTTGTTTGGCACCTGTATTTCCCCCCTTCCCCGCCCCCAAGCGACTTCTAGGCAACTTCAGTCTGTCTTCTAAAAGCTGCGTTAATCTGATAAAGTCTCTGGCTGCCCAGACAGTGTAAACTGTGTAATATGACACTGTGTGGGTTCCTGTAATGGTGCATAATTGCAGATTTTCTGTAATTGTGTAAACCTGGCTCTTAACACCAAGGCTCACAGCTTTGTTGGCTAAGGGGACTGTGTGTGTAATGCTTGCCCTGAAATCGCTATTTGGAAACATTAGTACATCCAGCGTCTATGTAGTCTGAAGAATGACCTGTCCTGCCCATATCTGTACCACACTGTGTTCAAGCAGTGGGATGTGTCAATCAACCACTTTATAGGGATTCAAAGGCTCTAGCTTTGTTTCTAAGCTGTACAGCTGATTGCAGCCCTATCTCAAGGCTCCCTTGGTCTTTTGAGGACACGTGGGGAGGCTGTGGTCCAGTAGAAAGGGCTTTGGAAGGACTCTGAACTGGAGGGGACAGTGATCTAGTCTCCAAACCCATCTGGCCCAGGAGAGTTGCTGTGCCTAAGGGAGAAGCTAGTTTAAAGAGAGGGTTGAACTCTCTATTAAGAAAAATGTTGTCACTAGGAGGGTAGTATAAAACACTGGAACAGGTTAGCCAGAGGGGTGGTGAAATCTCCATCTCTGGAGGCTTTTAAGACCCTGCTAAACAAATCTTTGGCTGGGATGATCTAGTTGAGATTGGTCCTGCGTTGAGCAGGGGGTTGGACTAGATCTGACCTCCTGAGGTCCCTGCCAACCCTCATTTTCTATGAAAGGAGGTGGCTGCTCCTGCTAGCCTGTCAAGATACGGGGCAAGACCCTGCATGCCATGCTCCAAGCACAGGGAGAGGTGGTGGCTAAACAGGAACAGGAGGGAAGGAAGTTGGGGCTCCAATTGTTTCTTGCGTACCCTCATAGGAGATGAAACTTGTGTCTATCGCAAGAAGTCCCCTATGGTTAGGGGCCTGTAGGCAAAGCCCTACAAGAAGAGATTGAGGGCCCTGGATCTGTCCAGCCTCCACGAGGGAAGGCAGAGAGGGGATCTTGTGGCCACCTACAAATTCATCTGGGGGTGGGAAGAGGGCAGCAAGGAATAGGAGATGCTCTGTTTACCAGGGCACCCCTTGGAGTAACTAGGAATAATGGCCACAAATGGATGGAGACCAGATTTAGGTTAGACATCGGGAAGACTGTATTTATGGTAAGGATTGCCAAAATCGGGAACAGGCATCCAAGGGAGGAGGTGCTCTCCCCTACCTTGGGGGTCTTTAAGAGGAGGCTGGACATGTACCTGGCTGGGGTTGTCTGACTCCAGCACTCTTTCCTGCCCAGGGCAGGGGGTCGGACTCGATCTGCTAAGGTCCCCCCTGACCCAAACCTCTGTGAATAAATGAGTATCGCCTGCTGAATCCGCCTCGGGTCCCGGTGGCCTGCTATTCCTTTGGCTTCAGTCCAGTCCTTGTAACAACATCAAGTACCAGTCTGGGCTGTCGCAATGATAATCCTGCTTGCTTGCAGGGTTATCAGAGCTAGCGGTCCATGCTTTGTCCCTGGGAGCCCCTAGGAGCCACAGGAGAAGAGGGAGAGTTATCTCCTGTGAGCCACTGAGGGTGGGAACTTACCAGGTCACTCCTAGGTTCAAGCACAGGTGAGGTGTGGGAGGTTGAAGACGGGAGAAGATATCTGAAAACCTGCTTGCCTCCATGCAGGAGGATTTGCTGGAGCAGAAGTTGTGGGCTAAGAAGGCGGGGGGAGGGGGGGGTTGTTGCTGGCTGCTGTGCTTAGCTAGCCAGAGGCTGCGAAGAACAAATCTTGTCAGGCACTTTTGGCCAGCAATAATCGATAGTGCATGCTGTTGGCAGCCACCATCACCAGACTTCTCTCAACACCGCCGAGAGGGAAACCAATGACTCAACCTGACCCAGCAGCAAATTGCATCCCACAAGGCCTCCGCCACCAGCTGGTAGTTCTGTACTGCTCCCCCAGCCAGCTGGGAAGATGAGCTACTTCTAGCATGGCAGTGACCCCTACTGGGCATCTGGGGGAGAGAGAGAGACTCTAGAGCAGGAGTTCACAAGCCGTGGTACACGTACCCCTGGGGGAATGCAAGACATCTTTGTGGGGTATGCAGGAGAAATTGTGTAATGGCAGATTTAATTGTCGTTATAATAATGGTGATTGGCATTTAAGGGGTTAAATATAAAATGTATGCTGCTAGGGGCAGCTGGTAAATCTGGAAGAGGGTATGCAGGAAGAAAGCGTTGGACCCTTTGATGTAGAGCAAGCCAGACTGCATCTCCCAGATGCTGCTGTGAAGAAATCCCCCGGCAGCTCCATGGCTGGGTTGTCCCAGATGGATCCAGCACGGAGCAAGTAGAATCAAATCCTGGACCTGAACACCTCGGCATCAGGGCATTTGGGATCCAAGCCTGGATCTGATGTCTACAGATCAGCCTTACCTTCGTGCTGGGCTGAACCTGAGATCCCAGCCAGTTGAGCTTGGTTGTAGTTGTGCATGCTGCTCCCATCGCTACTTTGAACAAACCCGGGGACAGTTTACAGCAGGTGAAGCGGGATGGGTTTAACCTTTTACCAAGGCTAACTTTTTGTCTTCCAGTAAGCACAGAGCCATGAGAGTGGGCTGGGAAATTATTTCATGCCTAAAGTCTGCCAGATTGAGTCGCTCACAACTTTCCAGCAGCAAAATTTTTCCTGGGGCAAGCTTTGGACAGGGTGGGAGTACCAGAGCATCCGCCTCATCCTGTTTGCACTGTTCAGCTTTAAAAGAAGATGCCAAGACTCCTGCACGCTAAACCAGACCTGCGCAGCGCATAGCCAACTGGATGAAAGGCTGTCTTTGGTGCTGGGGAGGTGATTCCTTATGTGTTGTCATGGGAAGACTTTCAAGGCAAAAGGGTGTCTTAAGGAAGGTTTGGTATGAAGAGATGGTTGCTCCATGCACAGGTGGCAGCCTGAAGGGAAGGGTGTGATGAACTAGACATGATCTTCAGTTAGGAAGCCTGTGTTTAAATAAATGCCACAAGAACCACACGGTTTTTCTCTGAACTCGCGTGCTTACCTTGAAATTCTTCACCTGGGGGGAAGCAAGCTGGTAACAGCATTTGTAAATAACTTTTATGCGGATAGCGGCATTTCCAAGGCATCTCCTATAATGAGGCTATTGCTTGTGCTGCCAGCAGTTGTTGTGAGCCAGGTGATCCTTAAACCAAATGTGGAGGTAAAGTTCATTATGGACTCTAAGGCGGACAAGGTTCTTTGGGTAACTTTGGTATCTTTTTAGACCAACTCAGTTAGCTGGTGGGGGGGGGGGGGCAGGGAATCTTCTTTTTGCAAGCTTTCGGGTACAAATACCCTTTGTCAGGCTGAGGAAACATCTGCAGTTGGTGTGTGCTCTTCCTGGATGGAAGGAATAGTAAAGAAGCCAGAGGCTGGGCTGGTATGCAAGAAAGCCAGTCAGTGAAGATGTAAATTGAGGGTCAGAGGGGTGAGAAAGAGGTTGGGGAGGAGTGGGGAAGGGGAATGAATGTAGCTGGTAAATAGTGGAGGAGTCGGATGTCAGGCATCATAAATCCAATGTCTAGATTTAGTCCATAACTTTTTGTATCCAGAAGGGTGAAGTGAAGTTCATAGGCTCATCTGTGAAAGGTGTTGTGTAAATTCCCTTTTGAGGATTACAGCTGAGAGATTGGAGAGAGAGAGAGAGAGTGGGTGGTTTCCTTGTGAGAAATGTGCCCCCACAGGTAACTGGGTATTCCTGTCTTTGATAGGTGAGCTCTAAAGCTCTGATGTTTGTAGCACAAGGTAAGAACTGCTCTTGTCCTTGTGGCGTCAGTTGAACTTGCACAGACAGGATAAAAATTGTTCCCACGCTGGCCCCAATCTTCGCTGACTTTGCCCAGGTATCCATAGTTTCTTGGGTGCAAAGCTTGAACTTCAGGGATCTCCTCTTTGACCCTGCATGTGGCAGAGAAAGGTAACTGGGGAGCCTGCAATGCTCGAATGCGGTAGCAGCACAATATTAAACGGTTGCCATGTTTGTAGAGTACCGGTAGATGGCACCATTGGTTCTCGTTAGCATCCCAAGCACTCCGGGGAGAAGGTGGGAGCCTGAAAAGGAATATTGGACGGGGCACTGGGGCTGCTCAGGTGCCAAGGATCTTTAGTAACCGCGAGCGCAAGACTGTCAGGTGCATCTCTGTGAAAGGCTGCGCTTTTGGCAGCACGGTGCCCCAAGGACCATGCCGAGATGCCAGCCAGGTGACAAGGACGACCTGCAGAATCGTCTGTAGCACCGCTTGCAGGACCCGAGTGCTTCGTGTGGTCAAACACGGACCAGCCTGAGCCCAGTGAGCATGCTAGAGTTGGCAGAAACTTGATGGATGCCAGTGACCTAGAAGCAGCTGGCTCAGAAGTCCATCAAACTTATCTGCACGCTCCTCCGGCTTCCATCTGTTTGTCTCCTGATCGCGGACGAAGCCTCGGTTTTTCCCCCTGGCTACTGCGCCAGTCCATAACTTCTAGGAAAAGACGGATCCTATCAAACGCTGCAGCGACTCGTGCCACTTAAGAGGCAACTGAGACAGAAGCAGCTTTGTGAGGCTCACGCTCCGGGAGGGCTTTGCATCGCAGTTGCTAAGCAGCTGAATTAAGCACCAGTTTCACTAGCCACTTGGTAGCTACCAGGAAGCTCTCCTCCCTGCAGATCATGTGGTGCAAAGTACAGGTGTCCTGAAAAGTGTCTGCGTGTGGCTTAAGGGGGAAAAAGGCTTTGGCAATCCCCCCCCAGCAGCTGCCCCAGGGATGTGAGCAAGACTTGGCTTTTGTGTGTGGGTTTGGATCTGCAGCTCGCAAGCTGCCTTATTGAAGAGGTTAGTATCATGGTCTGCATTTCATAGATGGTCCAAATGATCTGCCCCAGGTCCCACCGCAACTCGGTGGCAGAGCTGGGGGTGGGAGTAAAGTCTCTCCTGAGTCCCAGTCCTTTTATCCACCGTCCCAGACGGCCAAGGCCAGGACTTAAGTCAGAAGTTTTGCAGGTATAACCGAAGCCCAGCATTAGCCTCTGATGCCAGAGTTGGTGCCCAACAATCCAACTCTAGCCACAATAAAGGTGCCCAAAGATGAGCACCCACCTTGCTTGTTGCATCCCCGGCTGAGTGTGCAAGGTTGGAAGCGAAGGAGAGCGGGGATCTGTTTCGCAAGGCACCCTGAGCAGACATGGTACAGGGTCACTGAGACCCAGAGAGCATGGGAGTCCAAGCTACCACGTTCCCACCTGTCTTTCAGGGTCGGCTACCCTTGGATGACTAAAATCTGAAGCAGCAAACGCTGGAAACCTTGCACGCAGCCTTATCTAACCCAGGACACTAGAGGAGTGACCCCTCCCTGGCTCTGTGCTCCAAGCCTGCTGCCTCCTGGCATGCCTGGGAAGGAGGCTTCCCTCCCTGCCTTGCAAGTGTTACTCCACCGTTCAACAGATGTTGCTGTCGGGACACGGTCCCCAGCTCCTTCCTCTTCTCAGGCTTGCTCTGTGTCGCTCAGCATTGAGGCCTCTCCCTGGGCATCTGCAGATCCACCCGTGCTGCTCTGGTGATCAGCCGGCAGGGCGTGCTGTATGAATGTGAACCGAGATGGGCTTTCCTCCCGAAGGAGTGTGTGTAGCTGACTGCTTACCCTGCTCCCAAACAGCTTGGATGATTTCCAAACAAGTCTTTCGGAGACATTGAGTAGCACACGATGTGCTGGATTTTGCAGCATGTTATAGTATTTTAATTTTAAGCCAGGGGCAAATGCACATTGGGATCTGATGCACAATGCTGTGTCTAAAGGGATCAGTGTATGTGCATATGTATATAATATATATATTGCTGTGCTCCTATATATATAATTTTAACCCTTGAATGCCTTAGGATGCTTTTGAAGTTGGAGGAGCTTTCTTAATGTCCTTTTCTACCAGAACAGGATTGCCTGCAGGTGAATTTGTCTGGATTTAGAAACTGGCCTTTCATCAGGGCTATCCGGCCACTGCATGCATGGCTCGAAGCTGCAGCATGGGGGTTACTTGTGGACTCGGAGCAGAGGAGACAGCACCTAACTCTGTGGATTCCCATGGACGCTATCTGTGGGAGAGGCAATCTTTACTGTGCTTCGAGTTGGATTGAAGGTGTCGGGAGTCCTCGACCCTTTCGCGCACAGCCGAAAACTTGGGCAAGCGGTTTCATGTCCTGCTGCCTCGGTTCCTCCATCTGAAGAGTGGGGATAATGGTGTTTGCCATGGTAGGGCGACATGCTGCTTCCTTGCTGGGCTTTGGAGGGGCTGGAATGACATGTCAAGGCAAGGGCTTGGCAGAGGTTTGGCTAGGAATTTTCCACCGACGTATTTTTCGACAGAAAATCAGGGTTTTTGACTCTGTGTAGGAAGTGTCTGTGCTCAGTGGAAAGCTGTCTTTTCGACAAGCCAAATACATTTTTTGTTTTGGTCTTTTTTTAATTGAAAAAATAATTTTCCTTGGGGTGGCTGGAATTTTCTCACCAGCGGGTCTAGGTAAATATTCTCACTAATGAGCTCAGCCGGGTTTCTGCTCCATATACCTGCTAAGAAATCCTGCACCCGTGACGGAGGAAACTCGAGTGTTCCTTGACACGCTGCTTTTTTTTTTTTTTAATGAAATGTTCTCTGGTTTCAGCCTACGTTCCTGAATGAACCATGTGTCCAGCTTCTCAATGGTTTTCAGAGACAAAGGGATCCCCCAGATACTTCCAAAGTATCAGGCACTAGCCATTGCCTCGTGGCAGGAGGGTGACCAAGGCACAAGTCTCAGGGGCTTTCAATTCTTCCCACAGAAAGAGGAAAGGTGGTTGCTTATCTGCCTCATCAGCTTGGCCTGTGCCCCACATTGCAATATTTGGGAGCCTTCTGGTGATGCGTGAAGGTGATGACCAGCAGTTTTGTTTCAAGGTGCTTTCCCCCGGACGCCCAACAATCTGCCACCCCAGCTGGAGCATGCCCAGAGCATGCTCGGGACACGGGATTTGGCTTGTACCCACTACACAATCTCCCTTTCTTTACTGTTTACATGCCCAGAGGACAGCTGCCCTCCTGGCAAGGACTAACATGCAGTCCTGACCCTGGTCACTGTATAGTTTCCATGCATCTGTCCTGGTAGCTGATCCCAGAGAGAGGACACGGGGCAGTCATGTCAAGGGTATTTTCAGTGACGTGCAGTGTTTGTCTGCTGGGTGGACAGACCTGTGCTCTCCTGCTGTTATAGGTAAAGCCACCTCGCCCTTACCCCAGCTTGTTTCTACCGCAAATGTCAATCCTTAACAAACACAAGTGTGGTGTGTATCATACTCCTGGGCTGGGAGGTGTGTGCTGCCTTTCTCCAGGTACCTGGAGGGAGAGCTGGACCCTTACATTTTGTGTTTAATGAGTCCAAGGGGAGGGCTGGAAGTGGGTGTAGGAAGGAGTCCAGTGTCTCCTCCTGACCTGGGGCACAGCCAACAAATGGTAAACCCATTTTGGAGCTCATGCTTCTCGAGTTTCCATTTTAATTGCAGAACATCATGTGGAACGGCCTGGCAGCGAAAGCACAGGACTAGGAGCCAGGGCACCTGGGATCTATTTCTGGCTCCAGAACAGCCTCAGTGTGCAACCTTGACCAAATCGCTTGCCCCCTTGGGCTACAATGCCCCAACCCTGCACTGGGAATAGTCATGGAGATAATGAGGCCCTGTTCTTTCAGGCTCATAAAGCTCTGGAAGATCCTTACCTGGAAGGTGCTGGATGGGCCAAGGGCTGTGATTACATGGTACAACATGCATTCATCTGTGTGTTAAAATGTTGGAGCTAGTTTTGGCCACTGGCACACACTTGCTTTCTGTCCCTCTCGATTCAAAGTTGCAACGCAACTTGGCCGTTCCAGGTGGGACTGCCAGCGAGGTGCAGCTGGATACCCTGTGAGCAGCTGGGCCGAGAGCCCGCAGAACAAATTTGCCATAGGGCCCACCCAAGCCGCCAGGGGAGCGAGTGTACAATTGCTCCTCTGGACACTTCTGCTGTGGGCCTGGAGCTACTTGGCAAGCACCGCTAGCAAAGTGCATCAGCAGCCTGTTGCTTTCATCCCCAACTGGGGCTGAGGATTTGGCCGTGGGCCCCATTACTTTTTTGCTTGGTTTTGAAGTATTTTGCTCCCTTGTTCGTTTTGGGTATAACCATATGGAAGCAGCTTCAAACCCTGGGCCCCGAGTCTGGCTCCTTCCTCCCGCAGGAATGTCCTGGCACTCCCTCGTTTTGGCACCATGCTCACTCTCATGTGACTTTGGAGCAGCAGTTTGCACATGCCATGCTCGGCTATGTGTGAACAGGTGCCGGATCAGACCCGCTGAGAGCAGGGGCCGGGGGCACATTCCACGCCGACTTGCAGAGGTGCCAACTCTTGCTTGCTTCGTCGGGAGCGGTGACAGCATCTTGGATTGGGGCACATGCTTCACAAGCTCTCTGCTCACTGCAAGCAATACAAAGACCTGTGTGAATACCGGAGCCGTGGCCCAGCCCAGCCCTGTCCTGGTAGGGTGTGAACAGCTGCAGGGGGTGGAGGCCCATGATAACTGCGCAGAAAGGAGGCCTCCAGTCAAAACCCTTAAACAACAAAAGTGCGCAGCGTCTTGCATGATGAGACTGTGATGCGGCATCAAAGAATCGGAGAAAGTTAGAGTTGGAAGGGACCTCAAGAGGTCATCTAGTCCTGCTCCAAGCGGTTGGCACGTGTTCAGTCTGATTTGGTAGTCTTGCTGTGTGGTCCCTACAAAGCTAGCATTGGGCAGAACCTGTTGGGGACAACTTTGCCACCAACAAGTTAACCCAACCATCTCGTTTGGTGGGATCCTTGCTGCTTGCTCTGTCTGGGGAGAGCAGCATTAAGCATGGCTCCTTTGATCCGAGGCTCCAGCTTATCACACGCTAGGGACTCTCAGGGCTGAGCTGTAAGCGCTCTCCTCCACTTTTTAAAATCCTGAGCAGGGAATAAATAGTGTTTCTAACCAGGTGAGATTAGGTGGGTAACAGCGACTGGCTGCTGTCACCTGCTTATGACAAGCCAGGCCGCTGGGGTGGGAAGTTTCTTTCATCGCAATCGATGTGAAGGACTGGCTGTCACGTGCTGTCTTTGGAGCCGGGCATTTAGCAGGAGACGAGGATTGCTGAGAAGGTAGCTTAGAAGTAGGAGCGTGCAACGGGTATGAACCCAGATCTCCCGCTCTATGGGAAATCCTGTAATCTCAGCACTGCCTTGCATTGTAACAAAATTCTCCATTTTGAAATTTGTTGCAGAACGCGGAGGGTGAAAACTGGGAACGATGTTTTGCTTCAACTCTGTCTAAACTGGATGGACAAGGCCTCCTGAGCCGCAGAGAGCTCTGGCTGCCCACGTGGGAGGACCCTGCATAGCCCTGGCTGTGACTGGGGCTGCCAAAGTCTTGCTGTGTAGCAGAGGGCCTGGAAGCCCTGAAAGCGTCCGCTTGAGCCGGGGTTTTCAGAGTCCCAGCTCCATTGGGAGCTTGTAGCCACAAGATGGGCAAGCTGGCAGGAAACCAGGCAAGGTTCCCTTGGAAACCTGCCTGGTTCCTAGATTCAACGAAATCATCAGATTCCCGTGGAAATGTTTCAATTTCAACAAACTGGTCTGTTCCAAGGCAGAAAATGGTGCATTGGAAAATTTCCAACCACCTCAACTGGATCCCCCACAAAGCGCCTTCATCCTCCTCCTGAGCACTCTCCTTTGCTGTCAGGCCTGCAAAAGCTTGACGATTGATTGTCACGGCAGTGACTACTTACCCTCGGCCATCAGGATGACTAGTGCTGAGCTTCGTCCCTTGTGCATCCCAGCTGCCTGTATCCAGCTCACATCACTTGCATTACATTTAGACTCCCTAGATGTAGAGTCCATCTGTTTGGTCCATGTTCCTTCTTTTGCCCGGGGCAGATTATTTGCATTTGGGGCTGATCACTTTGGACAAGGAGTCCAGAAAGAGGTCACTGGTTACTCTACCTCTCTGCCTGATTCGATATATATATTTTTTTTCATTAGACATCCACAGAAACTTTAAGACTTAAAATGTTCAGATGATGACTTCTGATTGGTGTTAGAAGAGACAAAGTACTATTGAAAATGCTGTTTTCATGTGCCAGTTATTGAGAGAGTAGAAAATTTTGGAGCAGCTTGTGAAAAGCAGTGGCTTCGTGGGGTTTTTGGGATGTGTCAGAACTTTGCCTGTGCCCTGAACTCCTCAGTTCCCGTGCTCGCTCTGCTGTAAGTCCCCTAGGACAGCGTTTCCTAAGTGGCCAGTGAGTGATTTATTTTTGGGGAGCCCTACATAGCACATAAGAAGTATTTGGGCGATGGCAGCAGCTGCAGTGGTGGTCATGGATGTGTTTTGCTGTCCTGAGACTCGGATCCTAGGGGTCTTAAGGTAGTCTTTGTGAAATTTAAGGCCAGCCTTAAGTATTGGCCTCCCACTTCTTGCCTCATAAAGGCAGAAGTTAACCAGCCAAACTCCTGCTTGCCTTGCTGACCCAAGAGGTGGCCAAATGGAGTAAGAAGAGTTGAATTTGGCCTGTTCATGTGCAACTCTGTACGAGGAAGGTGCACTAAGGAGTTTTTCCCAAACTGGCTCTGTAGATGGAAGAACAAAGATTTCATCCAGTCCTGATCTCTCTTGTAGTATTAGAGGAAACCAAGTATCTTCAGTCCAAGGTATAAGGCATTCCCCCATTTTTAGCTGTTATCATGAGCCGGGGGAAGGCTGCTTTGGACCTTTGTCAGTAACTCCATTTAGTCTGTCCTGTTTTTTTGTTACAGTGGGATTCAGCTCAACCTTGAACTGTCAACTCCCAAAGACGAATGGCAGCACTACTACAAGTTTTTTTTTTTTTGCCAGACAGCCACACCAGCACACGGAGCTGGGACGAGCGGCAGGCTGCTCCTGTTAGCAACAACTGACATGTAAAGGCATGTAAGCCTACAGTGCTGTCTAGTGAAAAATCATAGGCTCAAACCAAACCTCTCCACTTGTGTTAGCAGAAGCCCCTGCAGAAACGCACAACTCTGAGGAGCAGAATGACTTTCCCGACAGGAAAGTCATGGGGTTTTTTTATGCTTGGTTCAGCATAGTGTATGACATGCACTGACCAGGGTAGCTCTTTCTTTGCTAACGCATTCAGGAGCTGGTTCGCAAGTACCTGAACAAGGCTGCAATGCTTTGGCTTCAGGGAAATGTTTGGTTCTTGTGGGCATTAAGAAATATCTGTTCGGGCACAGCCCCCAGCCTTCAGCTGAGATCCAAGCCCTATTACGCAGCGTGCGATGTGGATACATAGCAACAGTCCCTGCCTATCTTAACGAAGTTGCGGTCTAGGTAGGCAAAACCTGCTCAAAGACTGGGGGGGGGAAACGACCCGGATAAGGTCACGCATCCCATTAGCTGCAAAGAGGATCCCGGACTCCTTTCTCAGTCTTCAGCTGTTGCTGGCCCTACGCCACACTTAGGAGTTTGTGCTTTTGAAACGGGAGGATCTGACTTCTTCCGAGCAAGCGTGGCGATCACTCGGAGCGAGCGTGGCCTGCAGCATAGACTCCAGTTGGGGAAAGTGGAAGGAAGTGAACAGGGGTCTGGGCTCCAGATGGCAGGACTGGGAAGCAGGAGGTTGTAAGTGGGCCCTCGGGGGCTGTCGGGAGGGCACGAGTTTGTGTCTGTGCTGTGCTCTGAAGATCTAAAGGGGAACAAATGCTAAGCATCACTGTTAATGTGTCTGAGCAGTCCTCTGAAAGGCTCCCCGCCGCGGAGCTGCTGCCTCTGCTGTCTGCCACCAGGAGTTTCCAGTGCCTGCGCTCGCTTAAGCAGGAAGTCCGAACTAAGAGGGGAACATCTGGGTAGACGGGAAATGCTCCCTCCGTGTCTTGCAGACGCCTTAATATTGCTTTGCTCAACCAAAAATAAATTGGAAAAGAAAATTGGACATTGCATCAATTTGGAGCAAGTTTATAAATTCTGCAGCTAAGCAATCCCAATAGAAAATGATAGATCGCCAGCGAGTGTGCAGTCCCTGTGGTGATGTATAGTCGCATTAGCCGAAATGCCGTATTACATGATTCTGTTTTATTACCACTGTTGGTGGCAGACAGAAAAACAGATTACACTTGAGATCAAATCGATAGGAACTTTATTTACTGGCCTTTTAAAAACATATTTCTGCACTTTATAAAAACATACGGTAGATGCTATTGATAGAGCTTGTCTGCTTGTTAAAAAGCAATTTACCCACAGCGATGTTTTTAAGCTGCAATTTACGGCATTACCTTTTACCTACTCTTCCAGATTTCTGTTTTCATCGTTGCATTTGACGACTTCCTTAGAGGTTTCTTTGGGCTGCAGCACTGTTCAATTAGGGTGGGGGGAATCCGCCGTGCTGCTTAGCTTTGTTCCTTATCCTTGCTTCATTACTTCAACCACTAGAAGGATAGTGGTGCATATTAGTGGTAAAAATCAAGCCCCACGACCGGGGCCTTGCATACATGTGGGATGAGTCGGAGTATGGCGTTTGGCAGCAGGCATAGTGACAACAGCACGGTCCCCAAGTGCAGCCAAGGAAAGCCGAGAGGAACATTTCTTGAGGGTCGAGCAGGGGGAAATCATTTTGGTGGCTGGCTGGTGAGGGTGAATCCTCAGACAAGGCCAAGGATATCCAGTCTCAGCTCTTTGCAGTTGCATTTTCAACTCTGGCCCTCGTGATGGAGACGGGCGTAGCCAGAACCATCTTCCCTGGGCTCAGCGGCAGTTCCCAGCGGATGCATGCTCTTGTTTGGGCTCTGCACCCGGGAGTGGCTGTTAATGGTGACAGTGAGAGCGATGCAGGGGGAAGGGAAGACTATGTGCATGAAGACCATTTGCTCCTTCTCAAATGTCTCATTTTGGTGGAACTGTTGCATCCGACTAGATGCTGCACTTCTGGCTCCAGTTTGAGACCGGCTTATTTGAATGTTCCCTGCAGAGGCTGTCCCCTTGCGTCTCTGCAATGCACCCACTACCCCACTCTTCTTTTCCACTTTCAGCTCCGCCATACCCCTCAATCCCGACCGCCTGCTGTTCTTAATCTTGGACATCTGCTGGGCAAAAACTGCAAAACCCTGACCCTGGGCTGTTCTTGTGCTGGTTATTACTGAGTACCTCAAGATGCCAGCCCTACTTTCGCCTGGGATGGAAGTGAAATGTGAAAAGGGCCGGGCATATAGTTTGGTTAAATAGTTTACTTGCTGAAAAACGTAGTTTGGGGTCAAATGAAAATATTCCCAAATGGAGGTTGAAATCAGTGAATGGTCTTCACCTGCTTAAAAAGAAAAATTCAGAAAAATCAACCTCTCATTGATGAAGTGAAGTTGTAGTGCAGACGGTCCAGGAGATGCGCAAGAGGCAAAGCATCTTTTCTTTAAAGGCTAGATTAATTGGATGTACGCACTTTATTTCAAACGCACGCCATCAAATACTTTGCTTCTACAATAGCCAACTGAACAGTTGCAAGAGGCAAGGAGTCTTGCGGGTGGCGAGACTGGAATAAAAATCACTTCCAAAGAATTCGGGGTTAATGGCGACCTCCCTACATGCCCCTCTCGAGGTTACCCGCGGGAATTGCTTGGTGGTGGGAGCGCAGTGGCTGTGTCAGGGCTCCTGAGTTATATTCCTTGCAGTGTGGCCCTGGGCAAGACATTTTCCCAGCTCAAACCTGAACGGGGATGCTTACCTACCACTCGAGGCTGTTGTGAGACTTCAGGCAGGTTAAGCATCCCAGGGTCCTTGGATACAGGATGCTATAAGTGTGCTTGTGTGCAGAGAGGGCCAGCATAGCTGGAGTCCAGGTGGTGGGCTGGGTATCAGCCTGGCTGGTGGATATATTTGGAACCAGCCCCACGGCGATGCTTCCACTCTGACAAGTGGCTCCTGCTGTAATTCCTGGCTCATGTGCATAAATCACAGTACGGTGTGCTCTCAAGTTGAACGGGGTGTGATCCAGCCGCCTCGCGCACATGCTCTGTGCTCCTAAGCAACAAAGAGCAGGGTGGATCCTGTCACTTCCCCGCTGCTCGCTGCTCCGCTCCTTTCACTCCTGTCAGCGCCGGCTGATGTTATAACTGCAGCTTTGATCAGTGTCCTTGACACAACAGACCTCGCTCTGCTCGATGCAGAGCCATCCGAGAGTTGCCTTGGCTATGACTTCATGTCTCCTGCTGCAAAGGTTTGGGGTCCCTTTCCGCCCCAGACGGTCGGGTCTGCTTTAAGCCTTCTGGAGAGGCAGAGGAAACCTTTTAGCGACTGCCCCCCACAGAGGCTTATTTCTATCCCACGGTGAAAGAGTCCTTCAGCCCAGTCTAGTAATCCCTCGGGCTCCGTGCGCTGCACTGTCCAGGGAGCTTAGCTGCAGCATGAGATCTGGTGTCCGTGTTCGTGGCCCACAATCATACTAACATGGTTGTGCCTTCACATGTGGGAGCATTAACACAAAGGGATCTCTGGCCCCGCTCTTGCCACGCTGCCTAATCCTGGAAGGCACTGTGGCTTTAGAAACCCCCGCAGTCAATGAGCATTGGCACTGCCACCATTACTTGTGCAATGCCGTTTTGGGACACGTCCTCAAAGTCCACTGTCACCGTGCTCCCAGATCCAGGGGCGTCTCTAAGGCAATAGGCCGGGCGCATCAGATCAAATATGCAATGTGCTGAAGTGATCTGGTCCTCATTCAATTGACTCTGTTCACTTCTGTCTGTCCAGCATCTGGTCTTGCGTCCTTCTCTGTTTTAAAAGGTCTTTGTTCTCCATTCCCTTCTGTTGTCTCTGGCTGCTTCCTATGTTGCATGGCTGCTTGTACCAATGAATTAATCTGCTTCGAGTTTTTAATGAAAGGAGGCAAGTGTCTGCTTAATTCCATAATATAGGACAAGCTCTGTTTCTGTCATCTCGTGATCTGCATTTGGTCAGAGGAGGGACGTCTGGGTTGAGCTCAGGTTAAATTTCAAGTCACATTAGAGACAATTTTTAAAGAAATGTTCCTGACAATCCTCATCAGCTCACAGGACTGTCCTGAGTTAAGGCACCACCAGCATTTTCCTCTAAATCATGGCTGGACTATTAAAAAAACAAAAAAAACAAAAAAAAAAAGACAACAAATTAACTTTCAGGTCAGCTGGCCAGATATTAGGGGGCTCAGCCGAAACCCTGAGCAATGAATGCACAAGTCGCCCTGCAGGATGTGTTGGCTTTTGCTTGTTGGACTCTTGGTGGGGTTTGGTTTGCTGTCTTGGACAGCAAGGCAAGTCATGCCACCGTGTCTGCACGTGGAAATGCAAAGGTGGTGGCTTCACAGCTGCAGATTCTGGAGGGCTTCTCATTGCCCGCAAGGCTGATGGAGTGGCTGGAGCCAGAGATTAGGAGAAACCGTTATTTGTAAAGCATTGGCCCAATGCCGATTTTACAGCGGTTTCTATTAAAGCGCACCCCAGGCAAAGGGCCACTTCAAAGCCTGTATGCCACTGAAGTGCCCTTCTTGCAGGTCTGCGGGGGAGGTGAGCTGTGTGCTGGCTCTCTGTGGGGGGTGAATCCTGCCCGCCAGCATCTTCTGTTCCCAGCTCCTTGAGGGACTTGAGGCCAGAGCCAAGCTCCTTTTGTCAGCCTGGCCCTGGTGGAGGGTGCTGAGCACTTGACGGCAAAGCGCTCTTCAGCATTTGGCCTGATTGCAAAACCCTGGGTCGAGTCACTTCAGCCGCTCGGCGCCTCACTTCCTCTGTCTCAAAAAGAGAGAGCATGCGTGCCTGCCCGCTCAGGGGGAGCGGGAGATCTTGGGGCCTAATCACCAGCTTGAGACGCTCTCTTGGGATCCTTGATGAGAGGCACTAGAGAAGCGCAAAAAGCCTCCTCGCACCGAACACCCTTGGCCTGCAGCCCAGGAACAGCGGCACTGCCGGTACCTTCTTGTGCGAGCAGTTTTGGCAGAGATGCTACTTTGGATATGTTTTATTACCTACACTTTAGCTGGAGGCTTAACTGTCCCGGACAAAGGGAGCGTTTCCCCTCTAGACTCATTAATGGGAATGAGAGCTGGGGAAGACCTATAGGCCGTCTAGTTGTTCCCCCCACGTTACCTGGGCGTTTGCACGCGCGTGCGTTTCGGACCGAGACTTGTGCCTGTTTAAGCTGCAAAATGTTTGAAGGAGACGATTCTTTTACTTTGATCCCCATAAACACTATGCAGTAATCGGTTTAAACCACCTTGGATGAAATAATTGCTTAACAATCATATAAGACAAAATGATTCAACAAATGACAATTAGGACTTGTGATATACAGAACAGATGCATTCAGTGTACCATATTATAATGTGCTAATACAAGATTGACAGCACAATAATAGGAGAGAACAACCACTCAGCCTGTAATTCTAAACCAATGTGAGGCTGTCCACAGAACTTAAATCCAAAGAGGCTGTAAAATTCGAGGTAAGATAGCACAAGGTTCACACAAACTCATTAGGAGGGTGGCTGCAAATTTCTAAGGGGGGGGAAATCCGGTCATAAAACGTATTTCCAGGCTGCCTGATTTCAACTCCTTAATTGCAAATAACGCCAGGTCCCTGCTTAAGAAAGTGAGTGGTGTGAATCTTCCTGTTTGGTAACAAATCAGTTTTATTGGCAGCCACTCCCTTCCCCACCCCAGTTCAGGAGCAGGGATTTGCCAACTGTGACCGTACCATGGAAGCTCCCCTGGCCCTGATGTCAAGTGATCTAGTGCATCAAATAATGTTACTGTGCAGGGCTGGATACATCGATGAGACAAGAGCGTCAGGCACAAATGAAATTAAGACTGATCTGCACATGCAAGTGTCAGTGGCATTCCCCATAGGGCTTGGGCAGTTCCCAAACCTTAAAAGGTACTGATGGGTGACAGGGGCGCCCCACAGCGCTGTCCTTGATGGTTAAGGAACCTGGCTTGTGCTTGCATTTTCTCTTGGAGTCAATCAAGAGATGAGGACATGTGCAAAAGTGGAGGATGTCAATCTCTCCACAGTCCAGCTGAAATGTCTGGGTTTGACTGTGCAGCCCAATGCTCATGCATGCCAGGCCATCGGGCCAATAGCCACTCCTGAGCAAGCCTGTCATCGGATCCAGCCGAAGGCTCAGTTGCCCAGATACCCTAGGCAGGATATTACTTTAACATACAGGTAGCTAATATGCTTGTGATACCATTCACAGGCAGGTACCATGCTGGCCACAATTCATTTAGGACTCGGAGAATTGTCAGAACTGTCTCTCACAAGTTTCCTTCAAGTTGCCAAACTCAGTAGCTGGCTTAATACGACATGCATGTCCAGGGCTGTGAACATGCTGCGGTATCTCTGAGCTAGGCATGATGTTATTTTCCAGAGAGGTGCCTTTGAACCTACATGTACAAGATCTACACACAGTGCACCAATTTTTAAAATGCGGGGGAGGGGGTCAGCAAAGATCTTTTCTGCCACTACCACTAAAAACAAAAAAAAAACAGTCTAGTCCAGGAGATACAAGCTGTAGTTGCACCCTACTTATGCCAGCTCTGAGCATCTGCAGAATTTATAATTCAGCCTTGCAAGATTCCTCAAAGGAAAATATTATTCCTCCCGTCATATAAGTAGGAAAAGGCAGCCCCATAGGCTTGGAAACACTTGCCTTTAGACCACCAAATAACTCAACCCTGTTGCTTTGGGCGTGGGCATCCTAACTCCTCTGCTGCATTGGTAGAGCATTCCCCACCTCTTCCCAGCTATAGCTGGCAGTAGAAACCAGGTGTCCTGACTCCATGCTCAGTAGTAATATTAAATGTAGTAAAGTCCTTAGTGTCCTTGGTGTTGCACACCGTACAGCCTGCTGCTTTTCTTCAGCTGCTAGGTACTTGCAATTTAAGCAGGCTAGAACTTTGCACTAAGTCTAGGAGATTGCGGAAGATAATATTTTCAGCTCTAGTGACAAAACAGTCTTCAGCTCAGTTCTTGCTTTACACACACACACTGTGCATTTATTACTCTAACATATAATTTTATTATATTTTATTATTAAATAAACATGCCAGAAAATATACTTTTTTGTGGGGGAGGATGAAAAGGTTTGAGTAATTAAAACTTCTATCCATCAATGCTTAACTCCAAGAGATAATTGTGTTGCCTCTACAGATGTATAGTTAATGTTGAATCATGCGGTTTTGTTCTCGTCTGTGCATTTCTACGTGTGCTTGTAGAGTTGGACTATGCCATGTGTCACGTATGACCGTGGTGGGTGGGTCTGAAACGGCATGGGACAGAACTGGGATTTGGGAGCTCAAGCTTGACGGCGCGGACTTGAGCAAGTCACTGATTCTTCTTCCTTGCTTCTGTTTCCCATTCTGTCCGTCGGAGCTGGCGGTGCTCGGCTCTGTGGATTGCTGAAGGCGCTCTATGAGCTAAATAGTATTAGGAAATGTTTCATGTGGATCTCTCTCATTACGTTTTCAGGCTTGAGTGTCTCAGAGTAGGTGAACAAATCCGTATGCAAGCCCTGTTAAAATCGGAGGCCTGACTTGTGACCGGTATCGAGCCCTCTCTGGCTTCAGCGGAGGCTGTGGGTGCTGAGCACTTCTGAAAGTTTATGGCATGTGCTATCTTCTGAATGAGCATGACTGGTGAGATCCTTGGCTCTTTATGAAGTGCTCGGTCCTTCCATGGGCTGCACATAGCAGGCAAACCATCTTCCTGTCGCTTCCCCAAAGGGGCTCTGGTTTCCTTGGCTAGAAGAAAGCTCCAGCAGCAAAACTTATATCTGGACCCAGATGCCCAAGCTGATGTTTATTTTCATGCTTGTGATCTGGGGGCTTGGGTTTAAAACTCTGCTCTCGGTCTGCCCCTAAATTGAATGATGCTTGTAATAAATTTTGTCCGTTCTGAAGCACCTACCCCAAACCTTATTTCAGAAGCGATCAGTGACTCCGGGGGACATGGCTTGAGCCAGACTGGATACCCATTGGTTTGAAATACAGGCACACTTGAGGAGCGCGGAGTTGAAACCCCTTTTTGCTGGATCCTTTCTGCACTGCATGCCGTGGGGAAGCTCAGCAGGCCGAATGTGCGTGATGCAGAAACAGAATTGCAAGGGGCTGCCCTAATTCTTCCTTAGGCGGGTGCGCCGGGGATAGCCCTTCAATGCAAGCATCTTCTGCAGCTGCCAGCAGCACAGGCCAGTGGCATGTGATGAACTAGGAGTCGGGACTCCTGGGTTCTTCTAACCTCATTTCTGCCACCTACCTGTTTTCCCTAACCTGTTCCTCAGTGTCCCCAGCTCTGTGATGAGGTTGTGACCCTGCCTCGCTGCTCTAGGGCTCTCCAAGACCTAAAGGAAAAAGCACCTACCTACATGCTGCTTGCGTGGTACAGGGACTACAAAGAAGAGCTAACCCAACTGGAAAGCAAGCATGGAAACTAGTTTGGAAAGTAGGGCACACTCTCTCTCCCCCACACGCCCACGCTTTCACTCGAGCCTCCAAGCCCGTGCTCCACCTGAGCCTTTCTAATCCTAGCTGTGGCTATGGGAGGGGGCTGTTTCTGGGGTGCTTTCTCCTCCACTTGGCTCTTTCACACGGTATCCCACGGCCACAATGCATTTGTTGCTGCTCTGCTCAGTCGGTCTGGGACCCAGCAGCCAGAATTGTGAACTGTCATCTTGACTGGTTTTACAGGCCCCTTGGGGTGCCAACTGCTCAGGGGAAAACGTTTTGAGCTTTGCAAAATAGGGGGAGAGAAGGAGAGGGCAGCAGTATACAGGTGCAAGAGCCGTGCACGTAGCGAGGAGCAGAGCACATCATGGTCTTCCTCTCTCGTTCTCACCTCTACTGAGATGTCCACTAGGGATGTGCTGGGCCCTGGCTGTTCGTCTGTAGCCCCATCATGGGACATCCAAGCCCCGACCACACCCCGGCTCCTGTGGTCTGCTTGAGCTATGTCCCGTCTCTGTTCGTGGGTGGAGCCCAGCCCACCACTGGCCTCTCCAGTGGTCTGATAAATCATCAGAGATGAGCATGCTTTAAAAGCTGCAGTTTGGAAGCAACCATACATGGCATCAGATGCTAGGAAACTCTTCTGTTTGCTGCCTTGTCTTGCTGCATTGCACGATCCAGCGCACCCCTGCCAAAGCCGCTTCTCTTCTCTCGGGGCGGTCTGGGTCCCCTGACGCGAGCCCAAAGGGACTGCAGAGAGCCCGGCATGGCTGGTTTGCATGAGTGAGAAGTGGGGGTGCCTCCCGTCTGCCTTGAGGAGGGAAAGGAGAGATGGCAGAGCTGCCAGGTACATTTGGCAGCAGGTGAGCAAAGGAGAAATCCTGTAGTGCCGTGTGTCGGAGCACTGGCCGCCGGGTGACGCCTCCCTCCGCAAAGCATCTTCACGAGCCCTCTTTGCTTGTTCCCCTTCACCCCCTGTTTGCCAGCCTGGGGACCTTTCCCGGGGATGAGGAACTCCGGTGCAATAGGAGGATCTTCCTGTGCTTTGGAGCAAGCTGCAGAAATCCAGGGCTTTCTTGCTGCTTTCCGGCTGACAATCTGTTATGGATTTTTTTTTCTTTCTTTTTCCATTTTTACTGGGGGGGTGGGGTGGAGGCTCTCAGTTAGACAAGGTTGGGGTGGGGAAACTATTTTGGAACGCTCTTCCCTGCCTACAAATTGCAGCTTAGAGTGTGACAAGTTACAAAACACTTGAGTCATTTCTCTCTGCTCTAGCTCTCTCTTTCTTTCCCCCCCCCCCCCGCAAGGAGCGAGGCTGTTCAGTTTTGGTTTGGGTATTTTTTTTTCTCCCTTTCTCTCTCCCCCTCTCTGACTTTCTGCAGCCCACACTCAGGGTATCTCTGAAGCGGTGTTTATGTAAGCTGCTCATGTTCTGCTGAGCCGCAGCGAGAGGCTGTTGTCAATGCCGAGGAAAGCCCACATCTACCCACATAGGATCTCCCAGGCAGGGTTGTGTAACAAGAGGCATGCAAGCATCACTCATTCTGGAGCAGGGTGGGTTTGGTTTCAAGCTCATGCCGCTGATTGATGGAAGCCCACCCCACCCTCTTGTTTTGCTGTCGAATGTGTGTCTGTGTGTTTAAAGGACGCTCCAGGGGCTGTACTCTTATCGTGTTTGGGTACAAGGCAGCTGCAAAAGCCCTGAGTTATTACTAAGCCAGAAATGTCTGCCTGCTCTAATCCGCTGCAGCTTGCCTTAAAATACGAGGCATTTGGTGTGTGTGCTGCACTTGGCCATCACAAGCCAGCTTCTGTTTGGAGCTGACTTCATCTGAGTCACTCCTGATTCAAGCTGGTACAACCGGGAAGCAGAATGTAGCCCATTGCGCATGGACCAGCGATGGTTATAAACAGCTCGGCATAATGACCCATATATAGCTCGTACCTTGCAGTGCACAGTGTCCTGAAATACAGCTGTCCTTGCACTGCAGCTGTCTCTGGAGTGGGACACTGCAGCAAGTTATTTCCCAGCAAACTTACTCCAGTTCTTCAGAAAAGCAGCACGGTGCATCTTTTCTAGTGGAAACGACACACGATGAATTTAAGTGCCACAAGTGCAAGTGGTCCAAGGAAGGATTTGGGCAGGACACCTGTGTTAATAGCACTAGGTTTTAATGGTACCATGACCACAACCAGTTCAGGTTTGGGTTTCCCATCTCCAGTTTGCAGCATCCGTAGCTCTGCAAAGGAATCTGTCCAGTACTGAGTGAGGACAGTCTTCTGCATTGCCCGACCTCGTTTCCTGTAGCTCTCACTGGTCCCTTGGAGGTTTCTGTAATGCCATCCAGGTCTAACCATATTTAATTTATGAGCTCCTGGCCTGAGGTGATATTGCTGCAGGCCTTGTGTGTATGTATAACTAAACATGTACGTTAAACCAGCTAACTGCTAGAGTGACTTACTCTCTTAGGAGAGGCAATATAAAGCTGGTGTGTTATAGTACATCATTAACCACTGAAACAAGCTACCCAGGGAAGTGGTGGATTCCCCCTCTCTGTGTCTTAAGATCAAGACTAAATGCCTTTTTTCTTTTTAAGCGTGTGCTTTAGTAAGGTACCAGTTGTTGAAATCTGCGCGGGGATGCTTGAGCGAAATTCTCTGCTCAGCGCTAGGTCCTCGGACCAGATCTTACCATCCCTTTCTGGGCTTGAACGCTATGAGCCGCCTTCATTTACACAGGGACAGTTAACATGGCAAGACTGGGCGCTTACCCTAGAACTTGCGTTCTTATCGGGTCTCACAACCGAAGCAACGCTGGGGCATCGCAACCAGTGCTTGTCCTTATAACTGTGAATCCAAGCTGGGCCGGGGCCGCAGAATGGTCCGAGTGGGCACCGTCAAAATTGCTGGCTGTTTAGGACAAGATACAAGCTTGATATTTTGACTGCTGGTAGTCCCAAGAGATCCCATGGGACTTGCCTCAACTGGGCATGTTCACCTTGCTCAAATGCAAAAGGGGCCCTTTACTTTCTGCTTTCCTCCAGCTCTTACCACCTGTTTCAGCTGGCTGGCACCTTGGCACTCTCAGCCTTAAACACGTGGGTAGGATTGCTACAAGCCGTGCAGAAGGCAATACATTTCATCCCGGAGGCAGTCGCGTTTCAACTCTTCTTCCTTATTAGCACGTGCATCTGGGCCTGATTCCGAGTCTTCACTTAAAATGAACAGCATCTCGCTCTCAAGGCCTCCCACTGTACGGTGCGTGAAGCAAGGTGCCACCCAGTTTGATGGGTCTTTTTAAGGCGAATGACGCAACACCAGTGGAGTGCAGCCGTTACAGCTGTGGCCAGGAACGAAAACATCTGTCCATAGTCCCTGCCCCCCTGTGTCAGTAGTGAAACATCACTCTATTTAGCTGTATAATGCTGTAAATTGCAAGGCTTAACACTCAACAAAAGGTTTAATTGCGACGGGGAGGGGTATACCACAATGTATGTCTTGAAAGGGAGGTCCAGTCCTCTTTCCTTTGTGCAAATGGCAGTACCAGAAGTAATCACCTACCCGGAGGATGACAAAAAGGGCCCATCTTAGTTGCCACTGTTAGCAGGTTTTTATGGATGGCTTAGTATCCGTTTTTTTTCTTTTTTTGTAACAGTCACTACAAAGAGGCACAGAATACTCATGTATGGAGGGGAAAAAATTCCACATTATCATTTCAATGGTTCTTTACATAAATACTGAAGAATAAGAAAAGCTAGTGGCTTGTGTTGCTCTCAGCCTCTGAGACACTATCTCAGTTATCGGATTTTAGTCCTTTGCAGCATTACATTTTTATACATATTTATTCATGCATAACAGAGGCGCTGAGTTATTCGCCCTGCCATGGGAGCTGATGGAAACACTGTTATACATAAGAATGCACCTTCATTTACATCCTCGCTACTTTTCAACAATTGAACCATGTGCAACTAGGTTATTTTTATTCCTTCTGTGTGGTTTTTTTTTTTATTATTATTATTTTAAACAGGTTGGGGGGGCAACCCCCTAAGTTTTGCATTTCATTTGTATTAAAATTTATTTCCCTCCTGAATTGTCATAAGCCACAGAAATGTCCAGAGTTGGTGGGGGGCTCCTCAAAGGGGAGGAGAGAGGAGTTGGGAGTGGGGTACATTTTGGGATACACTGTAAGTTCATAACTATTTATTTTTTAACTGGTGCAGTTAACAGCACTGCAAGGCATTCATCTTCTGATTTAATAACTCATTCCCCCTGCATGGAGACGGGGTATTATACTCCTGGATATTGCTTTTCTTGGCTTCAAGTATCAAAGATGAATCCCCATTTTCTAATAAAATACATTTTCATAGTAATTGAAATAATAATTTTCTGCTCCTTCCTTTTCCCGGTTCCTCTCTTCTATGTGGCGTTAGGTTTCTTCTCACCCGAACTCCCTCTTTCCCTCCTGACCTTTATTTATTTTTCTTCCTAATTGAAATTTTCAGAGCTGGCTGGCAGTGCAAGTTTCAGCTCACTTAGGAGCTCTGGGGTTGTTCATTTGACCAGAGAAATGAAGTAGTTTCCCTTTCTAGCCACTGGGAGTTAGGCATTTAGGTTTACTTAGTAGCATCTACATATTTCGTGCCTCTTCTCTGGCTGCCTCGCACTTTGCTTTGCTAAGGGGAGAATCTGACATCACAGTTGGCTTTCCCCGCGATGCACTTGACTGTTTGCAAGATGTGCTGAATTGCAGAGGGCAGTAATACCATCTCTATTAATCTCCCCCCGGGCACAGGGGAGACTCGTGGCTTAAGTGAACAAAGTACTGGAGGACATTATTTGTATTACAGCATCGCCTGCAGATCTTCAACCCGAGATACCTTTTTGCATTGCAAAGGTGCCATACAAATATATAGTATGAGACGAGCCTTGCTGAAAGGAGGTTATAGTCAAACTAGGTAAGACAGTCAAAGGATGGGAAGAAGGTAGGATTTTCTTAATATGTTGCAGACTGGGAACAGGGGCAGGCAGGGAATCTCTGGCAGAGGTGCAATGAATCTCTGGTCTCACGACTCTCAGTTCAGCACTTCAAATAGGAAGCTTTTCAGTATGACCCAGTTTGGTCCTCCTGTAGCATCTTGCACCTGACAATTTGACAGTGCTTTGCAAGCATTTCTTAATTCAGGTGTTCACAAAGTAAATCTGTGTCGCTCCTATTTTCCAGCTGTGGAAACTGAGGCACAGAGACTGATTTTAATTTTTTCCCCCCTGCCCTCCTCCAGCATCACAACAGGAATAGAGCTCATGAGTCTTGACTTCTCACCTTGTGCCTTAAGGGCAAGATCTCTCTTCCCAGTGGGAAGCAACGCAATGGCAATGCGGTTCGGGGTGAATGCACAGACTTGTCTCCTGTGGTTCATTGAGGTAGGTGGAGGCAAGTCTTTGCTGTTTCTCTTCTTCAGTGTGGCTCCCTCTAGCCCTGGCTAGACAGGGTTAAGGGTTCACCTCCTCCGCATGCTCCTCACCTGACTCTCTCTCTTAATTAAATCATTTGATCCTGGCAGCTCTCTGAAAGGAGCTGAGGTGTGGCGCTTGATCGGAAGTTGATCAGGATAAGAAATGAATGGATGGATTGAAGTGGCACTGCCTTGGATTGTGATTCCAGGGTTAGAGTCACAGGGGTGGGTGAGACCTTCCGGACTGGGAGGGCAGAGCCAGGGAGATGGAAAGAGAGGAGTCATTTGCTCTCACCTGGGTAGCAAGCACCTGGCGGATAAGTGTCCGAAGACTTTGAGCGAAGGCCCCTGCTCGTGGCTGGCTCCCATTCCCCACTCCGGCCCGCCAGCAAGCCCCAGGTGCTCAGCTCGCTGTTACGTCCACTTGCCTTGCATGGCGGCCGAGCACGTGGTGGCGGCGTGCCCGGGAGATGCTGCATTGACCCTCTCACTCTCTTTAGCAGCTGTTAGCAGGCAAGGAAAGATTGGGGCTGGGAAGGAGGGATTACAGCAACCCTATCAGGATAAAAAGGGGA
This sequence comes from Crocodylus porosus, assembly GCF_001723895.1. Classification (NCBI taxonomy): domain Eukaryota; kingdom Metazoa; phylum Chordata; order Crocodylia; family Crocodylidae; genus Crocodylus; species Crocodylus porosus. The sequence continues at coordinate 1,899,336 of NW_017728897.1, forward strand.
ATGAATCTTTTCCCGGCTCCAGGGCCTGGTTTTGCTTCCGCGTAATCGCTGATCAATAGACTGGGGGTGGAGAGGAGGGAGCTAGCAGCAGTCTCCTGACAAAAAGCCTCACTCTCTGGCTGTGTCTCCAGTGGTCAGAGGCTTTCCCACGTTCATTAGCATCCTGCAGACGGAGCCTCTCGCTCCCCGGCACTCTCCGCGGAGCCCACGTATGACAGGAGTTTCCCTCATTAAACAATATTTGGTGAGCGGGAGGCAAGAGCAGTACAGAGCAGCATGCTCCTCTGGCAGCTGCCAGCCTGGGTGTCTGGTTTTGCTTGCCCATGTCCCGGGACCGTGGCAGAGCAGAGGGAGAGCCTGTCGCTGTCCCTTTAGAGCAGCAGAAAAGGGGCTTTTGGAAGAGCAGCAGGGCAAACGAAACAATTAGCAAATCTGCTGGGAGGCTCACGGATCCCCTCCGAATGCTGGCTGAAACTCAAGGCCTCTTTCCTGTGAGTAGCCGTGGCTTCTCCGTGCCAGCAGAGCTCTCCAAAGCAGCCAGGCTCTGTGGCAATTTGGATGCTGACTTTGCAAGAGCAGAGCCCCCTTGATTTAAACCTGTGCAGTTCCCACCGCCCCCAAAACGTCACTTGAGGACAAGGGCCTTCAAGTCTCTGAAAACTTGCAGCCTCCCTAACCTCTCCAGCTTTCAGCCGATCTTTGCACTCCACAGCTGCGTCGGAGCACAGACCAGGAGGCGCTGATCCTGCTGACGCGCTGCCTCCCTAGATCCTCCGTGCCAGCAACCATGGGCACGGTTCGGAGAGGAGGCAGAACTGGAATCCGGGCCCCTTGGCACCCTTACAGCTCCTCAAAACCCACAGATCTGGAACGAGTCGCTGCTGAGTGGCTTTGATTATATCTTTGCTCCACAACTGGATGGAGGCTGTTTTCCACTTCTCCTTGGCTAAAGCTGGAGTCTCTTGGGGGTGACTGAATGTGTGAGATTTCCACCTCCGAAGAGCTCGCATCTCATGGAAGCAGCAGTTCTTGCCCAGCTTCCTCCAGCTTGCATCAAAAGGCCCCAGAGCTGGGGGAAACCCTGCCCGCTGCTACTCAAGCGCAGATGTGCAATCTCACGAGTGCACCAGCTAGTGGATCTGCCCTTGGGATGAGGGGCAGAGGGCAGGAGAGGGGGTACCCTGACCTCTCTTAGGTCAGTAAGACTGGGCCGGAGTCCTCTCACCAGCTAGAGGATACCTATTCAACCCTTGAGCCCAAGGCACAACCCCACTGGCTGGAGTCAGTAATAATCCATTACCACTGTTTGGGATGGCTGCTAAAGGATGCCCGGAGGTGGGAGTGGGCATGAAACACTCTGCTACCTATTCACACATGCAGCAGGTCAGAGGAAGCATGCCCTGAGCACGTGAGGTCCCCTCGGCTTCGTAATTCTTTGCTGCAATAGCCGAAGCTATAACACCAGATGCCGCAAGCATAGGCCACTGGCTGTAAGCAGTAAAACCCCTAGGCTGATGATCTGAGTCTAGCCAAAGTTGGAAGAAGGCACCATCCTCCAGGAGCTGGGTGCTTAGCCTCCATATAGCAGGAGGTTGGAGGTGTCAGCCTCGCTCCAGAATACAGCTGTCCATAATGCAACCTCCCCTATCACAATTAGCACTAATTAGGCTCCTCATAGCCACTATTTGTGGCCTCCCTTCTCATGGATGGGCCACGGGGACCGAACTCTTCTCTCCTTTCCACAAGCAGGTCAGGCACTAGCCATGCTGGCAGGGAGCAAGCAGGAAGAAAGCGACGTATTGCTGTGTGTCCAGAAGCTGGAGAAGAGCTTGGGGCTGTGGTGCTGTCAATCTGGCATCTTTTACCGGTGCTAAATTCACCCTTAGGAGACCCTTAAGAGAGGGCGAAAAAATAATAATTAAAAATATTCCATCCCTGCCACCTTTTTTGTCTTCTGTTACTGAAGCATAAATGCGGGTGCCACTTTCTGCTCTTCATTATCATGACAGGGAACTGCCACTACTTAAGAATCTAAAATCCTGAAGCATTCACTCAGGAGGTGTCATTTGGGGAAGATGGTCTGTCCACTATAATTACTGCAGCTTGACAGGCCTTCAGATATTTGGCTTTCCCCCAGTGAAGATCCAGTAATTGGGAGTGCAGGATTTTCAGGCAGACAAAGTGGAAATGATTCTGGCAGGACCCACTCCTGGGATGGTGGCCTCTTTCCTCCATCGAGGCCCTGGGCAGAGCCTGCAGCTGGCCAGCTGGGGCTCTGATGCTGTCGGATACCTGGAGAGGAAGCTTCTGGGCTGCTGGGGAAAGTGGATCCAATGGCAGGGGCGCTCTTCTGGTGAGGTCCTGCGCTGTCCCAGGGATGCGGGGATACCGAGGAGACTTTTTAAAAAACCAAAATCTTCTAGTCGCCATGCTCCGCAAGTGCACCGTGGCTGTGTCCCAGCCAAATTCCAACTCTGGGGTGCAAATTCTGCAAGGACCTAAATCGTATTAAGCCCTGCTGAAAATGGGGCTTTTGAAAAATGCTGTCCCCAGTCCTTTAAATTCAGTCCTGTTGGCGTGCGCCAGGCATAGGATTCTTTCCCTGTTAGGGCCCTGTGAGCATGGGCCTTGGCATATGGTCTCGAGGGAGAGGGGGCCTTGGTTTGTTTAATAGGTAGCGTGAAGCCATTCCTTCTCTAAGCACTGGCGGTACCTGGGAACCCACCAAAGGCGCAATCCCAGGGTCTCCTGAGACCGAGGTTGCCAATGTCGACGACTATGGAAGGTAGAGGGGTGTGCAGGTGTTCTCCGTCTCACCGAGCACTCCTATGGCCCTATTGCTCTGGTCTCCAGCCCCCTTCAAGCATCCTCTGCCTGCTTGGGCGGAGAAGTCGAGCCACGCAGGACTTGCCTGGAAGCAATTAACAGTGACCATGGGCAGGGGCGTGGGCTCGCGGGTCTTCTGTATTCGTGGGAACAGGCAGGAAACAGAGGCCTTGGCACGGAGGCACAGCTTCATTGGACAGCACATGAGTGCTGGCTTGCAGAGGTGATGCATGGGGTGGTGCGAGTTACAGGCAGGCGAGTACGTGTGAGGCCGTGGCAGGGAGCCTGTAACTCTACCGATTCCCATGGCTGCGTTTCCATATTCAGCTTGCATCCGTACCCAGGTAGCTCTTCCGCCCGGGCGGGCCCATGCACGGCCGGGGAGAGGGTGGCAGTACCAGCCTGCCAGGTCTTGCAACTTCTCTGCCCCGTGGGCAGTAGCGTGCGTTTCAGTCGTTCGCCTTGGCTACCCCTCTCCTTTGCTGACCATATTTCCGCAGTGGCAAATGCAGAGCCTGTGGTTTGTCAGGTCCTCCTGGGATTCTCTGGCCTGGAAACATGCAATTAATTAAAAACCCGGCAATCTGAAAAAGCACTAAACTAAATAAGGGTGATATGCAAATGCTAGCTCTGCAAAGCCCTCAGAAAGGATCCATCAGCTCTCAACAGTGTCCCGGGATTTTGCGCTGCGCCAATGGAATCGGGCCGTTTCATTTCCTTCGCTGTCAATCAGTGTCCCTGCTACTGATTCTCCTGCTTTTTTTATACGCATTATTTCTTTTGGCGGTGCCCAGAGCTCAACTGTATCCAAGCCAGGCAGCCCTCATCGCCGAGCGATTAAATCATCATAAAAGATGAGAGATGTTGCTTTTCAGTCATAATACTAAAAGGGGTGGGGGCAGGGAGAAAAATTTGCATCTATTTATGCTCTGATATGTACCAGCGATGATGGTGCACGTTCCTGTACTGGAGGATGAACCAGATAAACATGTAGTTACTCAAAACGCATGCCTTCGTTCCACCCGCCGGAGTGGCAGATGGCAAACTTCATGCATTGACATGAGAAAAAAGGCTTTAATTTCCTTCCTGGAAAAAGCCTGATCCTGCCAGTGATTTCAGCAGGAGCTTCAGGGGCTCAGCACCTCGCAGTCAGGTTCAGTCATTGCAGTAGCCCCGGTAGTGTCAAACAAGTGGCACCGAAGCCGCCCTTGTCCAGGCGTGCTCCCCCCAGGTCTGTGGGAATAGTCAACAGAAGAATAAGAAAATGCGGGGAAGAGGGATTTCACGGGTGATCAGAGGTGCTTACAAACTGGTATGCCGAAAGGAATCCTCCCCCTGTATGCACACGAGTGCCCACATCCAAACGTGGACCCTAACCCAATGTCCTGTGCAGGAGGCAGCGATCCCGCTCGCTGAAGGTGGCAGCCGGTTCCTTGAGGTCTTGGCTTCTGAAGCTGCAAAAGATACTTCCATCGCCCGCGCAGATCAGTTCAGTCTTGGCGGCGTCGACTGCAGCTTTCTCCCTCTTCCCTACCGGACCACGTCCAGACAAGGCCACGTCTCTGGCTTTAAAATCTAGTGCTTTAATAACCTGAACCCGATATTGGGACTCATGCTCTAAAGAGACCAGGGAGAGAGAGGGGCATTATTGCAGCATGGGGTTTATTGACTAAGTGCATTTCCTAGCCTGGGTTTGTGTGTGCTGAGAGTAAAACTGAGTTATGAAAGTGGGGCTGTATTAATGAAAATGCGGCTAATGGCCTGTCCAAGGAGACTTCTCACTGATCCACCGCAACCTTTCAGCCCAAACACACTGAAGGATCCCGGATCTTTGAACCCTGGTCTTATCTGCATGGGTGAAAAAAATATAGGCAGGAGCATACCGCAATAACACAAGCCCTGATCTTGCTCGCTCGCTCGGAGCTGGCAGCCAGCATCTGCCTTGGCTGCGTTTTGTGTGAAGCATGCTGGTTTGGAAACCCACCTTCATGCAGGCCCTGTGGCATTGTGCGGGACTTGCAGGGTGGGCTTCCTAAAAGACATGGATGTATAGAGCATGCTGACTGCGGGGCAGGCTTACGGTGAGCATTTGTGCTTGAGAAAATGGGACGTGACAAACTGAACTGGCAACACAACCCTCTCGTGCATCTTCTGTATGAAAATTGAGCTAAAAAGTCAAAGCAAAGCTGCCCTGCGTGAGGGAAAACAGAGAGATGCTTGCTGTTATGGGATTGCACAGGCTTATTGATAGCAGGGAGATCAGTCCTTGGATGGGGAGATACCTAAAGAACCCAGTGCTGCATTTAAGTAGTGTTTGCATTCCAGTTAGGGTCGTCTTTTCCGTCCAAGTCTGCCTTCGGTGGTGCTTCAGTAGACTGTGATTGGGTGCTATGCTGCTCAGTTCACCACCGTTTTGGAAAAAGCCTTAAACCAAGAACCCTGGTTTTGTGGTCAGCCTGTGGGGATTTGTTTGCAAGAGTAGGAGTGTTTTTAAATTCAGTGTTTGGGAACATCCCACCTGAGATGACTGTGTTTTGCTTCCCCGTGTTCCCTGTGGAGTTTCACTCGAATTCAGCGTGCACTTAACATGCTAGAGAGAAGAGTTGCTGTGAGCTGTTGAAACAAGTAGCATGTTCTAATGTGGCGACATTTTTATTTCAGTCATGCAAGGAGTGATCTCGGAGTATAAAGTCTGGGAAGCGTTTTGGGCCCCTCTGCATGGGAACTGCTCACTGTTCTATAAAAAGAAAGTCATAATCAGTTTGTGAAGGCACAAGACATACTTCCTCAGCACAGCTCAGTGTCACCCTCCATAGTCCAGGTTGCATAACGGCTTATAAAGCTGCTGCAGGCAAGGAGCCAGCACCGCTCTGTCAGAGATGGGGTTAGATCAGGGGTGGGCAAAATGCGGACCAGATGTGGCCCACCAGGCCATCCTGTCTGGCAGGGCCCCTAAAAAAATTTAGAAAATGAATATATATCTGCCCCTGGCTGCCTGTCATGCGGCCCTCGATGTCTTGCCAAAAATCAGTAAGTGGCCCTCCGCCAGAAGTAATTGCCTGCCCCGTGTTAGATTCAGACAGCCCAGACTCGGTCCGGTCCCTGCTTTTGAGAACTCAGCTGGAGGGCCCATGTATGGATGCACTCTTGTTGCTGTATAGAAAATAGTCACCTGGCCAAGCCTTGGTGTCATGAGATGCCCAGACGTAGGGTTTGATGCAACTGTTACAAAGGCAGCAGCCTGTAAAGGTCCAGGCTGGACCCTAGCATCTCTGAAAGCAGAGAGACTCCACATTTGGACCCAGAGCTCTGTGCGGCGAGCCTGAAGGAGCTGCCCTCTAAGTTAAGATCCAAACTTTCAGTCTGTTTGGGTCTTGGGAGCCCGCTTCTTTTGGGACAGGACGGCTTTTTGAGCGTAAGCAAATGCTACCTTCTCAGAGCAGGGAACCTGTCCAAATCCCACTGCCTACTAGAAACCAGCTTGCAGAAAGGAGCAGTTTTGCCCTAGCTGTATCTTGGGAGGGGGAGGCATCATGCCACGTACAGCTTAATTTGCTAGTGGAGCAGTTCCCCCCACTCTTGCAGTGCTCACAGCCAAGAGTGTTTCTTCCGAGCTGTGTGGCCAGGAGCAGCTGAGCTTCATCACTGTTATGGAAACGGTACTGATGGTAAATAGTGGGAGCTCCCACTCCCTGCTCTCTGGAGGACCTTGCTGTGTGGGTTGGAGCTGGAGGCCATGCAATGTCTCACCGCTGGCGGGGGGAGGAGACCCTGACGCCGTGCGCCCCGGCTTACTCTGCACACGTGCCGAAGGGGTGGGCACTGCATGGGAACTAATATGCCTCTGCCTGCGAGGCCAAACCGGGCACTGGGGGTTTTGAAGCTGCAGCCAGCCCAAGCTGGGGATGGGGGGTTTTGTTTGTCTGCAAAACGGCATGAAAAATAAGTTGTTTAGCACGGGCTTGGCCACCGAGTGGGGCAGCAAAGGGCTGGATGAGCAAATGCTTTTTAATTTCAGAAATGTCACTGAGTCACGAATGAGTCATAATTATAATGGGAGACATTTCCAACCCAGTGCATGACTCGGAGACGTCTTCCAGGGATATTAGAGCTGTTTGTAAAAAGCCAGGCCTTGCCCTGTCTCTCTCTCTTGCTCTCCCCCTCTTCCCCAGTCTGTCTTGCTGGTGATGTGGCAGCACATCTCGCAGCGCAGACAGTTGCACAGGCTGGTTGCCCCATCTCACTCAGCCGAAAATGCTCATCTAGAAAGGAAATGCATTAACCTTCCCCATCCGCCAGCAGGTGTCGATTAAAGTGACTTCTGTCACCCCTGCCCTTGACTCGGAGGCTGCCCAGCCAGACAGCTCCGTGCCCGTCACTTAACCCTTGCAGACCTCGTACAGCAGGATCCTTTGTCAGCGCCGGGATGGCGCGCAGTTGTGGTCCGCCTTCCCCTCCTGGCTTTGGGTGTGAAGCATGCTTGGATCTGAAATCCAGCAATTCAGATGAGCCAGAGGGAGAGGTGCTGGGATGTGAAATACCCGTTCACTGTGGAATATCCTCCCTGAGGGTCTGTGCTTGGAAAGGGTATAGTCTGCTGCTTTACCCGCAGCGTGTGGGCACTTGCAACATTGGAGAGTGGCCCAGACCATAACCTGGGATTCCCTTTTCCCCCACCTCGGTTCTGGCTCCCCTTCATTTTGGAGGAAGTCTGCCTCCTGGTGTTCCTGGACGCCAGCTCCATGGAAGCCAAGATTTCTGGATCAGGTCGCAGCCGGGAGCAGTGCAGCGAGCACGGACAAAAAAGCCATTTCCATAGCTTTGAATGTTAAGCGGGAGGCTGGAATCCAGGTCGCTGGGTGCCCAGAGGCAGGTCCCCACTTTTCTCTGTGCCTCCTCTCCCTCGTCTTTGCCCCAGCTCTGAATGCTCTGCTCCTCCTGCTGAAGCCCAAGGGCACCGTGTCAAGCAGCTGAGCCCCAAATATTGTGGCTCAATGCTGAGGATTTGCAATCTCCCCTTCCACCTTGGAGGCACTTCAGAGCAGCGCTTGGCACTCCGCTTTGCCAAGTACATGTTTACGGTTCAGGTTAGCAGGCAGCCCAGCGTCACGCATGTAGATCCACTTAGCTAAACAGGATTTGCTATGAACTAAATTAAAGCAGCCAGTTTGATCTGGGCTCCTGTTGTACATGGGTCTGGTGCAGCGCATACCCTCACTTCTGATGCAGTCTTTCTCCTTCTCTTGTGGAGCCTGATTGGAAAAAGCCTTGGGGTGGGACTCATTTTGGTGCTGGTTTTGTCCTTTCTAGAAAGATATGCTCACCGAACAGTATTAAATACTCTGGTGCTGCGACTGTTTTGGATGGTCTTAATTATTTAGGAAAATCTAGAGAGGGGCTAGGGCCTAAACAGCCATTTGGAACTGGTTTGTGGAGCTTGGTTTGGGATCATTTCCAGTGGAGAGGAATAAGGAGACTTTGCATTGATAGGGCTTCTCTCATCTGAGGAGAACTGGGCACTTTGCAGTTATTGCAGAATTTTGCAATGATTGCTAATTCAACGGATGCTCTAGCACTTAAGTGAAATTAAAGAAGCTTTTAGCCTCTGTGCCATATAACCCAGTTAGCAGGGCACGCTGAAGCGTGCTCAGGTGAAGCCCAGCTTTTTCAGGAGTGGCCCTCGGCTTTCAGGTCCTAACATCCCCGATAGCTAAATGAGAGGAATATGGGGGCTGATTTGTGAGGTCCGAGCAACCCCAGCTCCTCTGGCTCCAGAGGAGCTAACATTTCTGATAATCAAACCCTGGGTGTCTCGGGACAGGCATTCAACATGGACAGCTGCCTTTGAAAATCTAAATTTGAGCGCTCACCCAAAGTTATACTGTGGGTTAATGGCAGAGATGGGATCGAGTCCTGGGACTCTTGAATCATTTCTCTGTCTTTCACCACTGAGCTGCTTCCTCTCTCTGAGTGGAGGAGAAATCCCAGCAGTCTTGACATCCCAATCGCCCAACAGGATACGTGTGCCTCCACCCTGCAGTTTGCCAGGTAAGCGCGCAGAGTAATGGAGGAGAAAGGAAACTCCCTGGTCTGCAGAGTCCTGCCTGAGCAGGAAGGGGAAACCTATAAACACACAATGAATAAAACCTCTAACAAGTGCTCTTTTGTTTTTAACCCAAAGATCAGAAAACACCCCTAGTGGAATCGGTTCGGATACACAACACCATAAATCTGTCCCAAATTTTCCTTTAAAGCAGGCTCTCTCCAGCTTAGAGCAGGGGTAGAAGGGAAATGTTGGTGATAGCCTTAAAAAAAAAAATCAGGCAATTAGGTGGGAGAGTTTTAAATCGGGTGGTTACAGATCACCTTTGTGTGCAGCACATCCTTGGGAGCAGGATGCTAGAGGACAGCTGCATGGAGAGCAAGAGAAGAAGGGAGGGCAGGCTGGGTTTTTAATCCAGCTCTCCTACCAGAGGGGCAGAGTGCTTTCTGCTTGTCTGACGCGTGGCTGATTAATTATGACAAGTACAGGATTGCTCTTTTGGTGAATGCACATGCTCCAAAAACCCTAGTGGTCCCTCACCCTTGGCTTCCCTTCTTCTCAGTCAATTTTCAGGTTTATGCTGAGTGGAACCATGGGATAGGAATCTAATCTGACCTGTAAACTTTGTCACATCCTCATTAATTTGGCCATGTATTCCATTGTAGCCTAAGGGAATAGTCACATTTTTAACAAGGAGATGAGGAGGCCGTCACTTTAACAGCTTCATTTTGACAGCTACGAAGGTTGATGCGTTAAAGGTGCAGTGTCAGGTTTTGCTGCTTTAAACAAAGAATAGGTAGGATTCCTTCCTCATGTAAGCCTGACCGTGTGAGTTTAGGGCTCATCTTCAAGATCAGTGGAAGACAATGACTTTAGGGCATGATACACTTAACCCTACAGTCCTTTCTGTCCAGCCCCTTGCTTTGTCAGTCCGTTGTAATGAGTGGACCTGCACTGATGCCCACTGGATATCTGGAGGATCAGACATCAGTGCGGCTTTGGCAGAGGATAGCACACTGGATCCTGCTGTCTCACTGTAACGAGGCACCAGTGCCCTTCTGCTGACCCGCTTGGTCAGAGCTGTTTGGATGGCCAGCTTTAGACATCAGACTTTTCCAGATGTGCTGAGCATCTGTCTTTCCCCTTCACCTCCATTTAATGCGTGGGTGCTCAGCCTTTCTGAAAAGGGCCTGTCTAATGTTACAACACCCCAATATGGAGGAGCCCCACGTTAGCAGCCCCTGGGAAAAGGTGAGCCTTGCACACCGGCTCGAGAACAGCAGGATCAAACGGAGACCTGCCCTCTATCCCCCTCCCCGCGTGTCTGGATGCTCAGTCCTTTGATTTTGCCCACAGGACCCTCCTTCTCCTTCACGAGAGGAGGTACTTAGTAATGTCAAAAGGACCCCATTGCGAAGTGACTGCAATGTCAAAACATTTACGGCTCGCAGATGGAAGCAAAGGTTAACCTGCAGATCTAAATGTGAAGAGTAGTTAGAGCCAGGGACATGACTGAGAGTGGGAACTTGTGGCTGCAAACGGCTGCTGGCTGCGTATTGGCAGGCTGCGTGGATGGGGCTTGCTGACCAGCCACGCGAAGGCCGGTTGGGAGAACTAGGCTGTGTTGGTGTAGAGAGGAGCGGGGCTGGGGAAGGGCATGTTGGAGAACCTGGATCTTCACACCCAGAAAGGGCTATTTTAAAAGGGACGGTGACAAATGGCGCTCTCGGTGCACCATGGGCAGGATGAGAGGTAATGGTTAGCCAGGGAAATGCAGGTTAGAGATCAGGAAGAACTTTTGAACTCTGAGTTAAGCATGGGACAAATCTAGCTAGAGAGGCTGTGGGGGTTGCCATTGCTGGAAGTTTTTAAGCACAGGTTAGATGATCAGTTATCTGGGACAGTTCAGGTGTGGAGGATCCTGCCTAGAGCAGCAGTCGGGACTAGGTGCCCTGAGTTTCCCGCCAGCCCGGTCTTGCTGTGACTCAGTGACTTGCAAATCCCATGGAGCGATTGCTCTGCCTCTGGGGTCATGGATAAGGTTGCCAGTCAGGTTGTGGATACAGGTTGTAGAGCACTTTGGGGGTGGGCAAGGTGCAAGCAGCAGGAACAGGCTTTCGCCACGTGCTGACTGATAGCACTTCAGGAAGTTTCACTTCTTCGTTGAGTACTACAGGCCTCTAATAATGTACAAGGGGAAAGCTTCTGTGCATCCATCTGCTCTGCTGAGCTCCTTGTAGGAAAACGCCACACATTACCTGTTGCTGCATCTCATCTGACTTGAGAGCTTCTCGCCAGCAAGACACTGATTAGCCTCTCAAATGTCATGTTGATGAGGAGGAGGGTGAGCTGCTTGTTACTCGGGTGTCTGCAAAAGCAGAGACAAGGCAGGTCTCCTCTGTATTTCCCTTGCCTGCTTTTGTTTGAACTGTGCTACCTCCAGGGACCAGGCTCCAGCTGCACTAATGAAAATGATAATTAAAGAGAATTCAGTGTGATTAACCAAACTCCCTTATCATCATATGCTCCTCCATGCTCAAGGTTCAATATTTGGCCAATTACGGGGTCCTGGCTTTAAGAGCCTCCTCCTTTAAATTCGTTGTCCTCCCAGGGTTGCAATTTAACTTGGAAAGATTCACTTACCATTTTCATCAAAGATGTGGCTGCCGATTCCTAGAAAGACACTGCTCCAGAGAGAGTTCGTACCTGTCACTCCCCTGGTACTGTCCACCCAAAGTCACAAGCGCTTTCTCCTAACAGTAACAGGTTACGGCTCACATCTGACCCGATACGTGAAATCCTCTGCAGATTCAAGGGCAGATCTCAACAGTACCACGCAAGCCCATGCCTGTGGCGGGTGCCAGCTAAAACCCCGGCTTGGAGGGCTTCAGATCTCTGGAAATGAATGAGGTCTGTGTATGATGGCTAGAGATCATCAGAAAGAAAAATACCCTGAGGCAGTAAATAGCAGGGAGCAGCAGGAGACAAAAAAGTTTACACCTACATCGGCATGTACGAAGTCCAGAGGGTGTGGGGCTTTAGCTTGCAGCCATCTCTCTCTCTCTCTGTCTGCCTGGGAATGGTGGGGAACTGGTGTAGGTCATCTGAATTGTCAGGCTTTAGGTGGTCACGTTATTGATGCTCCTTCCAGTGATCAAGTTTAGGCACGCTAGAAAATTGCACTGTGCGCCACGTGTTACGTTCAAACGCACACCGGGGGATATAAATGGGCAGGAGGCCAGTGTTTCAGTGCTTTAAAAGACATCCTGATGCACCCATCATGGCAGGTTAGCTGTGTGTGCCCCTGTTGGATCAGCAGGGATCCTGTTGTCTGACGAGCTGTGCTCACTGCAGTAAGAAGTGGGTCTTTGACCTCAGTGCTATTTCTAGCAGTCGGCTGGACACGTCCCTAACCCCTACTGCAGCTGCTGGGCTCTTTCTAGGTCTGGGGACACTACTGTTGGAGAAACTCGCACTCATGCCCTGCGCAGTACTGATGGGTGGACTGAGGACTTCAGTCTGCCAAGCCCTAAATCCGCAAGCAAACCTATGCCTACGTAAATGCCCGGTGAAGTAAAAAAAAAAATAAAATAAATCTGGTTTCCCGAATCCCACAGAGACGTGCTGCCTTCTGAGCGTTTGGTGAGACCCAGGCACAGAGCCATTTCAGCCTTTTCACTAGTCCTGCGGGTTTCCTCTTCCAGGCCTTATTTTAGCCACCCATTAATGTAGCTTGCAAGCCGCTTGGGGCAGCAGCTGACTTTCTGCTTTGTGTCTGTGCAGCATCTAGCCTGTTAGGGTCCCACTTTATGACTGGGGCTCCTGCAGCCGATGATCTGAAAGCTGAGTAAGGGCCTCTTTTTTCTTTCCCTCTCAGACCAATTACATCACATGAGGTTTGCTTTGGAAACGTTGGCTTGAAAGCCAAAAGCAACCCCTAAAGAACGCTTTGCAACCACTGAACTGGTCATGCAAAGCACATCTTCCCATCCCTGCAAGCCTCCTAAATAAATTACAGTTCATACACAGTAATCCAAAACAAATCACTTTTTAAAAGAGTCCTGATTCATGGGGCAGAAATACTGTTTAGACAATATTCTCCGCGAGAAGAGCAGCGACCCCCTGCAGATGTCTGTCGGTCCAGCTGCTGCGCAGTTCCAGTTCCACTCAAAATTGGGGGGAGTTGGGCTCTGCCTAGTGTTTTTGGCAGCAACAGGTTAGTTTTGTGGCAGCATTTCAGTGCAGCAAAGCACTTTCTGAAACTTCAAGGGGAGAAGTCGTACCTTGTCTGGGGAGTCCACTGTCTAACCCAAGGGTGGGCAATTATTTGGGGCTGAGGCCCGCTTACTGAGTTTTGGCAAGCCATCGAGGGCCGCATGACAGGCAGCCACGGGCAGATATATATTAATTTTCTGGCCGCATTTTGCCCAGCCCTGGTCTAACCCCATAGACAAGTGGACGGAGGGCAGGACAAGGAAACGAGCAAAAATCAAGAAACGTGCTTCCTGGAACAAATTACCAAGAAAACTGGAAGATTTTCTACTTCCTTCAGCCTTCAGATCAAAACTGTGTACCTTTCTGGAAAGGCCGTTTTGGTTGAATACATGTTTTAGGGCTCAGTGCAGGACACGCAGGATGTAAGTCTCTTGTCTGTGCTAACCAAGAGGACTTTCCCTATGTTGTTACAGCACCTACTGTGACCGGGGCTTGACTTTGGGCACTCTTGTGTTTACACAGAGCTCATGCTAGCATTTGAGCTGCAAACCTGTGTGGCAGACTCCTGCACAGGGGCATATTTCACACCACAACATATATTATAGCCTCCCAAATCCTACCAAAACAAAACTTTCCACTGCACACACCGTTCTCCCCCTGGGGAGAGGATGAGAGAGAGAATGAACCCCACGTGACAGATGTTAATCGCATCATTTAATGCACTACTGGAAGGCACTCAGATCTGAGGGCGGTATAAGAACCTATATAGAATAGAATAGGCTATTGTTGCTTATTTCCAGTAGCACCCGCAGTCGAAGGTATAGCGCTGGGGAACGTGCAATTCAGGACATGTTCTGTATGAATGTATAAATCACGCTCCTTAAATGTGGAATTTTGAAATCTATATGCAATGAATATACCCATTTATAGCACAAACGCTGGGGGGGTAAAAACCTAACGTTGCATGTTGCAGCCTTTTGGAACGCAAATGGAAAGATACCCACAGAAGACAATTTCTTATTGTCTGGAGCAGTATAAAGGATTCTTTGATTTAATTTTTTCTTTTGGGGGGGGGGTAGAGAGAGTCCAAGGAGAGAAAACCAAGTAACTTGGGCCTTTCAAATGACTATGCTTTAGCACCTTTGTGTTAAAAAACCCCCCAGAGTTTGAATATGTGGTACACTGAAAACCCATTCATATTTTAATTCCAAATGAGAAAAGTTTGTCTTTGAAAAACAGTTTCCAGATGATAGAGAATTGTGTATCTGCAGCAGAAATAGCATTCCACAGTTTAACCTGCTGATTGAATCCCACCTTTCTGACCCGGGAAAGTGTAATTGCACCAAACAGGTGGTCTCGAAAGGCAGATTTCACTGGACATGAAAATCAGGTTCCCCGTCCATAACCTGATGTGGGAAAGAATTGAGGCAAGATGACTAATGGTTCATAAAAGTAGCAAACTTATTGACTAATAGAATTCTTAGTCATGAAGTCTCCATGTTCCATATATACCAAAATCAAAGCAATTACTGATTTAAATGAAGCTGGAATCCATGGTGCAGAAAATGCTTGTTTTAGCGTAAGATTGGACAGAGGTGAATGACCTGTAAAACCTCTGGTAATAAAAGCTCTTCACAGCTTGCAGTGTTTCACTGGATGGTAATTGCTGCAGTCTGTGATATGGATCTGGCTGTGTTAATGATGCACTGTTCCTTTTCATAGGACTCATTTAAGCTTCACATTTTTCAGAGATTTCAAAGAAACAAGGCACGCTAGAAATTAACACATTAACACTGACATTTTATCACTTTGCATATTCAAAAAATTATTAAAGATTTTCAAAGGCTATTGATTAATCGGAGTCCTTCGGTCCTGGTCGCTTTGGAAGGACAGTTCATTTGTGTATCCATGTGCTCAGAAGAACAGAAGTCGATATGCAGCATTTGTTGATTTACGTTGGCCTCAGTCTAACCAGCACCTTGAGATGCTGTAAGATTTGTATTTTCCTCGGGCCCTTTAGAGCAAAATTCACATTGGAAAATAGATTTCAGGCTAAAAGGAAAAGGGATCCTATTAGTTCAGAGGTTGGGAAGCTTGTTGAGTGGGGGTTGCTGGATGATTTTTGTGATTCTTGTTAAATATTTCAGTTGGGAAGTTCTGGACTGTATGTGTTTCACTCCCGCTCCCAGCAGGAATAACTCCGGTAATGGAAAGAGGTATTTCTTGTCTGTGTCAGACTATTTTTCCCAGACTAAATTCTTGGTTCACGTCAACCTGTGATGGTAGTGCGGGAAAACTCTGTTCTGCCTTTGTGCTGCTTGCAGCTTGGGAGCGGAAAATAAAATATGCTGAGAATAAACTGCCAAAGGTAAAGGGCTCGGGAAGTGGCTGTCTTGAACTGGCATTAAATCTCCAGTGATGGGGGTGGCAGAGAAGGTCTGTTTTGCTGAAATGCTTTTTAGGAGCTCAATAACTAGCCATTGAGGGATGGATAGTTCTCCATTCCCTTCTAGCACACGCAATTTTTTGTGGATGAGATGCGAGGCTGTGCTCCCTAGGGTCTCCAGAATTAATTTCTTTCCCTGACCCAAGAGGCTGATCCAGCCTGACCTCTAGTACTGCAGGGTAAGCGAGGTCAGCAAAAAGGAGCGGAGGGGACTAGGAGTAAATGATAAGGAGCCCTCGCCACTTAGAGTTTGAACAATACGGAAATGGCATTTCCAGGTAACTTAATCACAGGATGGTATCTGACTGAATATCAGCACCAAGATTCAATTACCAGCTGCGCTAACACTGCCCCTGGGGAGCATTGTTTCAGCCTTCCCCATACAGTTTTGTACTCTGAGCACCGAGGTCCAGCTAATAGGCAGGTGCACATCCACACTGCACTGGGAATGCGCAGAGACACTTTCTCTGGACCTCTGCTGCCCGATGAGGGGAGCTTTTGCACCGCCAAACTTCTTCCTGGTCCTTTGGGTACCCAGCATCATCTCCTGCCATGAGGAGCTGGGCTGTGAAGCAGGGCAATTTATGTGACCTCCAGAAACACACAAGTGTAGTTTGCAGTGGGGCTAAACATGTTGTTCCGTCATAAACCTTTATATTTCATGCACCCATAAAAAAACCTATGGAGATGCGTTCCTGTATTGCTGCCCATAAAGTATGGCACATTTACCATTTCTCTTTTACAGGCAGGGAAAATGAGACCCAGATAGGTGGGGGTGACTTGCTAAGAAACCACGCAGGGACAAATTCACCCCTGAGCCAGGGATCTGGTGTGCAGAAGTCATTCACAACTACTCTGATGGCTGCTTATGCAATTAAAGGGATGCAGAGCTCGGGCACTGGTCCTCCGACTGAGGTTGGCTTTAATCAGCAGTGAGCTGCGAGCAGAGCAAAGATGAGACTCGAGCACAGCTTTCCTGTCCACTTTCTGTAGCCAACAGCGCAAAAGTCAGCGATGGGGCTAGCATCACATCCAGCCACCTTCACCTCCCCAGCTTGAATGACCAGGGAACAATTTCTAGCTGAGTCAACAGGGCGCTGCCTTCAGCGCAGCCTGCAGCAGGTCCCCAACTCACACCCTCAGCTGTAGGAAGACAGCTCCACCGCTCTGCCACCAGGATCTGGCTCAAAGTCCAAATAAAATCACTCTTTTTTTGTCTGTAGCCTCCTACATGTTAACCTCTCTGCAGTGACTGCGCTTCAGTAGTGAATGAACTAATTAGTGTATGTGTGCATGTGCATGTGCATGCACAGAAATGTACCCAAATGAGTTGAGATTTTCTCTGTTATTTATTGTAAGGGAAGTCCACATCCAGCCTACCAATGCTTAGCAACTTCAAATTAAATATAAAAATATGTCAGAGCACAAAGCGGGTCTGGATTAGTACTGGGCCATTGTCGTCTTGAGCCTGGCACCAATCCAGCCATGATCATCAGGTTATTACCGTGTGACAACTATTCAGTGGCTTTTTGTTTCCTAACCCATTTCACAGCCTCTACAATACAAAATCACCATCACAACAGATGTGAGCTGATCTTCTCTACAGCACTCTGCCAAGCTGTGCCGAAGTTTGGCTGTCACGCCACTCTCTCACCCCTTACAGGTGGTCTTTTTAGGTCAGGGAAGAGTCATGTTGAGCAGACAGCCAGAGGAAGCTGCCACTTCACTTTGTGTAGCTGGGTGTATTCTGTGCAAAGGGAAATTTGGTCTGCAAAACCTTCCAGCAGCATTGAATCCCCACGGGAATGTATAATAAGAATATTGGTGTGTCCTTGCAGATCTGGGCAAAAACTGCCTACTTCCGTGAGAAGTTTCAGAAAAACAAAAATCCATTTTTTTTAAAAGCTGAACTTCCCCGTGAAAACATTTTCCATTTTTCTATGCAGAAACCCTTTTTTCCCCTTCTTATTCCAGAAATCATTTTCTTTTTTTTTTTCCTTTTCCACTAAATGAAATTTTTTTCTTGAAAACTTTGTTTCTGATAAAAAGCATATTGCTATGGCAAATCTTGGGGGGGGGTCATTTGGTCCCCGGACTTTTTCTCCCCCCCGTCTTACACTTTTTCCTTTGTGGCTTACCCAGGTGTGAGATGCGGGTTTCTTGCTTGCACACCTGTCCTCTGCTGTATAAGGCAGCCAGCAGCCCAAGGCTGCTTCTCTCTTCCCCTCCACTGTATTTATCTCTGGCTACTAGACAGCAAAGATTGATCTGTTGCATGTGTCTCAAAGTGGTATTTGACTGTATGCATGGAAACAGCCAGGCAAGGGCTGTCAGCATTGTCAGCTCGGAATAACAAGTCCCAGCGACGGAGAGAGCAAGCTGATCTCTCCTACCTCCAGAGCGGAGCGTGGGTATCCTCTGCCAGAGATGGGGAGAGGAGCCGTCGCATTACCTACAGCCCCAATAAGGAAAGCAGTTCCTCAAGCAGCCCTCTAATTTAAGCAGCTCCTTTTCCCCTCCGCAGCGCATCGAAAGCGCACCCTTCTCAGCCACCTCTCGCCAGCCCAGCACCAGCCGCACTTCAGCAGATAATGAGTGCGAGTTTAAAAAACTTAAAGCCTCTTCCCGCGAGCTGGTGACTGACACAAATGGAGTTCATATTTAATCATCTGTTAACTCGTTGTCTATTATAGCACTTTAATAGCACCATAGATATTCTTAATGAAGCATGATTTAAGGTATTTACAGCTTCAGGACCGACAGACATCACTCACAGTGTGCAGGTAATGAGGCGTAAAACAGCTCTCGAAACCGTAAAAATGAGAAAGAGAGAGAAAGAGAGAGAGAGAGAGAGAGTGCGAGCAGGCGAGGAGGTAGAAGCTGAATTGTTCCAGGGTTTGTTTTAAAATGTTTAGGCATTTAAAGTCATTTTAGCTTTTCAGAGGTGTCTGGTAGCACAGGGTTCAGCAATTACCACCGCCATGCATCTCCCCTCATGCCAGAGAAGTTCACGGCTCCAAATAATGGCTCTGGTTTGCTGCCATCCCTCCTGGTGCATTGCTCTCATGCGGAGGGAGAGGCCTGTGTGCTCGTGTCAACAAGGGCAGCCTGCCGAGTCCAGCTCTCCAGGGCGGACGGTGAGGCCTCACTGGTCTGGGGTGCCTGCACCTGGCCAGGTGAGTGGGTCTTGGTTAGCCCCAGCTTGGTGTTGGAGGGACATGCCTTGCTTTGGCTTTCTTCATAGGAGATCACTTCTTAAAATTGGCCACCTACAGCCCCAGGACAGGGCAAGAGCTGATCTGGGGCTCTGTGGGGCAGGAACCATCGGAGCCCATCTCCACTGTCTCGCCTTGCGCTAAGGGAGCTGGTGGGAGCCTGAGCCGACAGCTCCAGCCTGGGCTGGCGGTAGTCGGATGGGGTTACCCTTGCAGGCTCCTTGCAGGGGAAGCTGGCCAAGCCCTGGCATCCCTGATGGCATCGTGCCATGGTTCCTTGCCAGGCTTCACTCTCAGAAAGTTGTGTCTCCCGCCTCTCCATCAGAGGGGAGCCAGAGCTGGTGCTCAATGGGAGGATGGTGAATGGTTTCCTCCAGTGAAGAAAACCTCAAGCTGCTTTGTTTCTCAACCTCAGCCCTTCTTCCTGAGACCCTCACACAGGGCTGAGCTCTGGGGTCAATGGCTTTCTCTCGCTTCTGCTTGAAAGTCACTTTTTTGGGGCAGGGCAGCCGCGTGATCATTTTGAGATCTGTCCCAACCCCCAAGGCTTAGGTTGGCCTCGATTTGTAAAAGTGCTGGTTTCCCAGAGTGCCAGGACAAGGAAGCATCAATGGAATCGGTAAGGGAGCGAAATCAGAACCGGAAATGGAAATACTTTTTGTGCACAGTGTTCAATTAGATGCTGGAGCTTATTGCCACAGAGACCAAAAACCTTTAGCAAGGCTCCAAAGGGTTTGGGCATGCCTATGGAGAACAAGGCTATATGCTAGCCAATATTGGAAACAATGCTAATCCTCCATGCTTCAGGGCTTGAAGCCATCTCCAACAACTTGACATAAGGAGCTTTCTGCTTCTGCTTTGGAAGCCTGAACGGGCTTGGGCAGACAAAGGATCCGAGCTGGCCTGGAAGTTTCTGTGCTTGCAGTGTTGTAATACGGGAGAATTCGGGTGCAGTAGTGGAGCACTGACATTTGACGGTGGGGCTCCTAGTGAAGGAGCCATGCTTCACAGGCCATTTGGAGAATGTGAACATGACCTACTTTGACTGTCTCAGAGATGTCCCTTCACTCTCCCTCTGGCACTTCCATAGCTTCCATGATCCCAACATTGGAAACTCCTTTTTCTTGCCAGTTCTCGTGCTGTGACATACCCCAACCCCAATCTGGCCAAGCCTAGAAGATGAGCCTGGATCAAGACTCATGCCCGTCCTCCAGAATGGCTGTCTGCTCCCCCACTTCTCTGTCTCCTGTACTGCCGTGGAGGGACTCCTAGGACCCAACACGCCAAGTCCTGCATTCAGATACACTGGGGCAGGCCAGCATTTGCACCAATCTTGCTACTGTGTTCAAAGCAGGAGTAAAGCCTCAGTTTGAGCTCAAGTCAAGCAAAGTTGTGCACAGTTGGGGATCAGCAGAGGTGCATCCCTGGATGGGAGCAGTTCCCAGGCAGGGACAGGGTAAAGGACAGCTAGGATCCTCTGGAGTGTTGTGGATCTAGACAAGGGCTCCCGAGTTGCCCTCCTTCAATCTCTTTCTGGGACAGCAGCATTTGATGTTCACCGAGCTCAGGTGTAAATGACTGTGGCAGGCAGCAGGGAAGCAGGCATCCAGCATGCAGCCATGCAGAGCTGACCCCTTGGCTTGGGGCTGGGGAAGGATGGTCTTTTGCTTTGCTGATTGTTTTCAAATGTTGCCCAGCAAGATCTGGGGGGTTTTTTGGTTGTTGTTTTGTTTTGTTTTTTAAAGCCCAAGACTGAAAATAATTTGTGACTGAGGTGCCATTTCGCATCAAAATACTTCTCAGCAAATGTCAAATGTCACCAATCGACATGTCCCCCCGTGTGACGGTAATGGGGCTGGAAGGCTGCGCTCTGTCACAGGGAGCGCTCGCCTCCTGCTTCCTTCTCGCGCGTTCATTTTAAAATGCGTCAAGTCTCCCCAGTTAATGCTGTGGCTTCCTTGCCTCCAAACAGGCATGCCTGCCTCACTTCCAGGCACCATCCCACAGCTGAGCAGAAACCCAGGGAAAGCGCGTGGCAGTAACCAAGTGGCATCTTACCTGGGTAACCCAAACCTGGGGGAAGGTTTGGGGATGAGAGATGAATTCACCACCAGTCACAAGCATCAAGCTGAAGACTGAGGGGCCGCAGCCTGTGTGTCGTGCTGGCTGGGGTTCGTCTGTGTGTGAACGTGTTTTTCAACTTGCCTTTTAGCTGCCACTTGATGCATTTAGCTTCCTTCCAGCAGACTTGTCTTAGAGGGCCTGTAAGCACACTGTCCAATTACTCCTCCTGTTTGCTAGAGATGATGAAGTAAGTGTGTAGGGGGAAACGAAAGCGGAATTGGCCTTTCCAGGGTTTGTTTTTTTTTTTTTAATTTTTTTTACATTTATAAATACTCTTTATTTCCAGAAAAATGAAAAGTATAAATTTGGCGTCGTCATTGTCAGTTGCAGCCAATTCAGTGCTGCCGTGAAGGAAGCAGCTTCACTTCCCAACACAAATCTTATTTTCCATCTCTGCTGTTTTGGTTTTAAGCATAATACTGCATAGGCGGACTTTACCATTTATAGCCCGTGCCAGGAAAAGACTAAAGAGGCAGATCCTGATCTCTGCTACACCAGGACAATTTTGCAGAGTTCAGTTCTGTCACTCCAGTTTTATCTGGGGGTAACCATAACCTAAATGCCACCCCAAGCTCTTGTGCCTCCTAGAAAATTAGTGGTTTTTTTCCTCTTTGCCCCAGCCCACCCTCATGCCACAACCTCTCAGTCGATGAAGAAATTCCAGCCAATTTTAGCTGACCACAACTTCAGGTGAACCCAAAAGCTTCCTGAAAAGTGCTTTTTTTTTAATACAAAGGGCTAATGCCTGTTTAATGCATGCACACATGCATCTTAATGAAAGGAGGAGGGTTATATTACTCACACTAGATTATTGCCATTGATGATTGCGAGCTAGGATCTGTTGCTGCCCGTATTCCTGTTGCATTGGTACTAATAGGTCTTGCAAATAGATGCTGAGAGCCAAACAGACCCTGAGAACGTTATGTTACCTTCTACTTAATGACACAACCAGTTTAGTATAGCCCTGGATGTTTTATCACACCAAACTTTAGTCTGTTTTGCTGTGCAAAAAAACCCCAAGCACTCTCCTTTCATAGTAAATAAGCCCTTTTCTAAAGGCATCTACAGGGTTCGGTCTGGGCATGGATTTTCCAACAAATCGAGGGTTTGACTTAAATGATCCTGGATTAATCAATTATTAGAAGAGCGTTAGGCTGTGTAAATATTTGGCTGCCTTAACTCTGACTGGTCCTTGGGGCAGAGTATGTACATTAGGCTGCCTAGCAAACAGCTCTGCCACATGCCACACGGCAGATCGGGCTCAATTTTCAGGCTGTTATAAAGCCACTATAGGTTCCCCGAGGCATTTCAGAGTAAAGAGAGGGGACAGGGGATCGCCGGTCTAGTGGCTAGAACACAGGGCTCAGGGGTGTGGAGACCGGGTCCGATTTCCCTTTTTTGGTGCTTGTCCCCTGGGGCAGGCCATTCCGCGTCTCTGTGCTTCTGCACATCTTTCTGCTCGACAGGGTTAATATCACTGACCTATTTTACAGGGGAGGGAGCATGGATCTTGAGCTGAGGATATAGCAGGAGAGGAGGTGACCAAGCAACCCTACTTTCGTACTCTACCACTCTGCTCTTTATGTGCGCTCAGAGTCGCATTGGCTTGCTTATTTGCAAGCGATTTTCTCGCTTGCTTTTCCCTCCCGTTAGCCACAGGAGAGGGAGTTGGAGTTTATCCTTGGTCACACATCAACCACAGAATTGCTAACTCCATGCCCATTATAGAATCCTTATTACTGGTGAGAAGCCAGAAAAAAAACAGATTGACTCTCAGATCCCAGCTTGCGCTCACAGCACTGGCACCCAGAAGAAGGAGATATTCTCAACTGAACTACCAGATCTGGAAGTCAGTGGATCAATGGCAAGTGTGGAGTGACCTGTTGAAGAGAGGGCCTCATGGTCAGTGAGCTAGGCTAGAAACCCATGTTGAAATCCCTGCTCTGCCAGTGATTTCTCTGTGACCTTGAGCAAGTCTTGTTGGGCAGGATCCTGTCCCACCTATTAGGTGCTTGAGTGTGATCCAAGCTCTGAAAAAGCTGAGAATGTGTCTGCTTTGTCGTGTGCTGTCATCTGAACCTCAGGGCTAAGCATAAGCGACTGGTGGGGGGGGTATGTGCCCCCCCCGACAAGGCTGTCCCTGCTGCCGACACCACTCATGGTTTCTGCGGGAGCGCCCCCAGACTCAAGAGGCACCAGTCATCCATGGGGCTAAGTCAGAAAAGCTGCGGAGAGGAGGACCCGCCAAACTTGTGCACTAATGTTTTCTTAAAGATCCAGGATGGGTGCAATAGGATCCTGCTTAGGAACCTGCAAGGTGAAATAGGATCTGCTCCTTAGTTTCTTAGTGTCTCAGTTTCCCTGTCTGTACAATGGGCATATTAGCACTTCCGTACCTTGCATGTGACTTGTGGAGGCCAGTGCATTACCAAGTGTGAGATATTTAGCTGCTACAATAAAGGGGACCTTATGAGTTCCTCAGAGATCCACCTTTCACAGTATAGTTCACTCTTGGATGTTTGCCAGTCTCTCCGCTTATTTCTGATGGAGGCTGCTTGATGCTACTGTGGTGGATACTCTGGCAGTACCTTAGCATCACAGAAAATTAGGGTTGGAAGGGGACCTCAGGAGGTCATCAAGTCCAACCCCCTGCTCAAAGCAGCACCGTCCCTAACAACCTTAGGTGGTTGTAAATGCAAAATAGTACTTCTTTCATGGGAACCAAATGGAGCGGGGCTCAGGTCTGATGTTTCTGAGAGGGTCTGGAACATGATTTAGAAACTGGGACTTGCCCGGTCAACAAAGTGTATTTCTGCTCTTTGAAAGGATCAAGGTGTGGGTTGGTGTTGCATAAACACCCCTATCCTCTCTGCTTCACTTTGGAGGGTTTCAATGAAGTGAGGAGGGGAATGGATGACTCCTAGGTTCTCACCGTCTGACTTCAAGTTTTGCCATCAAACGAACCCAAAATCTCCAAGTGGAGCTGGGCCAGCAGCACAGAGCACAGCCTAGTTTTGCACTAAGGTTGAATGGTTTACACAAGAGTGTAAAGCCATGTCATCGGACCCATGCTGAGGTACACAAGCCCTAACACAGACTCTCATCCACTGTAGACTTTGGTTTTGCCACTTCTTTCCAGCATACCTTGCATCTCCCTGAATTCACAGACCTCAGAGATGGTGCTAATATATACACATGCTGTATTCTCTTCCCCTCCCAAAGTTTTTAGGTTGCAATTTGGGGTCAGACTATTTACTCAGCCCCCCTTCAGGGAATCGGTCCCCGTACCTTGCGTAGCAAGCATGGCCCCTGACTCATTCCTTTGCATTGTTCAGTTGCCAGCAGAAATGCGCTAGGCTGCTCAGGCAGTGCATGTGTGGCACTTCCATGGTGCACTTGTTACCTAGGAAACCGCTAGCTCTACATGTGTGTTGCTTAACACCCTATTTGCTTTCATTTGGATAAGTCTTTAATTCCTGTGCAGCCCCATCTCCTCTGGATCTATTGAGCTGTGTATCCTCAGTACATTAATCCCTCTCCATCCTGCCTGCCCGCCTGCCTTGCTGTCTCTGGTTCTGAAAAAGTCCTCGCCTGCTCAGAGCAAGTTTCCAAAACTGTGGATAATCTGAACAGCTCGTGCTTTTAGAAATAATCGTAATTATACATACTGCTGCTTCCCCCCCCAGAAACAATTAACAGCTAAACCATGATGCTTAGTCCTTCCATTGTCAAAGTGCACAGCAGAGGTTAACTAGCTCACCCCCACCCTCAGCGCAACTGGGTAGTTCTGCATTATCTGGAGAAGCTGAGACGTTCCAGGCCTGATGGCGTTAGCCTCTGCACCGTTACGGGCAGTGCTGGCGATTTGGCAGTCGATGTCCAACATCCATCTCCTGCACTTGCAGGGGAGCATAGAATAAATGGGAAGGGCGGCTGCATGGTTAAGGCACTTGAACAGGAGACTGGAGTTCAAGTTCTTGGCTCTGCCCCCGATCTCATGGCTAGCCATGGATTATAGGTTACCCGAGCCCCCGAAAGGCCAGGGATGTGCCGTGGGGAGTGCAGTCCAATAAGACGGTGTGTTGTGTAACCCAGCAGTGGGGTTTCCATGCCAGTGCATGCTGGCTTGGATTCCCTGCACCCTGTTGCACCAGCACTGGCTGGGATGGAAAAGACAGCCCCAAAGGCTACAGCCAGTTGGTGCCACGGTAGGGGAGAGAACCCAAGCTGGCAGTCGAGACATGGCTCTTTGAACTTTGTTGCCCAATGGGAAAGAGAGACAAAAAGCATAGGCGTTTGACACAAGTCATGCAGAAACAGCTAGGAGATGGCTTTTCCCTTCTTCTGCCACTTCCCCCATTGCCTGCACCTTCCTCTGGAGAACTGAGAGGAGCGAGGAATTTTCCAATTTCAGCCAGCTTCCCTCCCCTCCAATAATCCCTGGGGCTGATTCATGCCTATAAAGCTGAGCATCTCCAGCATCACTGTGGGCTGATTCCCTGTCTGGAGTCTTGACAGGCATTAATGCTGTTAGCCCATGTCAAGGAAAGGTTTTAAAATAAAAAATCCCCAGAGCAGAGCTCCTCTGTCACTTACAGACAGGTACCAGTGCAGTCAACGGTGCCTGTCCTCAGCATGCAACTCTTCTAGAGTAGAGCAGGGATGGAGGAGTAGTCAGACATGGTGCAATTTCAGAAGCAGGCATGCAATGATCACTCCTGGTGACTGCCGTCACAACTCTTGCGGCCATCCCTGTTTTGGTGGCCAGAGCCAGGGCACTGGAAGTCAAGAGTCTTATCACCAGCCGAGGGAATAGAGTGTGACCTCATTATCAGAGCAGGAGATGGAGAGGCAAACCTCCAAGTTCATTTTCTTGCGCCTGCCACGGCTTTGTTGAGATGCAAGCTGGTTTTCCTGTCTGCTGCTTGGGTGGTGATAATACTTAAGACGTTGGGGCACCAAGAAGATGAATGTGTGTCCACAAAAAGCTTTGCTACCTTTAGGTGGGAGGTGTAGCATTGCTTGTTAGGATGCTGTCCAGGTAATGCTGTGAGATAAACTTTTGCTTGAGCTTCAAACTTCAGGTATAATGAGCCTAGTGCATTGTTTCCCCTGCATCCTGGAAGCCTCCCATCCCTCAGCAGGCATGGAAGTGACACACGCCTTTGGTGCAAGATTGGGCATGGCCCAAAAGAAGCTGTTCTTGCATCGGTTCTTGCCCAGCCAAAAGCTTCATAATTTGCAAGAGTGACGATCCTAAGGCACATCTCAAGGGGTTCGCATGAGCTTCAGGGAAGCATCGCCATTCCTCACTCCTCAACTCTTTTCTATTTACCTTTAGCTGCAAAGCACCTTGAAATGACTTCTGCATAGTGCAGAGTAAAGGCGCCTTGGAGAGCCAAATGCTTCCTCTCCACCCCACAAAGTTACGCTCAATCAGGGGGGCTTCCCAGACACTATAGAGCTGTCCTCAAGCCCTGGCCCCAGTCCCTGATGTAAGGGAGTGCATTGGACTTATGGCCAGAGCGTGCTGTTTGGTAGCCACCTTCTGGTTCTCAGAGAACATGAGACCAGCCCTGGATTTCCTGCACAGCCCAAGAGTATGGGGAGTGGAAAAGGAGCACACTATTCTCCCCTGCAGCCCATTCCAAGCACAGGGGAAAAATGACTAAGGGTTTTCAATGATGAACAAATTACGATGGGTTTTAAGGGGGCATGGTCTTAGCACGCATTAGCTGCTCTAGAGTAGCTACCCACACTTTCTGTAGAGTAAAGCCAACCCACCCTCTCCCTAACAGTCTAGCTATCCTGGTTTAGCTTTCACTCCCCATAGGGTTCTTTAAAAAAAAAAATCCATTTCCAGAGCCAAATGAGTTCTGAATTAAGTTCCAAATTGTGACTGAGCAGAGCTCAGCCATTCAAGTCTGTGTGGCACAGGGGTGGGCAAAATGCAGCCCAGGGGCCGGATGTGGCCCACCAGGCCATTCTATCCGGCCCGTAGGGCCCCTAAAAAATTTAGAAAGTTAATATTTATCTGCCCCTGGCTGCCTGTCATGTGGCCCTCAATGCCTTGCCAAAACTCAGTAAGCGGCCCTCCACCCAAAGTAATTGCCCGCCCCTGGTGTGGCGCTACTTCAGTCTGGGGCTTCACATACTCCCAAATCCATGGCAGGCATCCTACATGCAAGCCCCAAGCCTGGAGGCCTTGGAGTTTAGGTACCCCCCCAGTCTCGTTTACTCTTAGCCAAAAGGCTGAAGAAACAAGGTAGGGGAAAGCCTGAAAGCAATCCTGGTAGAGGGAAACCCAGAAAGCAAAATGGGTAAAAGCATGCATGGAGCAGCTGCCATGTAGTAAGTCTCAACTTGTCGCTGTGTGTTTGAACATGCTTCTGAATCCCCAAAGGGATGGGGGGAGCTCAGGCTACCCGCTGACCTCTGTCCAAGTCGAATGCATCCAGTGTGGGAAGGGTCAGGCCCTTCCCGCTTGTTCCTGCGCAGCTCCATACTGGGAACCATGTGTCTGGGGTGAATCCAGGTATCGCGTAACTTGTCCTGGTACATGAGAAAGCCGGCTGAGGGGACGCAGCATGCCTGGCATTGGTACAAGGTGGCTGACCCCTCTTTCCTTGCACAGAAAGGCCTGGCCAGGCCATCCCAAAGCCATGTGCAACACCGCCTTTATAGGCCACAATCTGTACTGAATTCTAAGCCTGCTGTTAACTTCACTCACACTCTATTCTCGTGTTTGCTGTTATTTTTTAACACTTTTTTTTTTTTTTTTTGCATAAAAGCACTATCCTCTCCCCAGAGCCTGCCTGTAGCGAAGGCATGGTCTGTACAACTGCAATTATTTCAAAGAACAGATGGAGTGAGGAGCAGAAAGTCTGTTAATAGTAATAGAAATGCTACATGTTAACCTGGACAGCACACTATGACAGTCCCATGACTACGCGTTCTGTTCCCACCAGCTGGGCACTGAAGTAGAAACGAGAGATTCACAAATGCAGCATTCAGCCATGTACCCACCTAAAGTTAGAACTCAAATTCCTTCACACTTGCAGTGCAGGATTTTTTCCCCGCCGTGCATGCCACCAACAAATATTTCTGTTTTATGATGGTTTGAACACTGGCTTGTGCTCTGCCTCTTAGCGTCAAGAGGCAGGCTGTGCAGGAAGGCAGCAGTTAGCGGTCAGAGCACAGCACTGGGAACAGCCATGTTTCACCCTCAGATCCCACCCTTCACCTTGGGCCGAGGCACCGTGGGCGCTGCTTGCCTCTTATGACCGGGCTCTTTACTTCTCTGTGGTCTTGTCCACACAGAAACTTGCTCCTATTTAACTAAACAATTTAGTTAAGTTTTAGCACAAATGCTTGCATGAAGACTCCTATTTCAGGTTAAGAGGTCCTCTTACAGTTCCTAATTGTGGATTAAGCTAATGCAAAATATGTCTAGTTCAAACTGAAATAAGGCATCCTTTGGCTATCTTTTTAACGGGATCATTTTAAGCTCACACCTGAAATTAAATCAGTGTGACTTTCCCTATAGAAAAGACCGTAGGCTCACTTTTGCCCTCTTTAAAATGAAGGTGATACTCAACGAAGTTAAAATGGTGCGCTTTGAATAATGGTTTATATCGTGGCCGCTCCTGGGAGCACCAGGCGTGGACCAGGGTTGTGTTGCACAAGGTGCCGTATAAACTGTACCACTAAAGAGCTTGCAAAGATACTTCCAGCCTGAGGTTGCTACCTGGGACGAGGGGGGTTTTAGCCACGCAGCTCCTGGGTGATTTGAACAGGAACTCCCTGGCTGACAAAATCTCGAGCCCAAAGTACACTGTGCTGGGCGCTGGACTGCTGATGAGCTGATACACGCGTCTTGAAGTCCCATTAGGGTATAGGCCCCTTAGTCTCGGTACTTACAGGGACATCTGTTGCCTTATTACATCCTGCCACGTCCACCGAGATGAGCAGTTTCTCTTAGCTCAGTGTTTGTAGGTCACTGAACCCAGCCCAGTTTGGGAGAACCAGAATGGGGGGTGAAACCTGTGTGGTTTCTGGCTGGTATCCATCCTGCAAGAATCCTTTTCAGAAGTGTCCCCTGTTAACCATGGGGTGTGCCGGGCATAGAGAGGGGGTGCCCCGCTGTGGAACCTCCCGGGCGGCCAGTTGGGGAGCGCCTGCCCTGGCCAGGCCTTGGTTCTTTTCTGAACAAAGAGAAGGCTTTCTCTTCCAGGGCTGCCAGCCCAGCCCCTTTCACAAGCCTGGGTCTCTCTAGCTTGTGCACAAATTCACAGAAGTTCAGGGCTGGAAAGGACCGCTTGAGATCATCGGGTCCAGCCTCCCTGCTGTGGGCAGGATGATGGGGAATATGCTTAAAAAAAATAGAGATTGCTCATGAGATATAACAGCCCTTTACTTTAAGGCAGCATCTTTCATCTCAAAACAGCTAAGAGGAGGCCTGGCCCCTTTTATGAATATCGGTGTCATTTATAGTAACACCAGTTAGGACAATGAGATGGGGTTTTAATGGGCACTTTCTGAAGGCTTTGCACTGACTTTTTTTTTTTTTTTTAACCCTTTTCACAGTATTACAAAACAGCCAGCTGCCATTGCACTGACCTGGTTTTGCCTTCCCAAGACATGTCAGCCCTGACTCACTAGTTTACAGGCTTGTTCCAACATAAAAGTCAGTGTTTTTGCTTAGTTGGTGCGAAACCTGGGTGTTCAGACCGTTCGTACCATTGGACCAGGAGGGCTAGCTGGGAAGGGCTAGGAGATCCTGTTTCCATGCCTGTAGCGAGACTATGTCCCGGTCCCCGTGCAACGCAGGCCTCTGCGCGGCAAGCCCCTTGTGTCACAACACATCTCTGTGTTATTCTGTTGTCGAATGTGGTTAACGCACAATTGAGGAAACTTCTCTCAAGTGTCTTGTCTTTTGGACACATTACAAAAGCCCATTTTTCCTCTGCAAGCCCTTGGAGGGATCTTAGGTCACGAGGGATAAAAAGTCAGGAAAGGGGAATTTGGGGAAGGCAAGAAGCACTCCGCTAGAGGATACGTTGCATTCTCTCACGTGCATTTTATCGAGGGATCGCACGCGTATGTAACCACGGGGTGTAGTGTGTGTACACCCATGTGCATGATGAGGGTCCTGGGCTGACAACCTTTGTGGCTGAAGGTCTCCAGCACAGGCACCAGAAGACAATGTGCTCAGATGGAACAAACTCCGTCCGGGCGTCGGTAGCCGGGCCAGGAAAAGAAACCCCAGGATCCTACGTCCTAGTCCGTTCTGCCCTGACAACTGCTGCACGCTCCCTTCCCAACTCCCGTTTGCCTGCTGTAGATTCGCAGAGCCCCTGTGCATAGCTGCCCTTGGGAAGGTTTCCATTCATTTACTGTTGTTTTATTTCCAGAATAAGAGCTACGTGCTGATTATGGCTGATCCAGACGCCCCGAGCAGATCGGATCCGAAGTTCCGCTTCTGGAGGCACTGGCTTGTCATTGACATACAAGTGAGTACCACACACATTTTTTCTGTTAACTGCCCTGCCCACGATCACATTGGTGGGCATCTTGCATGAGTGTTGCTTGATATATTCCTCCAGCCTGTGCGCACAGAAGCGTTGATCATTGTGTTGATGCAGCAGAGCAGCTTCATGGTTTCATTTGGGATGAGGGCAAACCCGAAGAGAGCATTTCCAGGACTGTTTCTACTTAGACTTGCTGATGAATGCACCACATTTTTTCCTCCTCTGGTTCATTCATGGACGCAGGCTCAGTTTGGGCTTGAAATAGCCCGTGCATGGGGCAACGACACACGGTGTCACAGGTCACCGTAATAATTTTCATGGACGCAAGAGGAAGCCCCAAGAAAAAAGAAAGCTGAGAGTAAGCTTCACATAACTATGTATTAACAAAAAATGGAGTTTCATATGGGGGAATGAAGACTTGGTCATTCAGTTCTTGGTCTTGTTGCTGGCCCTTGTTGAGCTCCCACTTCTCTTTTGTACATATTTTTTGGTGCGCTAAATGGAGAATTAACCTTAGCATTCAGAGGTAAGTGAAATCACAAGCATTATATACTCTGTCAGTCATCTCCTGGCACTTTATGTCCAGCATCTCAGTAAGGTAAACCTCTTCTGTACACGCAAGCAATGGTACGCACCTGGTTTAACACAATGAGACCAAATGGGGAGGGTTGTACTGACAACGTGACGTGGAGCCAGCCTTAGCCCTGGTGGAAATAACTAGTTCTGCTGACCTGGAAGCTAGTCTGTCTGCTTCTGGAAGTACAGAGGCTGGCACTTGAGCTGGCAACAAATCCATCTCCTGCTTGCTTGCTGGGTGAGATGCTGGGACAGGAATCATTTTGGGTGGCTGACTTGGAGGCTGGTACAACTGTATAGCACCAAGAATGCACTGTAAAGCCAAGCTACTGAGGAAGGAAGGCCAGATGAGTGCTGGGGTCTGGGTTGCTGCCTTGGGCTGTTGCTGTGGGAGTCTAGCTGGCATACCCTTTTGTGCTGCCGAAGATGAGTGTGCATTGCACACGTACTCTTGGGAGTCAGACCAGGGCCTCTGCTTCCGCAGGGTAACTCACTCCCATACTGAAGGGTCTTCAAGCCTGCATGCACGTGTGTACATCATTCAGCATGCAGCAAATGAGCATAAGGACATGCTCAGTGGGATGCGTCGGGTAACTCCCTTTAGAAACCACATGGCTCAGCTCGTTACATCAGCTACCTAAGCACCACACTTAGAATATCGGTGCCTACCTGGAAGCACGGGTTTCAATCCTAGCAAGGTTTGCTCAGGGGTTTCTCTTTCCTGGCATGATGCAGGACAGTGAGGACTATGTGGCCTGGGGATTTTGCACGCTTTCCTGGACAGACCCTTCAGAGTGGCTCCTGTGTACTTTGTGGGGAGAGCAGAGGCTTTGTGCAATAAGAGCTGCCTGAATAACATTCCCATGCCATTTGTTCCAGGATTCCCTCCCCCAACACACCGATTGTCAAGCTGGTTATTTATGAATGATTCCCCAACCCCCACCAATGCTACAGAGAGTCGAACAATATTCTACAAGTTGTGCTTTGTGATATTTCTCTATCACTCACCATGCTGTCTATTCACAAATCATTTTCCACCATTCTTTGGCTGGCTTTTCATAAGAGCAGGGTTTTGAACGAGTATTCCTGGCCAACATTTTAATTCTCTCCTCCTCTCGTATTGTGTGTAAATGTCTGTGTGCTTCTCTCCAGAGATGGTTGCATTTCTGTGATCCTTTATGTCAAACCACACGAGACGGAAGGCTGCTATTGAAATGTAAAATGGTCTGATTATTTAGACAAGTATGCAGTTGTTTGCCTGAGACTCTAGAGCAAAGCTGGGCCAAAAAGGTCAATTATTTTTTGCAAGGAAATTCGGGGGGGAAAATTCAAAAGACATTTTCTTTGATTAAAAAAATAAAGCTAACCTGAAAACTTAATAATTTTGCCAAAGCTGAAACATTCTGCAAAATACTTCATTCGGGCTGAAGTCTTCTGTTTGTCAAAACCATATTTCCTGTGAAAGTGGGTTGCCAACCTCTACTAGAGAGATGAGACTCGCTCTGGCTGCAGCCATTCCAGGACGGATTATGTTCGAGTCTTTTATGTTTCGGCGGATCACAGGACACGGCTGTAGTTCTGCGAGCCTTTTTGTGTACCGTGGGCAGGTGTTGGAGTGGATCTTTCTTTTACTCGTGTTGTCCTCCTTCCGTACGGCGTGAACATGACAGAAAACCCAGGGCACACCAGGTTGCAGATCTGCGTGGCGATTGCTGTTCTAGTGTGCTAGGACCCCTCCGGGGACAGGCTGTATGGATATGTCATTCAGGAATCAAATTCCCCACAAGGAAATGATAAATCAGAAGCAGGCAATGGAAATGAGGAAAACAAAAGAGGGGCCAAAACATGCTTTTGACTGAACCTGTTGGTAGATGCACCAGAGAATTGGGAGCCGAGGCCTGGATTCCTTCCCAACTCGGCCACCCTTTCCCTTTGCCACCGTGGTCAGGTCCTTAAACCTCCCTGCAGCAGCACATGGCGGTAGTGACGCCAGCCTATCTCACCTGGGTGTTACGCCTGGGCTTCTAGTCAGAGAAGGCATGAGTGAAGGGCAGTGTTGTTATTTTTGTGCAAAACCTTTTGCACTGGTCCCAAACCTTTACTTCTTGCATTATCAGTCCGTTTAGAGAAACAGTATTGAGAAAAGCAGTTTCTTCCTCTCTCTGTTGCCTGCCTTTATTTTATTTTTTAAAAGATGAGGTGTTTCGGCTCCAGTTCAATCTAACTAATAATCTGAGTACTAAAGTCTAATTAAGATATCAATTAATTTGCAGCATGCATTTAACAAGAAATATCTAGTCATTCTCGTCTATTATTCTCTGAAATTACTGCTAAGGGCTTCTTGTACAGATACCTTAATTAGACTTTTTATTGTTAATGGGAATATTGAGCAAATTAAAATTGGATATTAATACTTTCCATGAATTTCATAATTGGCTAAAAAAATAATGCATTCAGAATAATTGCAGAGACTTGTATACATTTTTTTTTTCAAAAAAGAAAAAAAAAATCCTTCACAGGAGCCCTTCTGCATTTCTAACAACAGGGTCCTGAAAGTCTCTCATTAATTTTAATATTTACTAAACGCCAAAAAAACGGAGCTCATGTTTTCCCTTCTGTGCATAGATCCTTCCAATGCATTGGCTACTGCTAATTATTGTGGTTATTTTTTTTTTCAAATAAAGGATCTAAGGAAAGCAGGGAAATTCAAGATTCAGGCTCAGTTCTGTTCTGCAAAGCAAGTCTGTTCCCATGTCAGGAGGAGTTTTTCTCCTGGCAGCTGGGCAATTCTGCTTCCATTCCTAACCAAAAAGTATGGCGGGTGGAAACCTGCTCGCCGGCCTCTTTCCAAAACTGTTAAAAGGCGGAGTGGCAGTTCATGCCGACAAGGGGCCAAACTTCACTGGGCGGAGGGGGTGGTCTTAAATATAGCTGCATCACATTTCTGGTTTCTAATCGGCATTGATAAAGCCCAGGAGAACAATCAGTGAGAACAATTCTGGGCCCTAGGGTCAAATTTGCAAAGATATGTAGGTGCCTAGAGATCCATTAAGGCGCTTAGGGGTTTTTAGATCATCTGCCTAACTCCCATTCATTTCGGTCAGATTTAGGTATCTCCAGGTTTTTGCAAATCTAGTGACAGCCCACATCCTCAGAGGTACTTAAGTACCTCCAAATATCTATCTTTATAGGTCTCCCCCACTACAATCTATACCAATCATTTCTGTAGGAAATAGTAGGCTCTTCTCCAAGGAGCCTCTGTTGGTCTGCGCATACATTGGCAGCGAAATCACTTGTGGGTTTTTAACTTGAACCTCAAGTTCATTTGGCGCACATCTGCATGTGGTTACTCTTATTTCAGGTTAAAAGTGGCTCGTGACAGTTCAGCTCAAGGCAGTGGTTTGTGTGTGGGCAAGGCCCTGTGGTTCAGGACCGGTGGTGTGGCCTACTGGTGAAAGCCTGCAAAAGTGTGTCAGAAGACCAGAGCTCTGATCTCAGCTGTGGCACAGACGTCCGTCCTCTCTTCAGGGCTGAGGGCAAGTCATTTAATCTCAGCTGAAACATGGAGGCGATTGTGGTCCCCAGGGGAAGCTCAGTTCACTAACAGGTGTGCAGCGCTCTGAGCGATGGTTGCAGAAGTGCATGAGCTGCAGTACCTTGGCCCTCCACCACGCTTTGGCTTTTGCACTGAATTCCCTTTTCGAGGTGGGTTTCGGTCGGAAGTGTTTTGTCGCTCGGCGTGGCAGAGTCTGCAGAGCCCCTTCTGCCACGCAGCTTGCCGCTCCCTTATCAGCAGCGGCGACACTGTTTCTCTGATTGTCAAACACGAAAGATGCTTTCACTCCCATTCAAAATAATTTAAATAAAAATGTTGCTACAAAGTGGAATAATATCTTTTGATGAATGTTTTTAAAGCCCTTTAGGTTTTCATGGTAATTTGCAGTGTAAAATTATTTGGAGATAAGAGCCAAATTAGCTCTTATAGGCGGAGGTCGATATGTCCCGTTATCCATGCAAGCAGTGTTTAAATATAATCAGCCTTTACTCTAATGCAGCATAATTGTTCATTTGAAATCGCTTTTTTTTCTTTTTTTTTTTTTACTCTATTCAATGAGTCATTAAAATATTCAAAGGATAATGCAGTGAATTGGAAATGAATTTATCACATTATCCTGTATGTGCTGTAGAGCATCAGGTAACTAGGCAGAGTCTGAACCAGTTTACAGAGAAATCCAGTAAACAAGGCTTTTCATTTTGTATTCAGCAGGGAGAGAAAAAGAAGGCAGAAAATACTGTCCTTCAAATAGCATGCTTTACTTGATTCTTCCCCCACCTCGGGGAGGGGGAGAGTGAGAGCAGCGAATTTGTACTCCACTAAAGCCTTGCTGTTTTAACTTTATTTTTATCAAAATATGTTTGTAACAGAAAGTCGTTATGGAAACCATCTCTGCCAGCCAGGAGAATTCCTGCCGGAGACGGAGCGCGAGCGCAGGGAGAGGCCCACCCTGGTTCTGCTCTGTTGCTTGGCAGAGTTGGCCGTCATTCGGCACGAACGGGGAGGGTCGCAAGATTTCCAGGGAAACTGAGGCAAGGCAAGGCTCCTCGCAGGTGGGATGGAGCGAGTCGGCGGTGATGTGCAAAATAGGCCCCCCCCTCCCACCCAGATGCTCAACGTCCAGCTGCTGGGCTACCCTGAACTTTGTTTAGAGGCCAGGAGCGCCGACTTGCAATTCCCTCTGCTCTAATCACTCCCCGCACCTGCTTTCCTCACCGCTAGAGAACCCGCTCGCAGTCTTGCTGCCCGTCTTGCTGGGGTCGTCCGACCCCCGCGGTCTTCCCTGCCCGAGTGCAGGGGGGCCGGAGCCAAGGTCCCCTCCATTCCCTAACAACTAGGAAACTGTCTGGCCACCTCACAGTCATGACTCCAACTGCTGGTTTGGGATGTCTTTGGGAATCCAGCCCCACGCTCTCGCTCTTCTGGAAAGCCATCTGGGGATGGAGAGGAGGGAGCAGGTAGCAGGCCTGACCGTCCCCTGGTTGGGACTCAGCACCTCGTCCCTCTGCTCTCCAGGTGTTCTCATTAGGGACACCGATGCCTGAAGGTGAAGCAGCAGGGACTGTTAAGGAAACAATCTGTTCAGCGAGGAACGTGGTATTCAGACAGCTGTTCCTTCCATGCAGTATGGTAGCAGTGTGAAAAGAGTGCCCCAGTAGGGTGTTAGGCTAGCAAGCTGCTTGCATGCTACGGAAAGAGGAGCTGCTTTGTCAGCAGTGAACTCCTAATCCCAGGCATGTGGATCAGAGAGCAGGGGCACCTCCAAGGATGCCGAAGAGGCATCGCCTCGCTCTGAAGACAACAACCCCAGGAGCGAGGGCACCAGCGCCCGGCACCGGGGCTGTTTCACGCCCAGAGATTTTGCTAGCAATTTACTTCCATGCCATTTGAATTTGTCAGTGTATTTCCTCTTATTGGTTGATAAACAGGTTCTGGGTTGCAAGTGTCACCATAGAAACAGGTGCTATCTTAAGCAAACAAGAGCTTTATTAACCTTAAAAGTTAAGGAATTTTCGCGAGATTCGAGGCAGGGGCTGAGAGGGAAGCTAGGGGCTTGCTGGGGAGGGGAAAGGCTGCTGCCTGCTTGCTTCTGTGTTTTTTCCAATGCATATGCCAGGTTGTCTCCTGGAGCACAATTGGAGTGTCTGGATCAGTCTCCCATGCTGTGTGTTTCCACACACCTGGTGAGTGGACATTTCCACTCGCACTTTTTACATTTTCTCTGTGTTCCCCAGCTGGTTGCAAGAAGCCCTGACACTCCCCAAGCTGGGCTCTGCCCTGTCCTACCATTTCAGAATAGCCCTTTGACCCTTTCAGCTCGCACGCTCACCGTCCCACGGCTCAAATGGGGGTTGTGATCTGGGTGCAGGAATCGGTGCAGGGAATACACCGACGTGTGTGATGGCAGGAGGTCAGGATGGTCACTTCCGGCCTTAAAAGGGTACTGGTCTCCCTTCTGCCTGGCAATCCATGCTAAGACAGGAGTCTCCCAGCTACGCTGGTTTTCTGTCCCTTCCCTTGCTGAGCTGACAGGAGAACAGACAAAAATACCAGTCCCTAATGGGGGCAAATCCATTTACAGCAGATAAACGGGGGCTGTCGCATACCTGTGTTTAATGCAGAACCTAGCACGGGGGGACCCCAAGTTTAACTTAAAGCTTTCAGCACCACCAGCATATGTACGAATGCTCGTTAAAAATATAAACAGCCGGTGTTAATTACTCACCATCACGATTTCTGTTCCAGTAGTACATGAGCCCCTGGGCTCCACTGCGCTAAACATAGTATGGGCACGTTAAGAGACATTACCTGAACTGAAGCACTTGCAGCCCAGCTGCATGTTGCCTTACAAGGGTGCCTTACAGTGCTAGCACAGGGAGGCGGTAGAAATAGTCTAAAGGTCACTCCCTGGGGCGAGAGTCCCCTCTTTGCTTTGGCTGGTCCTGGTGTCAT
The DNA here is from genome assembly GCF_001723895.1 of Crocodylus porosus. NCBI lineage: Eukaryota > Metazoa > Chordata > Crocodylia > Crocodylidae > Crocodylus > Crocodylus porosus. The sequence continues at coordinate 1,936,819 of NW_017728897.1, forward strand.
TTAGCCCAGCTCCTGTTCGCATCCTCTGGAGCTGCGCTGGCTCACGCCAGCCAGGGATCCAGCCCCACATCTCTAGGCCGTCTATGGCATTTCCAAGGAGCTGTCGCTTCAGCGTCTGAGGGCTGATGTTGACTTGCATGTTAGCATTGCAAGAGTGACGCAGCGCAGCCGTGTGCCTGGCCTTTCTGTTGCTCTGAGCGCAGCAAGGCCTACAAAGAAATGCTTTGTGTGTTGCAGGAAAGGACGAAAGAATGTGCACCAGACTGGCAGCGGGTAACAAGACGGGGTCTTTGAACTCTGGGTCACCTGTTTGAATCCAGGTCAGATCTCGATCAATAGCAAAATCAGTGTGCATTGAAATGCCTTTCAGTCGTCGCTGTGTGAAACCAGCCTGGGTCTCAGCTCAGTGCTGGAAGGCTAACCACAAACCCATCATCTCTGCTGGCAGAGAGGCTGAGTAGGGAATGGACCTGGGAGACTAAACTCTCCTCCCAGCCCTACAGGGAATCCTTCCAAGGCCGGTGGCCAGGCCACGTAGGTTCGGCAGTGCAAAGATATGCTGCCACCCGCACCAGAGGAGCCTGCAGTCTCCAGGGCCTCTTTCCTGAGAGTTAAATCCATGTACACACACGCCCACCTACACACACACTCGTACACGTGCTGAACACAAGCTCTTATGTCAAAGTCCTGATGTGTCGTTTATCCTCTGAAGTCAAAACTGGGCACGCTCCCCACACTCACGTTGCCTTTCTCTCTTTCACTGATGGTACTCTCTGGATCCACAGCAATGCCTGCTCGAGCCATCCACGCCCAGCTCCGCGGCGCACCGGACCACCCCGGAGCCTCCGAGCTAGTTCTGCCGAGGTGGTTTCTGCCTCTGCGAGTCCTGTTTGATCACAACTCCCTGCTGTGCCAGTGGGATAGGCTGCCTCTTTGTAGTAACAGTACAGATGTAATAGTTAGTGACTCGGTATTGTTCTTTCTTGCTGGGGCCCTTTGTAGTCTACATTTTGGTTATTAAACCAAGTGTTTGAAAGGGAAAGAACAGACGGAGATGCTGCTTTAATTTATGACTTTGTTTCTTGGGTACTGCATATAATATTCAGTCCCCTTGTGCAGTTCCTGTCACTATTTGGCGTATAATAATTCCATGAAATCTTTATTTTTAAGGCTTACAAAATAAAGGTCCTGGGAAATTGAGGTTGCTCTTGGGATCTACCAGTGTTGGTGTTGCCTTGCTGGTGTGACTGGGTCACTTGCAGATCTGTAGCAAGGAGCAGCTCCCTCCCTCAGAAAAAACTTCTCTTAAATTAGGCTGCACCTCCAGATGGCTCAATAGTACATGCAAAGTGGCACTTAGGCATGCAAAATGGGTAACGGTGCATGCACCATTTGCCTGGGCAAATGCAAGCCTCACAGGGGCGTTTCAGCCAGGCACTTCCTCAAGGGAAGGTTTCCAGGTTTCATTTAGGAATGTAAATGTCACAGAGCAGCAGGCAAATCCGAATCTGATCGCTTTGTGACAAGCCCCCAAATGTTCCACCCCAGGCGCTCTGTTTTGTTCACGGGCTCCAGAGCCACTGGATCAGACAGCGGGGCTGGTTGATTCAACCGTCCCTGAGCTCAGGAGCACTCTGGTCTCGGTGCCTCTCTCGAAAAGGGAGAATCCGGCAGCTGCTTGGCCCCAGGGAGAGGATCTTGGGGTGTTTTTGTGCCACTTCCACAGCGCGCTCCCACCCCAGCCCTCTCTTGCTCAGCACACCCTGCCCCAGAGATCTCTCAGCCTTGGCTTCCAGCCTTCAGATCAGCAGTGGATGATGTCCTCAGGACATCTTAACCCTATTTCCATGGGCTGGAGGGGGAGCAGGCAGGTAGCGAATGGATCTCATGAATAACATCCCCTGCCCCTCACCCTGCATGTCTTGTGCCACCACAGCTCAGCCTGACCCTCCCTTGGATCTTGTCCTGCTGGTTGCCCTGCACCTTTTGCATGCCTGCCCTTACTCCTGGCACAGCCTTCGTCTTGGTGCACGCCTAGGAACTAAGCATTTCCCCATTGCGCTGTCCTCTCACCTCACTGCCTTCTGGGCCCCAGGATTGTGATATCTTCCTGCTCATCCTGGTATCAGCCAGACCAGCCTGCAAGGTCCTAGAAGCAGGGAAATTGTCATCTTTGGTCTGCACTGTGCCACACTCATAATGGAAAACATGTTTTCTGCTCTTAAATGGCATCCTTCGAAAGGAAAATGTTCCCCATGAGTCAGATGGAGAGGGCAGGAACCTAATCTCAGGTAAGGGTTAGCTCTGCCCCAGGCTCCAAGATCAGTGCTGTGCAATGCCAGCCACCTCTGAACTTGGTGCCTGTGGAAGGCAGAGACTGGCCCGGAGGGCACATATTTCTATGACAGGGTTCTGTGTTTAACAGGTTTCCTATGAACAGTATTAGAAGTTGAGTGTCAACTGTTATTATTCACGCTCGGCAAACAGATGGGGTTTAATTGCTGTTACTGTCAGCCTCGCTGCAAATACCATGTAAAAAGGGCTTTTGGGCTAATTGTTTTAAAATAAAAGTTCAGAAACTATGTATAGAAATTATAGATCCAATGTATTTTCAAGATCAAACTGTTTATATTACCTTTAAATATAGTCTTTAGTCAACAGCATTATGATCAGTGAGTGAGGGAAGGATACAATGCCACCCTAGGGCCTAAGATGCTGGAACAATATGACAGCAGTAACTTATTACTGATGCAAAAACAACACCAAAACGCGATTGGCCAAAAACTGTAGAAGAATGGGGTTGCTAATCTTTGTAATTTCATGGGCACCATTAGGGCAAAGTGCTGCCTTCATCTCGCTCCTAAGAAAAAACAATGCGCATTGCATAGGTTTCTGGAGGGAATGAGAGAGCTGAGAGAGACGTGTGGTCCACAGACGTTGGGAGGGCTGGAGTTTCTCTTTAGTTCCCGAGGGAAGAGGGACAATGAAGTAGGTAGGAGAAAAAAGAAACCGTGTGTGTGCGTGCGCCTGCACGCATACATGTGTGCATGTTTGCATGCATACTGAGTGCATACAACAGAGCCTGGCTGTTGTTCTAATATGGTTTAATCTGTTCTTGGCCAAGCCTTTCATCATCCACATGGGCCTGGGCCCAACCGCATTGGTAAAAGGGCCTCATTTCTCCATCCCTGTGCCTAGTGCATGATTTAGGTGGGACAAGGAAGGGTGTCAGCAAGGTTGGCTTTAAATCCACTTTGCGCTCCCTGGTGTCTCAGGCTGAACTTCACCCAAGAGCTGTGAGGACTGACACTTGCCCCTACCATGTCTGGTATTGTTACAAACGCTCAGCAGTGCCACACCTGGCGCCTGTCCTGGGGGCTCTGCAAAATGCTGCCTCCCAGCCCGATGGAGATTCAGATCATGCACTCACTTGCAAAACTCCCAGACTGTGAAACCATTTCAACAACAGCGTATTTACTGCAAAGGCCAGGCACTCTGTGCCTTGGAGTGAAAGGGCAGCGCTTCTTATGGAGTGCCTGCTAGACCTTATTCTTCCCTGGCTTGTAATTAATATTCCCAGGTAATTAGATTCCTGAGCATTCGAAAACACAGCTACTCAACAACTCCTCCAGGAAACAGAGTGCCACTTCAGAGGGTAAGGGTAGATCTAGTATACGGCGTGGGGCCTTGGGTGAATCCCACCTGCCAGTTCTCAGGTACTGCAGAGAAGCAAGGGGCGCAGGGAACAAGGGGGCCAAAATGGGGCTGCTGGGGCTCTGCAAACACATGGGTGAGATGGAAGTGACTATCCTCATCGTCATCTAATCAGCATAGCTGAGCCAGTGGGAGTGGGGAAGCAAAGCTGCCTGTCCAGAAAAGCTGCAGTAAGTTACTGCCTACCATGGGTCGGGGGGAGGTAGGGAAGCGAGCAGGACTTGCAACCCTGGCCTTCCAGGCTGCCCATGTGCACTCCCCTTCTTCAGAGGTGGCATGCAGGGCCCAAGACTTGCAGGCCACAGAGGCTTGGAGGAGCGTCCAGACTAGCCCTGCTGAGTTTCACCCTTTGCCACTTGAAAGAGTGGGATGAGAAGAGGTTTCCTGGGTTGGGCAGTCTGTTTTTTTGGCCATCCTACTCATAGCTGACCAGGCTCCTGGTCTGGCTGGCATTTCATGCTTGACCAGTGGTGGCTTGGTTGGGTTTTTTTGAGATCCTTTGAAAAGGAGAGGCAGGTGCATTGAGGCATCTTTTGCCAGCACCTAGAAGATCTCCTGCTCCGTCCCCAGTAGCACTTGGCTGTTCTTTCATTGCTCCCTGTGGACCATCAGTGACTCCTGCTGCACTTGCACCCCAAGGAAGGAAGTGAACTAGGAGGCTGCAGTGAATAGGCATGTGAGTTAGCCTCAGCTTGCTGCCACAGGAGAGATCGCTCTTCTCTGGATCTCAGACTCCGCAGCAGCTGCACAGCAGCAGAAATATACCTTTGCCGCTTGAGCAAAGTCAGAGGTTGCCTTTTTTACTTCCCAATAGTCACGGAGATGAGAAGAGGAGGAAGACATGGCAGCGTCCAGAGATCGCAGCTCAGTAGCCATCAACCACCGTAGAAAAGTCAGCACGTTCACACCATTCTTGCTCTGTGGTATCTAGGATACCTCCGCCTGTCTCTGTCTGTCCATCCTGCTCTCATCGCTACAGCAGACTTGTCCTTGTTTGTGTCTTGTGCAGCATTGAGTGTGTCACCGGCACTCAGAGAGATGTCTGTGGTTACCCACCACAGCCCTGTGGCAAAAGCTGGCTGTTTGCTGGCTTCTGGTTATATAGATGGTTAGCAAGTTGTACGTCCCTGCCCCATGGGCTCCTCTGCCTTTGTGGGCGTGTTTAGGCTGGTGTCTTGTGGGATCTGCCTGGAGGGACAGGAGCCCCACCAATGACATGTGCTGAATAAATGCAGTGTGCCCCTTCTGGGCTGCACCAGCTCCCTCCATGCTACCGCCCATGGTTCGTTAGTGAAGGGGGGATGTTGCTGCCCTGTCCCCCATCACACCCACTTCCCGGCACCGCCGGCACCCTCTGAGCACTTGGACCAGCAAAATGCAGCCCTTCCTTTTCCTGTGCATGCGTGAGTGATGCTTGTAGAAGCACTTGGGGCTGCATTCAGGGTGACAGACACTGCCACAGACGTGCATGATATGATTATTATCATTATATTGCCAAGGATCCATGACAAGAGATGATTATGACTGCTACTAAGCGGTTCTCGTAACTATGGATTGCAGTCGGCTCAGTGCTTGCTGCCTCTTCCTCTTGGTGGTCGTCTGTCAGGAGGCTGGCCGGAGCAGCCCACGGGGCAGCCCCTGTTCCGAACCTGCCAGTCAGCTGCCCTGACCATGCCCGGCTTGTCCTTCCTGTGCATGTGGGTTTCCTCATGCCCAAATTTGTAGGCATGATTTTCATGCCAAGGAGTCCTTGCTTTCTCTCCCAGAAAGGCATGAGCAGCTGCCGAGTGGGCTTCCCGCAGCACCAGCTGAGATGAAACTGCCTCAGCCCGAACATGGTGGTGTTGCTTTGGGGAGAATTCGGTCTTCACAGCCCTTTCTCCTCAGGCTGCCAACAGGTGCCACCTGGGCCAAGGGCTTCCCTGGCGCAGATGCACAACGTGCAGAGCCCTGCTGGGATCATTTCTAGAGCTGGGGGAATGCTGCACAGAGCGCCATGTGATGCTTATAACAGCAGCCATCGCATTTGCTATGGCAGCATCTTAAAGCTCGCCTGAGATCGGGGCCTGTTGCAACGAGGCCCTGCATAAACACAGATCCCGCCTTAAAGAACTGAGCAGTCCAAATGGGCGACCAGGCAGAGAGGGGTTGGATTGTTTGCGGGCTTTTCCTTAAGAATTGGCCTGCATCTGTGCTGGTGCCTGTTTTTTGTCCATAGCTATCGTAGCAGCTGGGAGAACTGGTACCATTATCATGAAAAGCAAATTCTACATCTGAATATTTCCCCCACGGGAGCGTTCCAGTTGTGTAACAGTGGACGTTTGCGACGGGTGCGCTCGCCACGCTGCAGGTCAGTAGCAGCACTGCTGTTTGTTAATTGCCTGAGCCGCTCGATCCGGGGAAGGAAACGATGCCACCCGATTCACGAGACAGACCGAGGCATCTGGAATGCTGAATATTCAGAAGGAGCCTTTCATGAATGATCTGAAGGCCCAAGGCACTCCCGCTGGACATATTTGCAAATTACTTTGAATAATTAATAAATCTGAGAACCTGCAAATTGTTCACGGGCGCAAAAAAGGAGAAACGCACCCAGGTGAAATCTGCTCTTGTACAGAGGGCCTAAGTGCCACGTGAGCCCCATGGGGCAGGTTATTAAACGCCTAAAGAGGCAGCTTGAGGCTCTGTGGGACTTTCAGGTGTCTCACAGTTAGAAGGCAGGGCAGATTTGCACCTTAGACATCTCGGTACCTTTGAATATCCGTTAGCTGCCTCCCTCTAGGCACTTATATAGCTTTAAACATTTGGCCCCACATAATACTAATCTAAGGATGTAAATGGTTCCCAGGCCCTCTACAGGGAAGTGAATCCCCCTAACCGTCAGTATTTTGCATAGCCTGCCACACAACGGTCAGGCAAATGCCTGAGGGTCTCGTGGGCTGCAATGGAGTTCAGACACGGGTGTCCTGAAAGGACCCTGGTGGCTGCAGCCATTCACTTGCTAACACGTCAGTGCCTGGGTTGTGACAGGAGGTTATGCAATCTGCAGAGAGGGGAGCCCCAGAAGATGCTCCGAGCATGATAGAGAATCAGTCCTGCTGCCTTCATTTTCACAGCAGGTATCATCTCTATGCAGATTGGATTTAAGGTTTTTCCTGGATGCTTCTATTTCATTTAACATGCAAAGGCTAATAATTTGTCACAATTCAATAAAGCGGAGGTTACAAACACACTCACTGCTGTTTATTTAAATGATGGTTTGTTAATTAGCTCCTCTTAACGAGGAGAGAATAAATCAGCTAAAATGTACCAAAATGGCACTGCAATATTTTGCAGATTAATTTCATTTCCCAGTTCAGATGCTCTTTGCAGCCGTGCTGTTCTGTGCTCTCAATCCCATCCCAACCCATGGGGTCCCACAGGCTGGACAGGGTTGAGCGGGGTCAGAACAGGGCTGGGAGACCAGGGAAAACTCTGGGGCTGCAGCAAGTGACATTCATGTAGCGCATGGCACTTTTCCTTCTACGTCAGCATTGAAACAATGTCCCAGCACAGGCCAAAGGACCACCGTGGCACCCCCTTCCAGAGGAGACACGATGCCCAGTTCTGGCTCTTAAAAATGAGCCGGTGCCTCACTTGAGTCAAAGTGGCCACACTGCAAAAAACCACTCTAGCTGCACGGTGCAAGTGGAGCAGCAGTTGTGCTGAATTGCTCTAACTTGAGCTGTAACCTGCATCTGTACCCCTCTGCATTACTGGTGCGAGCAGCATCCACACTCCAGCTTCAGACCCTGGTGGGCCAGCTCACTTGAGTCTGGATCTCAAGCCGGAGACCACGTGTAGATGGGAGTAGGGAGCAGCTTACACTCGAGGTGCAGTGTGAACTACTGCTGCAGAGAAAACAAGCCGTACGTCATCATACTTTACAGGCCGGGAATGTGGAAGGTGAGAGTTTGGGGGTGTTGGTTGTAGCCCGGTTGGTCTAAGGACACGGGCAGACAAGGCTCTTTGGGTAAATGTGATATATTTTATTAGATCAACTAAACGTAGTTGGCTGAATAAAAGATACCATATTTACCCAAAGGACCTTGTCTGCTGAAGGTGAGAATCAAAATGCAGAGCCCTTATCTCCTTAGGTATATATGCGTTGCTTGCTTTTACTGCTACACTCCTCTTGCCCAGCCCCAACGTGATGCAGCGGGCCCAAATCAAAGGCAGGATGCTGCCCCACGCGGGTCTGAAGCTTGCCACCATGATTTGTTGGCAGGAGCTCAGCCTCCCCTCTGAATTCAGCCCTACAGCTGTTTTGTCTAAGATGCTACAAAAATGTAGGTCATGAAAAAAGCGGTGTGAATATTGTTCTAAATCATTAGTTCAGGGCAGGTTTGCCAGTTACTGAGCTATTCAGAGCCTGGCTGAGATGAACTCTGCTTTCATCCAGAGAAAACCTGGCCCAGCGGTGCTCTTCGCTCCAGCTCAGTGAGTTGTGGCATTTGGGCACGTGCCAGCACTGAATGGGCAGGAAAGTGGGCAGAAGACTCTCAAGGACCTCTATGAAACGAGGTGGTGGAGTTTTAATTTAGACCATGACTTCCTGAAGATAGAAACGATCTCTCATGGCTGTGCCGAGCACCGTGGAGTTTAAAACAGGGTTGGGACCTCTTAGAAGGCCATAACACAGTGTGATTTTGGTTTGGTCTTGTCATTGGCTCTGTGTTGCACTGAAGCAACTGCTGAATGAATACGTGAACCAAAGAGCTATATTCGATGCGCACCCATATCTGAAGCGCCAAGACAAAAATCATTAGGGTAAGGTTCAGTTGAGGTTGAGGGTGCTACAGTAACGTATGGGTAAGTAGCCGTACAAAGATGTTGGAATTGTTCCTCAAACCAACAAGGACATTTGTGTCCTGTTGAAAAGAAACCAAACATGTGGGCACTCTCACACCCTTAACTCTACCACGTGGCGTTGTCACCCAGTAGAAATAGGATTGTGAGAGAGCAGTTCTAGCAGCTGGGGTCTCACGTTAGATTAACTGTATGGACTTGTTTTCACCTTAGGGTGAAACGCAGTAATCCCCCTGTGTGGCTGGCAGGTTTCCTTAATGCCCACCCTAATGATGGGGAAGCTGTGGCATAGGCAGATAATACAACTGGGCCAAGAGAGTCAACCTTGGAGCTGGCATTAGCACAGGGAGATCAGCGGTTCCTTGCTCTTGGCTCAGGCTGGGCATCTTCCTCCCTGTCAATGCAACTTGAGTGTTTGTCGGGAAGAAAGTACCGGGGGTGTTGATCAGCACAGCAGCACGGACAACACCTGCATCCTGGTCAGGTGTCCCTGCAAGGAACAGACGCACCAGTCTCTCCTGGAGCTGTGTGGGGAGCTCAGAGGAGAGAGCGATAGGGGCTGCATGGCATAGTCTGTGGTGAGGTTTGTCTGTCCCAGCTGGTCCAGCTCAAGAGGAGCCTGACCTCTGTATTTCCTGCTTACCAAAAAAAAAGGCAGACGGCAAGAAGACAGTAAAGTTTAAACCCAGGGAGAGAGGCCTCTGTGTGGGAATCTGCTCTGAGCCGACACCGAACCCTCCCCTCTGACATCCCAAGGCCTTGCTCAAGTTGTGTCTGGTCCAGACGTCCGTGCCAAAGGCCCCCCACCCAAATCCAGGGGGGCAGGAGGCGGTAGAGGAGAGCGCCCGGCCTGTTGATTCCCAGGCGTACCTTGCGGAAGAGACTCTAATCAATGATTAATCGGGCATGTGTGGTTGTGTGGGAGAGATTTGTGTTGGAGGAGGGGACTCCTACAGCACCCCGGTCATGAATCATTTGAAAGGCAAATTCGCTCAGTTACCAAGGGAACGGAAGAAAGGAAGGGACTTCCCTTGCCGAAATGACTCGCGCTCTGATGCTGCCGAGAAAATCACTCCAAGTAAGAAAAAAAAAAGCAGCAGCAGAAGAAGGAGTCGAAGCTGTGACTAAGCAGCAGAAGTTATGTAAAGCGCTTGCTGGGAAGTGCAGGGGAGGGAGCCCACATCCTGCCGCCTGCCCACGGGGCGGGGGGTGGCACTGACACCCGGGAGGGCCGGGGGCGAGGTGCCTGCCCACAGCAAGCAGAGGGGCAGGCGGTGCCCGTGGGGGACCTCGCAGGTGTCTGCCCACGGGAGGGCATCTGCGGAAGGCAGTCTGCCCACGGGCAGAGGCCGAGGTGCGCTCCCCCGGCGGGCAGCTGAGTGCTAGGGCCAGCAGGTGTGAGGCCAGCCTGGCCGTGCCGGGGGGGCGAGCGCGGCAGGGCTCCTCGAGGGCAGCAGGGCCGCGTGGCGCGGGTCGGCAGAGGAAGCAGGTGCGTGGGCAGCGCTCCACGCAGCCCTGCGGCTCTGGCCCGCCTGGCTGCCTGCGCTCCCGGCCTCGGAAGCTGTGCCGGAAGCGATGGCCCGCAACCCGTGCCTTTGCAGCACAGCCGAGCTCTGCAGTGCTCAGGGCGGCCTCTCTCCATCCCCTGCCAAGCGGCTGCCTTGTCGCCGCTCTCTGCACCCCTCCGCTGGCTCTTCCTCGCTGCATCTCATCTGGCATATGCTGTTTGTCTTTTCAAGGCCTGCACCTCCCCATCGCTATTCATGGGTCAGCTCCTACGTCCAGTCAGTGCTCATTGCCCCTATTGGCCCACAGTGTGTTTCTCCCCACGCTGCCACTCACCTCGGGAAGCAGCTCTCCATCCACAGGCTACACGAACACCGTGCCAGGGTCGTTTGTACTCTGCTGCCATGGCAGGGGGTCGACTTGACGATCTGCTCAGGTCCCTTCTGACCCTAGAAACTATGAAACTATGCCGACCTCATCCTCTTCCAGCAAATCGCTATCACCGGGGCATGTCCAAAACACGCGACAGCAGATAGGCAGCCTGGAGTGGCGCTACCACTGCCCATCGCACCGTGCTGCACTGCTTCGTTGTCTCCTTGCGCTCTCTGTCTGCACGCGTCTTCATCTCTGGTCTTCTCCTTTGATGGCAAGCTCTTTGGGACACGCACAGGGGTTGTCCTGGTTCCTGCCTGTGCATCCCCTGGCACCGTGGGGTTCTGCTGCAGACGCAGGGCTCGCAGTCACTATGGTAACACACATAATTCGTAGTAAATGCCAGGGAGGACAGAAAGCCCCAATGCAAATGTTCCTGACCTGTGCAGCGTGGACCCAGCACCAAGCAAAATGCTCCGCTCTTGCAGTACATCGCGTAGCTCTGCCTCGCCCCTGGGGGCAGCCAGGGCATTCTGGGGGGCAGTACGTGGTGTTGGGAGGAAGCGTGCCCTCTCACCCTAGGAAGGCTGCACTTGCCAAGAAGGGAGATGAGTGGACTGGGAAGGTGCAAGAGCAGGAAATAACTAAAAACAGGGAGGTTTGGAGCTAGAAACCTTCTTGAGTGCAGCCGTCACGAGAGACCGAAATAGTCTCCCCAAGGGAGGAGATGGTGGCATCTCCAGGACTTGAGCTTTGCCAGGCCTGGACAAAGCGCTCAAGAAAATCCCCTTGGAAGCAATTGCGGGTGAGCCTGTGCTGTGTGTGCAGGGCAGGGCCTACTGTCTGCAGAGCCAGGAGGGGGAAAGCCATGCCCTGTCTCCAGACCAGCAGCAAGAGCGAGCGTCCCAAGCAGTCGGCTAGAAATAGCAGCTTCCCCTCCAGAGCACGGCAGGGACGTTGCCCCTTTGCCTTTCTGTCCTGCTCCCTCCGCATGGATGTCTGCCAAAAGTTGGGAAGTGGTGTACGGGAAGGAGGTTGCCCGCCCCGGAGAGCGTAGCGTGCTGTCGTTCTGTCTATATTACAAGGCTCCCTGGCATGGCTTAGCAAGCAGTCGGGAGAGAGGTTGTGCGGGGACCGCCCAGGTGCAGCAAGCTTTGCTGTGTCGTGGTGACCTCAAGGTTACCACACCAGTGCAAAAATCCTGCCCGGAGAAGACAAGGCCAGAGGACTTGTCTGCAATACATTAGGTAATGCTAGGTGCTTCTCCCTGAATGCTCTGAAACAACGGCACGCAGCACTTCTCCATGCTTGCTGGGACCATGGCTAGGCTTGGGCGCGCTCATGGCAGCAGGGGCACCGCTCTGCCATAGTTAGATGTGCCCCATGCGTGGATCTGGAGCAAGAGGGCAGGGTTATGTCTTCACAAGGTACCCCCTTGCACTGTCTGACACAATGTAGACCTGCCCTCAGTGCCAGAAAAGCCTGACTTAGGTTTGGTTCATATATAATAAACTTGCACTCCCTTCTGCTACACACGAGTGTTAGTGCAGGGGAAACGGGGCCACTGTGGGGGCATCAGGAACGTGCCTCTGAATCGTAGTGGACGATGGCAGCTCTGCCCAGGGTTTTGGAGGGGTCTGCAGGGGCCATGCTTGACCAATACAGAAGGGGCTTTCAGGCAAAAGCTATCAGGCTTATCAGATGTCCACCCAGACTCCTATCATTGTCCTCCACAGTAAATAGCTACTTTGGCTAATTGCTGGTGTTGTGTTTAAAGTTTAACCAGGGCTCTCTCCTTCTCCATTTTCCTGCTTTTCCTGTACGATCCTTGCGGGCAAGACTTAACGATGAATTTGTGTGACAACACAATCATTCCCATGGCAACCCATTCTGCACTCGTTGGTGGCCACCCCTTCAGTTGGAGGTACAGCAGAAGGTGTGTTGAATGATTTAAGAGATGAGTTCGAGGCACTTGATTCAGACCCAGCTTAGATTTCGCTCCCCCCGGAGTCGGGGGGATGGTCAGAGCCGAGAGCAGGGAGCCAGTGCTGGTTCACGGTAGGCAGGTTGTAGCATATCTCTGAGGAAGAGCAGAGAGGACGCTAAACTCTGTGCAGTTCTTTTTGGATGGAGATCTTTTTAATCGAGGGCGAGAAAGTCCCTCTTCAAAATCATACTAAGGTTCAGCCCCCCCCTTTCCATCCCCACATGCAGTATGACGATGGGGGGTTCGGCACAAGGGTCCAACATAGAGGGGATGACCCAGTTTGTACAAAGCGTGCAAACTGTGCAGGCAGGAGGGGACAACGGGGCCTGGATTGGATCAGACTCCCCCCAGCATATTGAACCTTTTAAAAAATCTGTTCGCAGTCGTGGAGTTGGGAATCGGACGGTGGAGCTGAACTTCCGTTCAGAAGAACTTGTCCAAACCCATCACGCACAGGCTGGATAGATCAGCAGAATAAGGCACGGCCTCTCTGGAGCTGGTATTGTGCAGTTCCCTGCTCCTGACACCAATGTGACCTCGGGCAACTTGCTAAGGACAATAGTCTTTAGGTGCCTGACAAGGTCTGCAGAGGCAGGGGGTATCTTTATGCCATCAGTCTGCCCCTCTGGGCATCAGTCCCCACCTGCCAGCCAGGGGTAAGACAACTGCCCTGTCTCCCAGGAGTGCTGGGACAATTAACCTTTGCATGACTATGGTGCTCAGATGCCGCAGCAGTGAGGGCAACACACATGCGACCTCTGAAACACGCAGAAGTTCCTTGGGTCCCGCTGCCTTTTTCCTGGAAGCCCCCAGCACACCGCAGGGAGCCGCATATTTCCAGAAAAGGGAATGCAGAGGCAGCTGCGCAGCACAGGAAAGCCCTTTCCGAGCTCCCCCGATGCCGCAGACAATTGGTGTCTGAACGATTAGTCACCGCAATAACGCCGAGGCTTCCCTCCTCCACAGCAAAGCCTGTCCCCCCACACAGGAAAACCAGCTGAATACTTAATTGGAGTTCCTCACACCTACAGGGGTATAGCCTTAAACGAAATGACAGAGTGATCAAAGCGCTGGAGTCAAAACCTGGGAGCTGAGGGTTGCTATGGAGTTTCTGGCTTCTGCTTAAAAAAATAAAATAAATAAAGAAAAAAAATGCAGATGGTTACGGGGGCAACATAAGATGGGAAAGCATGAGACCATCTTAGGAAGCTGGGACCCTCTATCCGGTCCTTGTGCTCGTATCTGACCGGATACTAGTGCTCCGAGCTCTCTGGGTGGCGGGGTCTCTCTGTTTCTTTAGGACCCTAGCCATGCCCCCCCGGTGCCAGGCTGTGCAGAAACACTGAGCAAAATGAGGGGGCTTGTTCCACTGAGCTTTCAGCCACAGCCTGGAGTTTGCATGCGAGAGGCAGTATCCACTAGCTATGGGAGGGAGGAAGGCCCTGGCCCCCCACCTGCTGTGTGGTCTTGAGCAAGTCATACCCCTCCTCTTACCTCTGCTCCCTTGTATGCCATATGGGCATCACCTGGGTACACTGTCAGGTTTTCAGTGCTGTTTGCAAAGAGCCGCGAGACCCAAGGTGCTATTTAAATGCCAGATGTGAGCAGAAATGAAGCATGGTTCTCCCCTGTTGCTTCCATCCGGTGATCTCCCCAAACAGATCGTGCACCGCTGCACACAAGGTTTATATCCACATCTCTGTTTTATCGCACGAGAAACTCAAGCACCCAGAGGGGAAGTGATCTCCCAAGGCCATGCTTCAAACTCCTGGCAGGAACAACGTCCCAGCCCAGGGCTTCAGCCCTTCCACAAATCAGGACTCGTGGTAGAGGTGATCTCTTTTATTAGACCAACTAGATTTTTGCAAAAAAAAGCCATTAGTTGCAAGCACTTGGGCACAAGCACCCTTCTTCAGGCATAGGAGAAAAGATTGTAAAAGTTCTCCCAGGTAGAAATGAAGGTACCAAGAGGATTCACTCATCCACAGCTGGTGGGCAGTCACTTGTGGGCAGCACATAGCTTCACACAGAAATGTTGCATGACAGGCTAAGAAGCGAGGAAGGCTCCTGCGTCCTGTATAATTTAGGGAAACAGAGTAAAACCACCTTGCTTGTGGTAGCTGCTTAACACTCCCCACCCTTGCCTGAACCTTGAATGGGAGAAAATGCCTTCTCCTCCCACCACTTCCTTCCAACTCAAGGTTTGCTGCTGAGATCTTCCAGACAAAGATACATCCGCATCACCGCCAAAAATACGACCACATTTCACATTGATGTACCCAAGCTTGCTGTAAGCTAGCTGGCTCCATGCTGCTACGTGGTTACGTGGTGTTGCTACCCAAGTTACATTGCTCCAAGCTGTTTCATAGATTTCATAGATTTCATAGACATCAGGGCTGGAAGGGACCTCGGGAGATCATCGAGTCCAGCCCCCTGCCCAAAGGGCAGGAAGTCA